>NC_143578.1:215366172-215717850 GCF_048544385.1 Mastigoproctus giganteus
AATTGTTAAAGATGCATAATTTTATTAGAGAATCCCAATAGGTTAAATCAACCTTTATAGCAGTTTTATTTTCTAAATTTAGTTTCTGGAGGACGACTTTTAAATTATCAAGATTAATGCTCATAAATAGACTGTTAAAGTCAAATGTTTGTATTTGATGAATATTATTATTATTATTATTATTATTATTTTTTAGAGCATTCATAATAGGTAAGTTATTATTTATTATAATAGTTTTATTTAAGTTATTTAATATAATTTTAAGTAACTTTTCTAACGTTTTTCCGGGAAATTTAGCATAACTATCTCTACATGATGTTATGAATCTGAAAGCAATCGGTGTTTTATGAAATTTGGGTTTGCCATATATAAATGGATATTTTTGGTTATTATACTTTAACTTTAATTTTTATGCAATGCAATTAATTTTTTGATTATTACATTAGAGGAAGATGTTATCTGTTTATATGTATGGCTAGACTGTAGTTCATTTTTTAAAATTTCTATATAATATGATTTACATATGATTGCATAATTGCAAGCAGCTTTGTCAACGGGAGTAATTACAAGATGTATATCTTTGAGCTGCCTATTTATTCATTTGGTATTATATAGATTATGCTGTATGAATTTCAATTGATTATATTTGTTAGATATGATATTAAGCATTGTAAATAACCACATATGGTATGCTTCAACCGGTATGTTATGGTTGTATGCTGATCTTATGCAATATTTAAGTAAATCTAGATATAACAATTTTTTTAAAGTTAGATTTATTAATAGGTAGATTAGGTCGAAATTTAAAACCCAGTGATAAAATATCTCAAAGTTCGGGATATGGGATTATATCTAAATTGCCGGTTATAATGTGATTATGGTTAGGATCCACGTATTTATGAAATGAAGGTTTGTGGCAAACACATGTATCCTGTCCGATGTTAATATTGTGAAGGTTTGTAGCTATTGTTTTATAGTTACACGCTTTAAGACCAAATGGTCTAGAATATTTAAATCTGATATTAATATGTAAGTTATTAATAGGCAGCAAGTCATTACGTAAATTAATAGTTTTATGTATATCTAAATCATCCATTAATTTATTTTGAAGATGAGGACAGAGTTTTCCGGTTGCTTGCTAACATTCAAAATATTAAATCTGAATTTGACAATGTCTAATATAATATGCATAAGGTGAGAAGATCCAAAGACGTAATCAATGGTTTTTCTATTTAGTGTTTTGAGTACACTAAGTTTAATACTGAAAAGTGTGTTCCTATTGCGATTATATTTACGAAGTTTGGCAATTTGAAATATTATAAACACAAATATCTTTTAAATTATGCGTCATATATTTTTGATTAAATTTATTATTTAGACCGTATGGATATAGTGTTTTATATTGTAACATGCTAACTTTTTTCTTGCAATAATCTTTCATTTGCGTTATTAATTACGTTAAGTATTAAAATGAAAATATTACCAAAAGTATGTTTTTGGAAATGTCTGAATTCAATATCATGTTCCAGATTACCTGTTTTCTTGCTGGATTTGGTATTATATTTGTTTTAATATCGGAACGATGAAGGTTCATTCTAATATTTAACATTGCAAGTACGACAAGTGATCATATATATGACGTTATTCATTTTACAGAATATATGTGAATTCGTATTAATTGTAGCATGATTTGGATGCATATAGGGGCAAGTAAAACATAATTTGTTATTACAAAGTTGAAATTTAAGAGATGGTGATCGGATATTAGTGCCAGAAGCATTATTATATGCTAAACTGCTCTGTAAAGTGTGTGATATTTGTGTATGTGTCGATGTATTAACATGGTTAGGATTACTGTCCAGCTAATATAGTAATAATAATTATTATTATTATTAGCATGTTACAATACAAAACACTATATCCATACGGTCTAAATAATAAATTTAATCAAAAATATACGACGAATAATTTAAAAGATATTTGTTTTTATAATATGTTTCAAATTGCCAAACTTCGTAAATATAATCGCAATAGGAAATATAGTAAATCCAACACATATAAAAGCAACCGAGAACATCTAGGAGACTTCATAGATTTATTCAAAATGTGGGACACGGATCTTATAAATATTAGTAAAATACATAACACACTTTTCAGTATTAAACTTAGTGTACTCAAAACACTAAATAGAAAAACCAATGATTACGTCTTTGCATATTCTCACCTTATGCATATTATATTAGACATTGTCAAATTCAGATTTAATATTTTGAATGTTAGCAAGCAGCCGGAAAACTCTGTCCTCATCTTCAAAATAAAATAATGGATGATTTAGATATACATAAAACTATTAATTTACGTAATGACTTGCTGCCTATTAATAACTTACATATTAATATCAGATTTAGATATTCTAAACCATTTGGTCTTAAAGCGTGTAACTATAAAACAATAGCTACAAACCTTCACAATATTAACATCGGACAGGATACATGTGTTTGCCACAAACCTTCATTTCATAAATACGTGGATCCTAACCATAATCACATTATAACCGGCAATTTAGATATAATCCCATATCCCGAACTTTGAGATATTTTATCACTGGGTTTAAATTTCGACCTAATCTACCTATTATTAAATCTAACTTTAAAAAAATTGTTATATCTAGATTTACTTAAATATTGCATAAGATCAGCATACAACCATAACATACCGGTTGAAGCATACCATATGTGGTTATTTACAATGCTTAATATCATATCTAACAAATATAATCAATTGAAATTCATACAGCATAATCTATATAATACCAAATGAATAAATAGGCAGCTCAAAGATATACATCTTGTAATTACTCCCGTTGACAAAGCTGCTTGCAATTATGCAATCATATGTAAATCATATTATATAGAAATTTTAAAAAATGAACTACAGTCTAGCCATACATATAAACAGATAACATCTTCCTCTAATGTAATAATCAAAAAATTAATTGCATTGCATAAAAATTAAAGTTAAAGTATAATAACCAAAAATATCCATTTATATATGGCAAACCCAAATTTCATAAAACACCGATTGCTTTCAGATTCATAACATCATGTAGAGATAGTTATGCTAAATTTCCCGGAAAAACGTTAGAAAAGTTACTTAAAATTATATTAAATAACTTAAATAAAACTATTATAATAAATAATAACTTACCTATTATGAATGCTCTAAAAAATAACAATATTCATCAAATACAAACATTTGACTTTAACAGTCTATTTATGAGCATTAATCTTGATAATTTAAAAGTCGTCCTCCAGAAACTAAATTTAGAAACTAAAACTGCTATAAAGGTTGATTTAACCTGTTGGGATTCTCTAATAAAATTATGCATCTTTAACAATTATGTATATGACGGAACATCATTATAACTACAAGTGACTGGCATCCCTATGGGAAGTCCAGCATCAAATATAATCGCAGACCTTTATCTACATTATACAGAAAGAGAATTCCAAGATAACCTACTTATATACAGATACGTAGATGATCTATGTGTTTTAAATTGTCCACATTTTGTCCAGGATTACAGTAAATTATATCCAGTAGAACTTGTATTGGAAAAAACTAATAGTTCCGATACTATAGCAAATTACTTGGATCTTCATATAGAAATATTCCATAATAATAATATAGACGTAAACGTATATAATAAAAGAGATGCATTTAATTTTAACGTAGTCAGCCTTACAAACTGGAGATCTAATATATCAAAATCAGTGCATCCTAATATAATTTTATCGCAATGTCTAAGGATTCCTTATATTTGCAATAGTAATAAAAATTGTTCAGGGGGCTTAACAGCGTTGTACAGCAAGTTGATTAATAATAATGTCCCTATCGCTTACCTGAAATATCACTTCAGGAAAGCGATAAACATAATTAATTTCAAAAATTTGTTTTCTGAACCTATTGCTTCAATATAATTGTCATATTTAGTGCCATGTATATATGTATATAGGATACACTTTGCATTCTTGGTGACTTACGGCGTAGAAAACTTGTACCCACCGGTTTGCAAATTACAGTGTATCCTTTTTTTTTTTTTTAATATATAGTTAAATTCATTTAAATTTACTTAAGTTCACGCTGAGATAACATGCAAATTCAGCTCAGGGTCCTACTATAGGAACTGGTTTGCGATCCCGGGCATACCCGAGCCACAGCATATATCTTGTAATGTCTTTAATCTGTCCTACACTGTTTACTTTTATTTCTCCGAAATTATTAGGGCAATCCGAGGACGTAGGAGAAACTATTTCTTATCTGTACCACTATTTTTCGCCTTTGTGGAGTTCAGGTTCTATTATTCCTACTCCTTTAGTTTTTCTTCTTAGTATCTGCATGTTTCTCTATGCGTTAATTTAATTATTTATTTATTTTTACCGTATCCATCACATAGGGGGCACCACATTATTTTGACGACTATTACATTATGTCCTAGATACGGTCAATATGTAGTATGTATTATATATTTAATCTTATTTTAATCATTAAATTACGTTCTCTGTCGGGTCAACGATGATTAATATATGCTTACTTTTATATTTTACTTATATTTCTTATCTTTGATTCTAATATTTCAAAATTTTTCTTAACTTTTATCATCATTCGATTTATTTATATTCGATTTGACCTATATTGGTTTATATTTGGTTTAGATTTAAATTACTTAGCATATATTGATGATCAGAGAAACAGAGAACCTCTTGTCGTTTTCTGCCTTCATTCTGGGTGGTTGGCCCCAGTTGAAGTCATCTAGATTGTCGGTGAAAAGAGATAATATTTTTTTTTTTGCGTTTTCTTAGGTCCCTGATGGTATTATTATTGGATTGATTTACTTTTTCTAATAATTCTTTATATTATCCTCAATATTCTATAGACATTATGGGTGTAATGCATTATTGCTTGCAACTGCATTGACTCATGAATACATATTAGTTACAGTTATTGTCGTTTTAACTTTCTTTCTTTACTTTTTTATCAATAATTATATATATATATATATATATATATATATATTCCTTTCTAATTGTTCGAATTTTTGATTGTTATCTGTTACTGGTGGCTTTTACATATAGGCATTAGTGTTCATAAAATATACAATTCTGGTCATTAAGCTAGCCTTATTTAGGCCATCTTAATTCCATATGTCCTATACATATTAGGTTAAGAAGTTTAATGCTTAATGATAATGAATTTGCATGACAAATTATTGATGATTTTTTTTATCTGTAGCAATAGGTAATTACTAGTTATTATTAACAGTATACTTCTGTTTTATTACTATTATACATTTTTGCATTCCATCACGTGGCCATCAATCCCCTGCTTCGTCGGGGGCTTTTAGTGGATTGACAGTCCTTTCGATGTAATGCCTCATACTTACTCGTTTCTGTTTGTACCTGTCACAGTTTTGCTATTTTAAGTTCCTTTTCTTTTCTTTGGTTTAATTTCTAAAGTTCCTTCTATAATTTTAATTTTTAGATTTAAGTTTTTGAATTTTTTTTAATTTCTTAATTATCGTTTGCATATCTATTTATAGTATTATTTAGTTTTAATTTTTTTTTAACGATCTCTTCAGCAAATTGTGATAGAGTACACAAAGGCCAACGGGTAAGTATCCGATATTGTAAAATTCCTACTTACTTAATGTTGTACTCCGGTGGAGGTCGCAGAATAGAAAGGGGGAATTTCCCGCCTTCTATTTGTTTTATAGGTAGCGATTTTTATAGCGCAGTCGCAATAAAGTTGCCCCGTGTGTTGATGGTGCATTGGCCTCAGGCCCCGATTTTCATGCCAATGCCTGCGGGGGAGGTTTGTTGTTGGATCGATGATTTTCTGTAAGCTTTATATGGGTTGTGTTAACTTGTGGATTGGAATCTTTTATTTACATTATTTTTACCTGCGTTTTTGTGCCTTACCTTGGACTGTGCCGGTACCGCTTTTCTAAGACGTAACACACATATATGTCCAAAGGTAAAGCTATACTGTATACATATATACAGCCTCTTACTATGGGTGGGGGTAGGGGGGTTAAATTTGGCAATAGGTTATAGTGCAGTCAGGGGACGAGCCTCGTCTGAGTGCAATAAACTTGGGGATACTTTTTTCTGAGAAAATAGTATTTTATTTTTAGAAGGTTTTTGATGAATATATGTGGGTCTACATTGGGGTGGTGTGTTCTGATATTTGCGGGGATATATAGGGCAGACAAATACAATAACGAAATCGAATATAGACACTTCCAAATGCATGACTTCGCCAACACATCCATTGCCATTCTGATCATTATCGATAACAACAGATAAAGAGGAATCATGGAAGATATGTTCATTCTACAATATAAATCCCTATACCCTTATGGTTTAAACAATCGCTTTAATGGAAGGAACTTCGCATTCACCAGCCCAGAAATACGTACTTAGACCATTTTCCAGAACAGCAAAAACTGGCAAAATAATGGGATTAAAAACGGAAAAATACTACAAGAATACAATAAAAACAACCACAAAATACCAATAAATATCAATGAATTTGAAAAACTCCTAACAGAATGGGACACAGATCCCATAAACATCAAAAACATACACAATACACTATTCTCTATTAAAATAAGTAAGTTTAAAGCACTTATCAATGTATACCAAAGACAAAAAACCTAGAAAATACAGCTCAACAATATACTTGAAGACATATTTAAATTCAGAATAGGCATAAAATTCAACGAACACACCAAAAAAGAGTACTGCATAATAAAATACCAAAACCGTTTATACGACACAGTTAATATCAGTAACATCATAAATAATAACAAAAGTTACCTACCCATCAAAAACACACAAATAAAAATTAGATACAGCTACCCCAAGCCAATAGGAATAACCATCTGCAATTACAAAAACACCATTGATAAAATGAATGAAGAAGAACAACCATGTCACTGCCAAGAAAGTATATATATAAAAACTTCATCAATACTCATTACAAGCATAGAGTAACAGGAGACCTCAATATTATCGAAGAGAAAACACTAAGAGAAACAATGAAAAAGGGTGCAAAATTCAGACCTAACACCCCAATTAGGCTGGAATATATAAAAAAATCAATATACACAGACCTGTTACAATTTCCATTCAAAGCCGCATACAAAAACAACGAACCTATGGAATCATTTCAAAGCTGGATAAACGCCAATACTGAGAACATATTAGACCGCTTCAGGGAAAACATAACACTTCAAAAACATGATAAGCATGACAAGCATTTAAATTTAAGAAGTATCAACAGCAAAATAAAAGAAATGCAAAACAAATTCGTGATCACAAGAACCGACAAGGCAAACAATAATTTCAGTATTATTTGCAAAATATTCTACATCGAAGCTATAAAAGAGGAATTGTATAACAATGAAACGTACATAGACACCAATCCCACCATCAGCAACAAAATATTGGCTATGCATAAAAAACTTAAAATTAAAATAGACAGGATGCAACACCCTACATATACTGGATACCAAATTATCACAAGGCGGCTACAGGAAAAAGATTCATTACTTCGGGTAAAAATAGCTACATAAAGTATACTAGTAAGATAATGGTAGATAAATTAAAAGACATCACCAAGGAAATCAAGAACACCAGAATTATCAACAACAACAAAGAATATTTGGACGACAATAAAAAACAAAACAATATAGCATAAAAAGTATAAACACATACGATTTCAAAAACCTCTTTATAAGCATAGCACACGACAATCTAATAGAAGTACTACAAATATACTACCAAAAATATCACAATATCTTACAATGCAAAAAACCACACTGGAATGACCTCACAAAAATCAGTGTCAAAAGCAACTACATACTAATAGGAGGCAAAACATATATGCAATGCAGGGGAATAGCTATGGGATCCAGCAGTTCATGCGCCATAGCTAACCTCTATCTACACCACTATGAAAGTAACATCAAAGAAAATATTAAATTCTATATATATATAGATGACGTACTCGTGATCAACTATGACAACTTTGCAAATGTAGTGTAAGATGTAAAATCTTACACGTTTAATATTTTAGAAATGAGTGAGATTTATTTAAAATAAAGCTTAGGAATTAGCAAAATAGGACAGTAAACATTACCAGTCACTAATATTATTCTAGGTCACTCACAAGGAATTAAAATTAGACAAGGTTGAATTAGAGAAGGGAGCGGTAAGCTATTAGCAATTAGGGGTACATTTCAGTTCCCACCATGGCAAAGAACAAACAATAACAACGGGCATGGTGGCAGCGACTACTGGCGTGCAGGTGCGAATAACTATGGCTCTGAAAGAACAAAGGGCTGTAGACTGAACATTGTCGGACATCCCTTTGTCCGGTGACACCTAGAAATCGGTCAGGTAGTAAATACGGGTCAAATTGCTGGGTTAGCAATCACATTGACGTCTGACTGTCGGCGACGGCAAGGTTGTTAGATCATGTAAAATAAGTCTGCTAAGTTTAACGAGGGGTGGCGAAGATGACGGCGAACTTCAAAGCAGCAGACTGCCTGGGAAAAATTTGCAAATTTATTAAAATGAGCTCTGAAGATACAGTTTAAGAAAAGTTAAAATGCACGAATAGGAGATAATGAAGGTTGATAAAATGAGAAGATTGGGTAAACTCAGAAAAAAGGCGGACCGGAATTATGAGGGGCGTCACTGAATTCAGAGTAACAAAAAGTGAGTGAGCAGGGGGAAACGGACACAGATCCCTCAGTTGAGCTTTATGTGGGCGGTTATGAAGATGAGTTAGAAACAGTGAGAACCCCGAGTTGAGTATGTGGGGGTGTGTGGAAATGAGTTAGGAAAGACAGAGTTGAGTTTTTGACAATGTTAGTGGGAAAATGAGTAATAAGTTGTGTAGGGTTAGATAAGTCCTGTCCTATCCTGTCAGCCAGCTGGGAAGGATCTGACAAAGTTAAGATGGAGTAGTGAAGGGTTAGATAAGTTTAGTGCAGTCAGTAAGTTAAGGAAAAGTTAGTGGAGTTTCATAATAGAAGAGAACAGTCGAGTCTGTCCATTATCGGAAGGCAAGGGTAGTGGCCCGTATGCAGATGAATGAAGTGTAAGGAGAATAAGCCTGTCCATCGTCTAAAGGCTAGGGTAGTAGCCCGTATGCAAACGACTGAAGTGTATGGAGAAATAAACCTGTCCGTTATAGGAAGGTAGTGAAAGTGGCCAGGTGAAAATAAGTAGAGTAGGGAGAAAAATAACCCTAGTCCATCATCTGAAGGCAGTGATAAAGGCAAGGCGCAGATAAGTGAGCTGAGAAGGTAAAGTTGTAATCCCGAGTCCGCCAGAATATTTGAACCATAAGCTAAGTAGCAGTATCGAAGACGAGCCCATAAATTCCTAAAAGACACAATGATGCCTTATCCAGACGTAGACTACAGCCATTGAGAAACTAGAAGTCCTGAGATGAATGCCCGTGACATAAGATGATGCCATTCCCAGACAAGGAGCTGAAGGCCCCAAAACGGAGAAATCCGATTCGTAAAATTAAGTAAGTGACTAGTTATATAGTATTCTCCCTCACAAATAAAGGACTGTTGGAACTCTAATATCAGATTAGTAGAAGGTTAGAAAGATGTTAAGAGAAGGATGTACAAAAATATGATTATATATACATAAATATAGAGATAAATCAGATAGGGGTTTTGATTAATGTATAATTAGACATATGTAGAAAGGCAAATGAGAGAAATTTGATATTTGTTATTAGTTATTGTTTAACATATAGGTATGAGATATTTTGGAAGGCAAGGGTAGAGAAATACAGAGAAAGAAATAGCCTTATGAATGTAGCTAACCCTTAGGACCAGCATTAGTCCAGAAATTGATGTCAAATGTACTATCTGTCTTGATTAGAGAAAGTTGTGAAGTCATATTCCCCAAGACAAAATGGGGCACTAATTAAAACGGAAGTTAAGAGTGAAATTCCTAAATCAATTTATAAGGTAAGGATTGGATTTAAATAGGAGAAAGGGTGTACCTAATCCTCTTAAGTAATTATTGTTCATGTGTGAAGAAGAAGCTATAGCAGTTTTTTGTAAAGATATTAAGTTTGTTGTGTATAAAGAAATAACCTTTCTAGTGCAAAACCAATGTATTTAATTGCCATATATACTGATAATACATAGGCAAATTTGAGTAATAATAATATGTGCTTGAGAGTTGATAATTTGTATATTGTGTATATAAGTGTAAATAAAATGTTATGTTATATATTAATGTGTGTGTTGTTTGTCATTCTTGAACACTCAGCCTGTCCGAAGGGAATTATAAATAATTAAAAAAGTTCCCTTGAATCTGGAATTCTCCTGTAAAGTAAAGTCAGATGTGTAAGTGGGGAAATTAAATTAAGGTGGACAACAACTCTTATAAGGGAACAAATAAAAACAAAATAATAATTAAAATAAAAATATAAAATATGTATATCATCAGTTAATTATTCCACCCCCCACAGTAGCAAAGAATACGTACCCAACAGACTTAAAAATTGAACGTACAAATCCGGATAACAACCAACAAGCTGTCTACTTAGACAGCGAAATTGCCATCAACCAAAACAAAATATATACACATCACCATGATAAAAGAGACCATTTTAATTTCGATACAATAAAACTCGCACACAGGGAACGCAACATAGCGAAGCATATACACGGTAATACTATAAGAAACCAAACAAACAGACTTTTAAAAATCTGCAACAATATATAAAGCGTAAAGATGGCAATAAAAAAACTCATCAGAACCCTACATATAAACAAAATTCCCAACCGATACAGTAGGTATCACATAAAAACTGCAATATACGCAAATATTAGAACGCACCACCCCAATGTAGACCCACATACATTCATCAAAAACCTTCTAAAAATAAAATACTATTTTCTCAGAAAAAAGTATCCCCAAGTTTATTGCACTCAGACGAGGCTCGTCCCCTGACTGCACTATAACCTATTGCCAAATTTAACCCCCCTACCCCCACCCATAGTAAGAGGCTGTATATATGTATACAGTATAGCTTTACCTTTGGACATATATGTGTGTTACGTCTTAGAAAAGCGGTACCGGCACAGTCCAAGGTAAGGCACAAAAACGCAGGTAAAAATAATGTAAATAAAAGATTCCAATCCACAAGTTAACACAACCCATATAAAGCTTACAGAAAATCATCGATCCAACAACAAACCTCCCCCGCAGGCATTGGCATGAAAATCGGGGCCTGAGGCCAATGCACCATCAACACACGGGGCAACTTTATTGCGACTGCGCTATAAAAATCGCTACCTATAAAACAAATAGAAGGCGGGAAATTCCCCCTTTCTATTCTGCGACCTCCACCGGAGTACAACATTAAGTAAGTAGGAATTTTACAATATCGGATACTTACCCGTTGGCCTTTGTGTACTCTATCACAATTTGCTGAAGAGATCGTTAAAAAAAAATTAAAACTAAATAATACTATAAATAGATATGCAAACGATAATTAAGAAATTAAAAAAAATTCAAAAACTTAAATCTAAAAATTAAAATTATAGAAGGAACTTTAGAAATTAAACCAAAGAAAAGAAAAGGAACTTAAAATAGCAAAACTGTGACAGGTACAAACAGAAACGAGTAAGTATGAGGCATTACATCGAAAGGACTGTCAATCCACTAAAAGCCCCCGACGAAGCAGGGGATTGATGGCCACGTGATGGAATGCAAAAATGTATAATAGTAATAAAACAGAAGTATACTGTTAATAATAACTAGTAATTACCTATTGCTACAGATAAAAAAAATCATCAATAATTTGTCATGCAAATTCATTATCATTAAGCATTAAACTTCTTAACCTAATATGTATAGGACATATGGAATTAAGATGGCCTAAATAAGGCTAGCTTAATGACCAGAATTGTATATTTTATGAACACTAATGCCTATATGTAAAAGCCACCAGTAACAGATAACAATCAAAAATTCGAACAATTAGAAAGGAATATATATATATATATATATATATATATATATAATTATTGATAAAAAAGTAAAGAAAGAAAGTTAAAACGACAATAACTGTAACTAATATGTATTCATGAGTCAATGCAGTTGCAAGCAATAATATATATATAAAATGTTCAATTGGCCAATACGGCAAAAAACAATGGCATTAACGATGCACAAAAGAAAGATTAAAATACAAAAGGATGCATACATCTAAACGTAATATTAATATATAAACAAACATAATATATATATATTTGATAATTGAGAACTATTAAGTGCTCGATAATTCCTATATTCTATTATATTATGAATCAACAGGGATTACCTTTATTTTAGATATAGGAAACTTCTTTTCCAACTCTTCTAGTCCAACTCGCTAATAATTCTTGAGGATGGCGATATCTATTTTGTAAAGTAGGTGGGACACCTTCCCCACTGTCAGAACCGTAGTGTTGTCTCAACAATGAGCGCTCATGACTGCTGTCTACAAACACCATACTTCTGGCAGCATGGAAACCATTACTTGGATTGGCATAAATTTAGATTTTGAGGTCTAAACTGTTCAATAAATATGGACCGATTATTTCTTTCGGTCCTATAGCTGGACTTTACAGTTAAATTTAGGGGTCTAATAAAATTGGATATGGGGGGGGGAGAAATTATTTTCTACATTCCTTAAGTCGGACTAGAACTTTTCGGGAATCATGTTCACAGGAACGGTGCAACTCACAATTAATCCGAAACTTTTGTCTTATGTTGTAGTATTTGTTCTTCACGCATGCGTATAAGTGACCAATCGTCGGACAATAGGAATGGCCTACGGATATTGATTGAAGTTTCATGTAGTTTCATCTCTAAGGTTTCTGCAATAAGTAGTTTGTGATAGTTGTGTTGAATATTTTTTTATAATTTATAAGACAAATAAGAATTTCATAATAAAGGTAATAAAGAATTTCCTTTTTTTTTTATGTGAACCCCAAACACGAGAGGTATTAGAACCTATAGTACTTAGTACCGTGCTTGGGTTGGAGGTTCAGAAAACGAAAGAAGGTACTTGTTGACATTGGACTTGAACTTCTGTAGACTGTAATTTTCAGAAAATATGTGTGAAGGAAGGTTGTTCCAGAAAATGGCAGTTGAATGAATAAACAAGTAAGATGAAAAGTTGTTTCTGTGGGTTTGAAGTTGGACAGCAAATGGATGTTGGCTGGTGGCGGCACGTGTTCAGACTGTTTTGAAAGAGAGAGCGGGAATTATAGAAGCCAATTCAGAAGAACAGTGCACATGGAAGTATCTGTAGAAGAGGCATGCAGCAGAAACAGTGCGTCTATGAGAAAGCGAGTGAAGAGACTCTGTTACAGATGAATCATTAATTAACCTAACTGCCCTCTTCTGAATGGAATCAAGAAGCCTGAGTGAGGTTTTGGGGGGCACCGCCCCAGATGTGGAAACAATATTCCATGGCAGGGCGGATTTGCGATTTATACAGAGTGAGCAGCTGTTTGGGAGAAAAGTAACGCCGAGAGCGAAAGAGAAAACCAAGTTTTTTAGATGCAGAGGAAGCAATATTTGTAATGTGCTTGTGCCAAGAGAGATTAGAAGTCAGGGTAATCCCCAAAAGAGATATATCATTTTGCCTAGAAATCGGAGTGTCACTAAAGATAAGCATAGGAGCAGAAGAATCCTTTTTGCGAGATATAAGACAAGACTGAGTTTTAGAAGGGTTGAAATCAACTAAGTTATCTTTGCCCCACTGGAGAATTACCTGAAGATCGGCATTTAAGGAATTGGAAGCAGATTTTCGAGAAGTTGAAACTAATTGGGCAGAACAAGGTTTCTCAAAATAGAAAGTGGAATGCAATGTGCTATCATCGGCAGAACTATGGATACGATTTCCAGTTAATGGAAGGTCATTAATTAATATACAAGAGGAAAATAGTGGGGGAAACAACTGAGCTTTGGGGGACACCGGCATTAGTGGAGAAGTTAGAAGACAGAGAGCCATCTACCATCACCCTCAGTGAGCGATCAGAGAGAAAATTAGATAACCAATTACTAAAAACGTTGGCAAACGATAAGATGGAAGCTTGTTTAGAAGACCTTTATGCCAAACACGATTAAAAGCCTTTGAGATGTCAAGAGCAACTACTTGTGTTTCACCGAACCTTTCCATTGAATTAGTCCATAAATGGATAACATAAGCCAGAATATCACCAGTGGATCGACACTGACGGAATCCACAGTGGCGATCGTTGATCAGACGGAAGGTTTCTAGGTAGTTTAAGAGTTGGCAATTGATTTCTCCATTAGTTTAGAAAGAGTAGAAGTAATTGCAATGGGACGATAATTAGATGGGAGGAATTTATCACCCTTTTAGGGAACTGGCTGATTATGAGCAAATTTCCAAGCAGAAGGAAAACACCTTTGGAATAAAAAAGGCGGCAAAAAATAGGAGTAAGTTCAGCAGCACAGGTTTTGAGAACAAGTGGAGAAATACCATCAGGACCTGGAGATTTCTTAGCATCAAAATTCATCAAAATCCTTCTGATATCCTTTTGACCGAAGACAACAGGAGGCATTGAATGGAGCGTGTTGAGAATGGTGGGAGGTGTTTTACCAAGATCATTAATACATGAGCTCAAAGAAAAATGGGATGCTAGCAGGTCAGCTTTATCCTTGGCTGAAGTGACAACAGAACCATCTGGTTTGGACAGGGGGGGAGCAGAGATGGGCAAAAGTTGCGGCCAATAGCTTTGACAAGAGACCAGAATGTTCGGCTACCATTAGGGCAAGAAGCAAGTTTTCTACTCTTAGCCTGTTCAAACTCTAGTTTTAACTGATTAATAACTGCTTTATAATTGTTGCGAGCTTTGGTGTAGGCAGAAAATGAAACTGAAGAATTAGAAACGAGCCAATTACGATATGCAACATTCTTCTCTTGAACAGCCTTAGCACATTTATTGAAAAACCAAGGTTTAGATAAAGGACGAGATTTTAAAGTATAGTGTGGGATAAAGGATTCCATTCCTGCAAGAATAATTTCACTGACACGATCTGAGCAAACGTTGACATCAAATGTTTTGAAACAGTAATCCGACCAAGGAAAAGAAGAAAAGAAGTCTCGCAGGTCATCCCATTTTGCATTCTTTTAATGACAAACAACACGAGGTTGGGAATAGCCATGAGATAAAGGTTCCATTGGAAAAGAGACAATCACCAAGTTGTGATTTGAAGTGCCTAAAGGACCTTTCATTTCGACCGTGTTCTTAGAAGGGTTGTTTGTGAGAAAAAGATCAAGTGTATTGGCTGTATGATTAGGATTGTCCGGTATTCTTGTAGGTAAATGAACAATCTGTGCTAAGTCATTAGTAATTGCAAAAGCCTCAGCATCTCCACCTGCTGGGTCGGTGTGACTAGAAAACGGAAGCCAGCTGGAGTTGTGAACATTAAAATCATCAAGGAAAATTACCTCACTGTTAGGAAAGTTGGACTGGAGATAGTCAAGTTGCAAAGAGAGGAAGTCAAAGAGCTCCAAGTGATTAGTGGAGTTGGGAGAACGGTAGAGACAACAGATGAATTGGACACAATGAGGTAGAGAGATTTTAAGCCAGAGAAGATCAAAGAGAGGAGATTCCAAATTGCCAAGTCTCTGACAGGGAATATCAGAACGGACATATGCACAAGTACCACCTTTGAGGCGAAAGGAATCATACAGCGAATAATTTGGGCATCTGAGATAAACAGTAGTTGAATCAACTGATAACTGAGATTCTGTCAGAAAAATGTACATGGGGTTTGGCAGACTGCAAGTGGAAATGGACATCGTTGAGATTAGAATTGAGACCACGTATATTTGTGAAATGAATTAGGAAGTGCTTGGGAGGTTTAGATCTTTTCGCATATAAGCTTGCTCTGTTATTTTGACAATTCATGGTGCATTCAATAGTAAGAAAAAGTGAGTGGGACATGCTGTATGAAGTAATGAAATTTTCGGATATGGCCTACACGTGGTAAGAATATAACCAGATCCTTGACATAACGTGGCCTCGTCAATGCTCCCCGCATACACACTACTCGGACTCCCTCCAGTCACTATCTGGCAGAGTATAGGTAGCAAGATTATACACTAGCTGATACGGAAGCCTCATAGAGAGTTGCCAATAGATTCGGTCCGGTGTACTAACTAGCGGCCGGCCTGCGGAAACCGTTTTAGAGCTGTACCCTCGAAATGTAAGGAATATTGGATCTTGCCACGTCGTTCATCATAACCTCAAAAGTCATCCATCGTACTGCATGATGGAAGAGATAGGGAACGGTTGACCGGAACTTAGCTCTAGAGGCTAAACATGGGTTCCACCACTTCAAGCCTCCAATAAGCAAAGTGGTGGTATTTCACCGGTTGATGGAGTCATCTACCACCTAGTACTGCCTGGTAACATAGAGGGTCGGCGTTCCTCCATGTGGTGTGGGTGCCACACCTCGACCCCTGCTTATGTTGGTTCCCACCTGGGTGGTCACTCACCATGTATTTGTGCATGGAGGTTATACCCAGGGTTACTAACAGGCCCACCATCTTGAAGGTGGAAGCAGAGGATTTGGATGTCACAGACCGTCCGGACGTCGCCGAAATTGGGTCCGGTTGACTTGAGTGTCACCCGAATATCAGTTCCATCAGCGTTTTAGACTCAGAGGTAGCAAGTACAGCTTGTCTGGCATATCTGAGAGAATGTCTGTGACAACCTCAAGGATCTCCTTACACCCGTCTGAATGGTTCTGTGATTCTTAGGATTCTAAGAGGATCCGTGGAAGTTCCCTGAAATAAGCATCAGTTATTTATTTTATCTTCTTAAGTTAAAGAAGCTAAACCAGTTGTTATTAATTTCACCCAGAACGCAAATGGGAATGAAGTTTTTCCTTGAAAACAAGACCGACGTTGGAATTTTTCCTTCAGAAGTACCGTTCATCTGCGAAGAAAAATGGCTACTCAGATAACTGTTGCTTACAATAGGTTAGTAACAGACGTTTTCCAGTTCCAGATTGCCTATTTATTGATTCAATCCTATTATATATCAAACTATTTTAACTATTTGCTATAAAAGCTGATATCCCTTAATTATTACTTATTTTATTTCAGTTTAGAAAAAGCTTAAACAAAACCTGTCGAAGATAAAAAGAATGGTAACGTTCATAAGACCATAAGAGGAACCATTGAAAATCCATTTTATATATACACTATTATAAAATGATAGTAGCATAACTTGGAATACATGATTAATAACAAACACAGCTTGGCACATAAAGATTTTTTTTTACGGTTCTGAATAAATAATAAATATTCACTGTCAAAATGATATATTTATAAATAATTTTGATATATAAATGAATAACGCTTTGTCGTCATAAAGTTGTCAACATTTATGAAGGCACAGCGTTAGACGTCATGTCTAACAAATAATGTGTAACCAATATTTTGTTGGTTAACATAATTTAAGAATATTTATGTAAGTTTCATTACACTATATTTCAAAGAATATTCTTACTACTTTCTCTGTGGATATAAGTTTCATCTTTGTCGGGAAATCCCCAATTAGAGAAATACGAAAAACAGTTATGAGCAGTCCCTGTTGGATTTTGGATTGACACATATACGACTTTACTGCCGTTACCTGAACTAAACGAAGAAATATATATAAAATGTTTTTTTAGCAGATGCTTTTTCTATTTTATATTGACAAAAGACCGATCCTAGGAATCTACTGCCAGTGCAGAACACTGCCTACTTCGATTGAAAGGAGATGCAAATTCGAAAAATTGTTCTGTTCCAATATGATGGAATGAAGAGAGCAAATTTTAATACTTGCACAAGACAGTGTGAAATCTAGGACCAGCCTCCAATAGCAATATTAGTTCAAATAGGAATCATGCATGAATATTCCAATTAATATGATAAATAGTATCCAAAAGTAAATTCAAATACACTGGTGTTCAAAGAAAGTACAACATTTAGAAATTTCACATTTTTAACTCTTTTTCGCTATGGTGTATGTTACATTAATCACTATCGTCACAAATAGAAATATAAAGAAAAGATATTTATTAATAATTAAGGCAGAGCTAATGAATATTTAACAGGTGCTCTGAAAATATTCTAAAATGAGCATTTGCAACCTTTATACAACAGTTTTGGTCAATACAACAATTATGGCTGAAATGTTATTAGAATTTGCTTCAGTTTATCATTTTAAATAGGAAACAAAATGAAATGTTCACCAGGTGCAAACTAATATTTAGTTGAACTGGCCCTGATGACAGCAGCACACCGTCGAGGCATTGAAAAGATCAATTTATGAAGATAATCAACTGATAGTTTGTGGTTCCAAACACCGATTATGAAGTTCACGAAGGGTTTTTGGTTTCTTTCTGGCAACTGCAGATTCCACACGATGCCAAAAGTTCTATATAGGATTCAGGTTCGGCTGGCTGTTTCCTGGCCAGCTAACAGTTGTAATGGACCGTTCTTTCAACCATTTTTTCACCTGGAACAAATGTAAACACATTACTATCGAACCTCTAATGCAGAAATGAAGCTAAATTAACTAATTACACTTTTCGCCAGATGACAAGGAGCAGAGTCGTCCTGAAAGATGAAACTACTTGGCAGGTTGAAATGGTCTCTAATGGTAGGCAGCAAATTGTCTTCCAATATTGCAAGGTATACATTGGCATTTACTGAACATTTTATAAACTGCAGGTGACGTACTCCGCGATACGAAATGCACCCCCATATCATTTGGCTTTTTTTTTTTTTTTTTTTTTTTTTTGGCTGGTAGGGAATTTCACTGTAGACACCATACATTCTGGATGGTATTCTTCACCACGTCTACTGCGAATCGTTTGTTTCCCATTAGAGCCATGCAGGTCGAATTTCTTCTCATCCGAGAAAATGACTGACTTCCACTGCTTGGATTCCAATTGACATGATCCTTACACCAAATTAATCGGACCTTTTTCATTTTTTGTGTGCGGAGGGGCTTCTTCTTAGGACGACGCGCTACAAGTCAATTTTTGAAGTTGCATCTTCTGACCGTTACTGCACTAGCTACCGCTCATGTATGTTCTTCCCATTCGCTCTTCAGCTCAGACGAAAAAGCTTTGCTGTTTTTAAGGCATAAGCGCTTCAAAACGCGGTTCTGTTTTGGCTGAGAGGCTTGGTTGCGTCAGGTTCCTTTTTTATATCAGAAGAACCAGTATTCGTAGCCGAGTGGTCACTCGCGCGGGTGCATAAGTACACGTGCCTTGAATAACCGGGATTCAAGCCCGTCACTGCTAAATATGGTGCTGTTTCTAGTAATCTGTCTATTTTGTGAACACCTCTGACTGTTTGGTCGTCCCGGAATATAAACAGATAATTTATTTATTTTTATTCTTGAGTTTAGAAAGAAATCTACTCACTGTCGACTGATTACAAGACACTCGATAAGCAATATGACGGGAAAAACATCCTTCCTCGCTTAAAGCAACAATAGCATTCTTTCTTCGTGGCGTCAACTGCAGGTAACTCGCCTTCCTGACACAAGCAAGGAATTACGCAACTTTTGCTGAGCTTCCTTATATAGCTGAAAGTAACTGCTGATGCAATGTTACGTCATCAGCTATGCGGGTCAATCTTCTGTGTAGCAATCTGTAAGAAATATTGCCATATATTTACTTCATTAGAATGGCAATTACAATTTTAAGGAGTAATAAATTGTCTTTGAACACCAGTGTATATAGAAATGCCATATTACAAAAACATGTCTTAATTTAAGAAGGTAATTTCCGAGGCAATTTTGGGACAAAAAGTGCATAAAAAAAATAACGAGGCTTAGAGGGAACAAGCATTGTGTTATCAGAGACTCTGTCTAAAACACTGATGATCCAATATCTTTCTATTTTTGAAGATGTAGAAGTCCGTTTTGCTTGCCTCCCCGAAATCCACTCATTCACACCTTCTCATGGTAAGCCATGTTACGTCAATTTGTTGGCGATGAACGTGTAGAGTGCTTCTTTTCGAGACACCTGGATAGCGTGAAAAGGAAAAGACCAAACCCTCCAGCACTTTAATATATATATATATATATGATAGCACGGCAAAACAAATGGCCCTCAGTACCCAGCGACTTTCACTCTTCCTCTTACGGCAGCGAAAGAGTCAGAGTGGAAGCAGAGGGTGCTAAGAATCCCTGGGTGCGACCAGGCTGCCATGCATGGAAACTAAACTTGGCCTATTACAAATTAAGGTGCGGAGATGGGAGAAAACCATGCTGCCGTTTGATCCTAAACACACTGTACAAATTTAGGTTGCTCATCGGTGGAAATAGGATATTAGAGCTGGAAAAAGGAATTAGAAAATAGGAATTGGAATATCATCGGCTTGGCTGAAAGAAGAAGAAGAAAAATGAATCGTTTATAAGTTTATGAAGTGCAAATCTGCTGTACCCCAATGTAAACGGGTAAAACAGTGAAGGTTGAGTTCACTTTCTGGTCCTTAAAAACTCAGCATTTCTAAGATGTACAAATTAAATGTTGTAATGATATATGCACCAAGATCGAGCTATGAAGATGAAGAGGTTGAACAAATGTACACTGAAATTGAGACACTTCTAGATGAACAGAAACTCACTACACGTTCATTAGGTGGGACTTCAATACTTAGGTTTGATAGAGACAAAACAGCACAAAAATGGAAACTGTAGGAAATTTTTGATTTGGTGAAAGAAATGAAAGGAGTAAAATACTTCTGGAATTTTCAGAATCTCGAAGGCTAGTAATTAATATTTTTTTTTCAAGAAAACAGTGAAGAGATGGTGGTCATGGAAGAGCCCAAAGGGATTAACAACTAATGAAATCGACTTTCCTCACTAACAGAAGATATCTCGTGAAAGTTGTTACCTCCTGAACAATGTAAATGTTAGAAGTGACCAGAGAATAGTATGATGCACATTTGATTTAAATACAGTATAAGAAAAGAAAGGAAAAACTGACTAGAGTACACAACACGAAATCTTTGAAGTAACAGAAGAGGAGAAAAAAAGATTATGTACTGTAAATTAAGAACAAGTTTGAGTTTCGGCAAATATTTCAGGACAAAGGTATTGACGAGGAATACAACAAATTTCTGAAAGTGAAAAAATTCACGAAAGCTATAGCTAAAACTTAATCCAAAGAAGAAAAAATTAGTCAAGAAACACTTTTCATCGGGAACTGAAGACTACAAATGAAGAGGAAAATAAACACTGAAAATGAAAAAATTGAGTATACTGAGTTATGCAAAGTCATTAGAGAGAGACTCTGAGAAGATATAAGAAGATTTAACACAAGAAAATTAGAACAGGCAGTAAGGGAAAACAAAGAAATTAAGGCAGCTGTCATGAGCAGTAATACAGAAAGATAAAAGATACTGAATCGGAAGAAGAGTGAGGGTGTACTTATAAAAAGCAGAGAAGGCATAATTCAAATAGCAGAAGACTACTTTAGAGAATTATACAAGGAGCAAGGGAATGATGTCAACAGTGAGGAAGATGGATCAGAAATTAACAGCACATAAAACACACAAAAACATACCCGATATTCTTCCTGATAAGGCAGAACATGCATTGAAGGAAATGAAGAATCACAAAACATCAGGAAAAGATGAAGTTACTGTACAGTTGGTGAGAAAAACATACCGACTTCAGTGTGTTTTCTTCACCAACTGTACAGTGTATAGTGTGTTTGTCTAACGGCACCAGTGGTTTCCCCCATGTCCGCGTTGCTTTCATTGTGGGTGCGACAATTCACTGTAAAGGCCAAAGATTTAAAAGAGTATGGATTTTTTTAAGTGTAGTGTTGTGTATCATTGTTCTTCTGGCCATTTAGCCCCTAGACCCCTGCTGGTCCCCAACATTGTCCACTCTATGCCTCGTGGAAGCAGACCAGGTACACTAGTAATTAGCTATATAATATCGGTGTAAATACACCATAGTTAACCCATATATTTGAGCTACGATTCTAGCGTAGAAGGCATCGTTTTAAATGTATCTCATAATGTGGTTGCCTTCACAACAAGATAGCTACTATTGAATTACTTCAAATAAATAACGCTTCTCTAGTAGAGAAGACTACTGTTATTTATTTTCAGCGGTACCACCACCCAGACGATCGTTTCGAAGCTTTTTGTATGTATGTATGTGAATATCTACTCGAATATCCACTTGTCCTTATTAGACTTAGAAAAGCAAAAAGTAGAGGGAAAGTTATAGTAGGAGGGGAAGAGGAAACGAAACGATTCAGAAGAATGAAAGGGACAGTAACTCCTTCAACTCACACCACTCAAAAACTCATAAATTCCTCGAATAGGCAACGCTTCTCCAGTAGAGAAGACTGTTGTTACCTATTCTGGGAAACTCCGTGATTATCTGGCTCCCCTAGTGACCGTTTCAAGACTATTGTGAATTTAATGTGAAAAAACCCATTGGACCAGATCAAACAAATGAATTATAAAATTCAAACCATTTGTCCCTATTAGACTTAGAAAAGCAAAAAGGTAGAGGGAAAGTAATAGTAGAAGAGGAAAAGAAACATGTCGAAGAATGAAAGGGAGAGTAACACTTAAACTCACACAACTCAAATAGGTAACGCTTCACCAGTAGAGAAGACTGTTGTTACCCATTCTCGGAAACTCCGTGAATATCAGGCTCCCCAGACATGTTTCACGGCTATTGATGTATGTATGTGAATATCTACTCGAATATCCACTTGTCCCTATTAGACTTAGAAAGCAAAAAAGGTAGAGGGAAAGTTAATAGTAGGAGGGGAAGAGGAAACGAAACGATTCAGAAGAATGAAAGGGACAGTAACTCCTTCAACTCACACCACTCAAAAACTCATAAACTCCTCGAACAGGTAACGCTTCCCCAGTAGAGAAGACTGTTGTTCCCCATTCTCGGAAACTCCGTGAATATTAGGCTCCCCAGACATGTTTCACGGCTATTTGTATATGTGTGGGATAATAGCTCTACTATCCACTTGTCCCTATTAGACTTAGAAAGCAAAAAAGGTAGAGGGAAAGTAATAGTAGGAGTGGAGGAGGAAAAGGAAACATGTAGAAGAATGAAAGGGACTAACTCCTTCAACTCCAACCACTCAAAAACTCATAAACTCCTCGAATAGGTAACGCTTCCCCAGTAGAGAAGACTGTTGTTACCCATTCTCGGAAACTCCGTGAACACCATGCTCCCCAAGCATGTTTCACGGCTATTGTGAATTTAATGTGAAAAAAAAAACCCATTGGACCAGATCTATGAAGCCAAACAAATGAATTATAACATTCAAACCTAAATCATAAAAATCTAAATCTAGACGATCGTCTCAAAGCTATTTGTGAATTAAAGGTGAAAAAACCCATTGGACCAGAGCTATTTAACCAAACAAATTGAGTTATAAAATTCAAACCTATATCATAGAACTGTTTTGATGAGAACCTAAGACGTCCAGATTTTTATCAAGAAAACTGAATTTTGTAATAAACGAAAAAGAAACCCAGGTGCTGCTTTTTTTTTTTTTTTTTGCAAATAACTAAAACCAGTACTTTAGATGAACCTCATCTCCAACCAAACTGCACAGAAGAGGTGGCTCTCCCCACCTTTTCAGAAACTTATCAGACCCTAAACGACATTTTTCCAACTGTAAAAACCTTTGCATGGAAGCAGACATTGTTTGTTTCAAGTCCCAAAGATATCCCCTAAAGGTCCCAAACCTTTTCCGTTTTCGAAGCTTCCACACATGATATTTTGCCTCTGTAATTAAAAATATAGCGAACATTTTTTTCTTGCCCAAGGGATGATCGAATTGCAAGTAAATTACCTCCTCCAGCGTGAACTGTCTTATCCTCAAAAATCGACAAATTCTCTTCCAAACTTCCTGCTCGAATCGACAGTAATAAAATAAATGGTACACTGTTCCATTTTCGGTACAAAATTCGCATAATCTGTTGCCTGTCTGACTAAATCTATACGTGATATCGTTCACTGGTATATTTCCATAACCAACCCTCCACGAAAAATCAATACGTGATGGGTAGTTTCTGCCAATTTCTAGATTTTTAAAAAAACAACTGGGCATTAAGGTTTCTTAAATTTGGTTTTTCTGGATTTTCCGAGTTAAACAGTGCCCAGTAGAGATGTTTTAAACCCCCCTTAAAAGGATCTATATCTTTCTCCCTGAACTGCGTGCACATATCCCGAATTTTTTTGTAATATATAGGAATTGTCTCTACTTTTGGCCCTAGATAAGTGCCTCCTTTAATTAAGGCTGTATTAAATCCCATAAAATATTTTGTTAGTACCGCTAGTAAATGGTTAGATTGCACCATATTAGCCACATCCAGCAGTCTCTTACAGCTACACCTCAAATTAAATTTTGGAATACTTATTCCCCCCTCTTCACACGGTAAAAATAAAAAATTCTGCGCTATCTCTTGCCGTTTTCCTCCCCATAGAAACTGAAATGTTGGAACGGAAAATCGTCTCATTGTCCTAGCTGTGATTCCTGTTATAAACACCGTGTATAAGATTATAGGAAGAATTACGGTCTTAACGATAATGGATTTGTTCTGAAAAGAAAATTGTCCCACTTCCCACTCTTTTAAACTTTCCCGTATTTTTGTGGTGAGTCCTACAGGTAGCATGGGACTCTCTCTAAACGGAACTCCCAATATTTGGATCGATTTATCCGACTCCACTTCTCGTTGTGGTAAAGGGCGATGTACCCATTCCCCTAACAATTTGATCCTAGTTTTGTCTTCGTTTATGTTTAACCCCGACTTCTTACCAAAAGAAGTAACAAGTGACATAAATTCTTCCACAGCATAACTCGTAGTGAGGGTGGCGGTAACATCATCCGCATATGCTATACATTTACACTGCTCTGCCGGCTGTGGCAACAGTATCCCCTGAATGGCCTCAGTTCTGTCTATTCTTCCCAGTAGTGGTTCTAGAGCTAACGTAAATAATAAAGGGCTAAGCGGACATCCTTGTTTAACTCCCCTTTCAATTTTAATGTTTTTCGAGATTTCTCCATTTATCAAAAGTCGTGTGTTACTACGTGTATATAGATTTCTGATAACTGTAAACAACTGAGATCCTATGTTCATATCTTTAATTATAGAGAAAAGGTAGTCGTGGTCGATTCTATCGAAAGCCTTTTCTAGGTCGATTGCCACTAACGCTAAATTGTAACTTTTCCGTTTCCGATATTCTAATATATCTTTCAATAGCCAAAGGTTATATTCTATCCGCCTCCCCGGTATACCGTAGCACTGTGTGCTTCTAACTACCTGGGTTACGTCGCGTTTTAATTTAGTTGTCAAAATCTTTGCAAATATTTTATAGTCACAATTAGCCAACGTTATAGGACGCCAGTTAGCAATTTTCGTTAAATCCCGTCCATGCTTCGGAATGAAAGTAGTATAGGCACTTAAAAAGCCTTCGAGTACAACCACTTCCTGAAAAAAATTGTTAAAGACGGCCAAAAGAATAGGCGCTAACAAGTTCCAAAATTTCTTATAAAATTCTACCCCCAAACCATCCGGTCCCGGCGCGCGTCGTAATTTACATGATTTCTGAGAACTGTAGCCACAGTTAGATCCCCCATAATTATTTCCCTGTCCTGTAATGCTTTTTGCTCGGGAGTGAATTGTCCAATCGCCCAAATGGAGTTCTCTCTTTTTTCTGCAAAGCAAACTCTTTTTCATAGTAATTTACAAAACTATTCATAATAGTTGACGTTGTTGAATGTGTGTTGTCATCGTCTTTAATTTCCTGAACCGTTTTGGCTAAATTATTTAGCCTTAGTCTTCTTTGGTAAAACGCAGCTGAAGGAGTATCAGCTTCCCTAAATTTCAGCTGTATTTTTCGCGCTTTTCTTTCTCTGCTGCCAATATTATACCGTCAATAATCGCTTGTACTTCTACTGTTGCCCTTTCTTCCCCGCACCGTAGGTAAATTCTTTTTTCTTGGAAGAGATCTTTCAGTCTATTTCTGCGTTGTTCGTTTCTTTCCTTAATTTTGGAATAATAAAATGATTTAGCACTTTCTTTTATTTTCGCCCACAATTCCCACTCATTTCCACCTTGCTCTATTATCTGTTTAACAACTGTTGTAAAGTCCCAGTCCTCTATCTCCAGAACTGCTGGGTTGAGCTTCCAATAGCCTTTTCCCAGACTAAACTTCTTAAATAAATCTCCCTTCCACATTACTGCCATGTGATCTGAAACTTGTCGACCTCCCGCAAAATTCACATGCCGTATCATTGTCATCTTATCCTTCAACTGACTTGTTGCATAAATGCGATCTATCCTTGTTCCTATATTATTGGCTATTCTCGTCGCCGTTCGTTTCCCCGGTTTTTTTTCCTCCAGAAGTCTACCAAGTCCGATTTAGTACAAACCTCGATTAATTCGCGAACCCCCCCTGTACCATACTGCTCGGGAGTGAATTGTCCAATCGCCCAAATGGAGTTGTCTCTCTCTTTTCTGCAAAGCAAACTCTTTTTCATAGTAATTTACAAAACTATTCATAATAGTACTACATAATAATCACCCGCCAGAATTTTATCCATAATGGGGTCAGGAACGCAGTTCCAGTCCCCTGCCATTATAACCCACTGCACCCCCCTCATATAGTTTCCCAGCCCCTGAAACAGAGTTTTCCTTTCTAAAGTGGAATTTGGACTATAGACACAGATTAGTCTAATTGCGCGCCCCCCATAACTCCAATCCACTGCCACAACCCGACCGTCTGTATCCCTACCCGCCAGTCGTACAGTCCCTAAAATTGGAGGAACCACTACTATTTCCACGCCTGCGGATCGATTTGTCCCAAAACTCCAAAATCCTAACAACCGGTATCTGTTTTGAAACTGCTGGATGTCTGCTAAACTTGCGAAGTGGGTTTCTTGTAGGAACCAAATCTTCACCCCCATGTTCATCATAATTTGCCCTATCATCCTTCCTTTGTTTGTTAATCGCTCTCAGACCCTCTACGTTTAACGACATAAATGTTATTCCCGACATTATGAGCAGAACTTTACTAGAACTTCTGCTAAGATATTCCTATGTTCGGCATTTAACTTTAGTTTGTTACTGGTGAGCAACACAGCGTGATCTCCAACATTCTTGTTTTTAATATTGGAAATAACGAAATCACCCCCAACTGAATTGAATATTCACTACCCGACCCTCCTCGTTTTCATTCCAAAGAAAATTCGGTTCTCCTCGAGTTTTAACAATTTCCGCCAACCTTCGCCCATATTCCCTGTATTCTTTTTTGTTTCCTATTACATTTAACCATTCTATTCCTTCGTATTTCCTCGTTTGTATGCCATCTGAATCCGAATCAGACCCCGAAAGTGCTTTGCAATCTTTCTTACCGCCTGACAAAATTGATACCTCTTCCCCCTCTATTTTTTTTGTTTCGGTCTCTTCTTGAATTTCCTCTGTTCCCCCTTTTGCTCTTTTACTTTTACCGCTTATTTCTTCCGTCTCCCCCCCGCTTATGTACATTTGGTACTATATTGTCTGCTTCCATATCCTCGGTTAGTTCCGCGTGTTCCGATATATCGTACGCTATTGTAAAAGTTGGTGTGATTTCTTTAACTTGCGTCTCACCCCTCTGCGCTACTATAGTTTCTGCGTTCGGCATATCTTTTGGCGGCTCGCTCGCTTTCGGCTGTCCTCCCCCACCAGCAACTCTTTCGGCAAACGTGCCTTCCGGGCATTGAATGAATTTATGCGTGGAAGCTCCGCATTTTTTACAATTTTTAAGGCAGTTGGCCGTAATGTGACCGGTGCCATTACAGTTAAAGTAACGTGATTTTTGGCATTCTGCTCCCAAGTGGTCTTTACCTCCAACACCTCAAACCAACTTTCTGAACTCCAGGGTAATTTATTAATAACCTATGACCCATCAAATCGATGATGTTTGGCACGGGCGTTTTCCTGTCAATATGAATTTGCACCGTACCTGTTTCTAACACCTGGCCATTCCTCATATTCTTTCCTCTGAACCTTAACAACTTTACCAAACTTGTTAAAAAAGCTCTCGACAGGACTATTAGACATTTCTACCGGAAACCTGTCAATAGTAACCACTTTGCGTATGTTACGAATTTGCACAGGTTTGATCATTACGTTTCTAATGGAAAACCCTTTCAAAACCTTTTCTCTTGCCTCTATTGTTTTCAAGACCAACTGATATTTCTGCCTCGGTAATGGAGTTAATCCTTTTATCTCGTGAACCGAAACAACCTGAGTCACTCCTCGCATTACCTCTCTAATTGGACAAACCTCTGTAGTCTGAAACTCCACTGTTCTTTCTCTAAAAAAGAACTGTGCCATAATTAATCTCGGTTCCTTAAGGAAATTGAATAGTTAAAAATCCCGTGTCCTGCCTGAAATCAGCAAAACTAAAAAAGAAAATACCTAACTTGGCAGAAATAAATTTCACAGAAATGTAAAACAAAAGAAAATCAATCACTTACTACCCTCCGAAAAGAGGTTCCCCACAAAGGGGGTAACCTCAGCTGAAAGGACCGCGGCTAACCTCTTGATACGTTCGGATGCTTTCCTCAACCTTCAGAACGAGTAGAACCCCAATGAACGAAACAATTCACAAACTAGCCTGTAGACAGCACTGTTTTGAAAAAGGTATTGGATAAAGATGTCCGTTATCCTCAATATCCCTATTAGACTGAGCAAAGAAAAAAAGAGGTAGGAAAGTGACAGTAAGAGAAGGAGAGGAAAAAACATGCCGTCGAAGAAGAAAGGGATTTTTTTAGTTGATTCACCTGAACTCAAAGCTCCTTGCCCCGAATGGGCAATGTGTCCCCCTGACGGGGATATTTATTACCCAATCGGAGTCCTGCATGTTTCTGGCTATTTGTCCTTCATCAGTGGGTGGGTAGGCTTGCTGGTTAGACCAGACATGTTTTCCAGTTTCCAGATATTTGTATGGAAACTACCTTCAAGGATCCTATATGGATCCTGCTTTGTTATTGCCTAGCGGCCTGTATCGCTGAAAAAAAAAAAAAAACCCTCTGTAATGAGCAGACAGGGACAGACACACTTGTCCGCTCATATCTTTCACCTCAACCCGATTGGGCTGCTCAATCTCCCACTGACACACTCCGAGGAAGGCCCAGTCATGTGACCACCTGGTTGGCGGCCGCCTGGAGTTGGCTTGCCCTACATGGGTTCTAGGGTCATCCCCCTCTTCCACACTCCTGTTGCTTCATGCAGCCTTCAAAGCTCGGCTGCCGTTCATCTGGTAGAGAGACCAAACGCCTGCAGCTGACTTGGTCCCTTTTCTCTAATAACTAAACTAATCTGTTTGGTACATACGCTTCCCTAGCCTAGACTCATCATTACCATCTAAGCTGCACATATATGTTGTCATCTATAAGCCGACATAAAGGTGTGGGGAAACACCATAATTGTAGGAATCTTTGTTTACCAAGTTGTCGTAATTCTAATAACAAGAATCTTCTTATTGCACCATGCATCGTTCGAAGGGTGCAATTTGACACCTCCTGTGCAGAGCCGCCTTCTTTCCTTTTCCTGATTTTCCAGGCCTGATATTTACCTTCATTTAGGAGGTATATGAGGATGCGTGTTGCTCTGGAAATGGGGGCCGGGAACTGTAAGAATAGTACTTGTTCCCTGGTCAAGCGTGGTATTCCCATTGTTTTGTGTACACTAAGCCAGATGCGCTGAGTAACCGGACAAGAGAAGAATGCATGTTCCACTGTTTCACACGCCTTACAGAAAAAACACTCAACATTCGTGTGCCCTCGAAATTTGGCTTTGTTCTTCTCCACTGGCAGGTGTCCGTGTATTATTCTCCATGCCAGGTCTTTCCGTGACTCATAACCTATAAGATGGTGTAGGTTGTCCAACATCTGAGTCACATCTAGTCTCAGCCAACTGCGTGACACCGGTACTGGCGGTGTATTCATGTCGGAAAGCTTCCAGTATATTTCCGAAATCTTAAGCTTGGTTCCCATGTGCAAACCCCCTGCAGATAACTCTTGTAAGTGTTTGATTGCCAATTTGTAGTAGGGTGTTATTATTTCTACTGTTGGACCAGTGTGCTCCTCTCCTAGTAGTTTAGTAAACCTTCCCATATTGTACTTTGCTAAGGCAGCCGCTGCATGGGCTCCCCGTAGGGCAGTCCAAATGTGCTTTAACACTTAAGGGGCGGAGGAGTAATGATGCTATATAAAACCGACTTCCAGATTGGGAAAGAACAAAGCTCTAATTCAGATAACTTCGAAGCTGTTATCGCCACATTCTCTGGTGAGAACAGCAAGGTACAGCTTTGTCTTATCTACATGCCACCAGAACATACGAGAGAGATCAGAAATGAGTTCTTTACCTGGCTGGTATCAAACTTAGACGTAAATATTGAGACAATCATCTTAGGAGATCTGAATATGCCGTTACCGAGGAATAAAGATGCAAAAGCCGAGCTAGACGCCACAGTAAAAGCACTCGGAATGAAACAATTAACAACACCTGCGACAAGAGGATTACAGTGCTTGGATTTAATTTATTACAACGCGCAAGATGTTAACTTAATAGACAATTCCTTACAGTTTTCCTCCGACCACTCTGCGCTTTCAATGGAAGTTGCTCTTCGAAGACAGATTGCCGATCAGAACTGCGGCACACATCAGAGTAATGAATCCAATTTGATATTTTCCACAAAATATATCAAATGCGAGGTCATATTGCAATGCTTAGCGCAATATAACTTTCAAAGTCTACATAAGATGTCCACTGAAGAAGCCATAGAGGAGATTTCGAGGTTACTCTTGCAGATCGCCCGTCTAGGAGCAGCAAAAGCATTAAAGATCTCCGACAGAGCGAACTCTTGGTTCACTCCACAAGTAAAAGTTATGTTTAAAAAGAAGCAAAAGCTCTACCGAAAGTGGAAAAGAACTGGGCACCCGACTGATCGGACTATGTACAAACGCGAAAGGGCAAAGTTCATTCGACTGAAAAGACAAGCATACTTTGAGGTTATGAAAGAAAAATTAAAAAAGGGAAAGAGAATAGTTAGCGAGAAAAACAACAAAAAAGAAATGACTGACCAGCTGTTTAGAGAGTGGACAGAAGTCACATTCGGAAAGCCTTTGAATGAAAAGCAGAAAAATTGTGAGGAAAACATCCGCGAGATGCAGAAAATGATTGAAAAACTGACGGATCCCACTGGCACAAACCAAACTAGAGCTAGAAACGTATTACGTGAAATTAATATCAGCAGGGAAAACTTAAAGGAAGCTATTAACTCGCTCCCCAATAAAGCAACGATCGGGCCGGACCAGTTCCCGCTATTCATGATAAAAATATGTAGTGCTTACATAATCGACCCGCTCCACCACCTCTTCCAGCGAATACTAAGTGAGGGGGTTATCCCGGAAAAATGGAAGAGATATTACGTAAAACCAGTTCCAAAAATAAGCAACCCTAAAACCAGTAAAGATTTCAGGCCCATCGCAATCGGATGCTCTCTGCAAAAAATATTTGAAAAAGCAATCCTGAGCACCATCAATCAGCACTGCTTTGGGGACAGGCCAGAATACTTACATTCTGTGCTTCCTCGAAGGTCGACTATTACTAATTTAATGGAGACTCTACTCCGAATACAGTTAGCTTTAAACAATAAACAACAGTTGGACATCGTTTTTCTGGATGTTGCAGCAGCCTTCGACAACGTCTCAATCCTAGCTATAACAGTAATTCTCAAGGAGTATTTCCTCATTTCAGGAAGCACTTTAAGCATTCTCACAAACACTCTTCAAGAAAGACAAATTATCGCAATAAACGGGAAACAAACAGCAAATTACTGTATCTCCAGGGGAGTACCTCAAGGGGGCGTATTGTCCGCCACCTTCTTTGCAATAGCACTAGCCCCATTTTTAGCTCAAAACTGTGAACAATTTATTACATATGCTGACGATTGAAATTTTTTGTAACATCTAAAGAACAAGAAACTGCACCCCATCTATCAGAGGAAGCAAACAAGGCAATCAAGAAGCTAGAAGAATATCTGCACTACATTGGACTGAAACTTAATGAAAAGAAAACTGCCCAAATGACCTTCACCAACAAAAAGAAGAAAAATGAAATTACGATTTTTGTGAACAATACCAGAATCCAAAATTCCCCCGCACATGTTGACCTTGGCCTTAAGTGGGATGAAGGATTAAACTTCATACCTCACTTCGAACACATTAGGAAAAAGACATACGCAGCACTGTGGAGCACTAGACAAGAACTCACCGGTCTCCGCGGCCCTCGTCTTATAATTCAATACATCCTTAAATGCGTAACACCGATTCCGTTGTACGCATCGACTATCTAGTCATCAGCCCCTGAGAGCAACATCAAGGCCTTCTTAGGAGTAGAATACTGGCTCCTGAGATGGCTAAACAAGATTGCCGGGAAACCGTTTACCATCTCAAGAGCGGTCTTGTCTGCCAATCTGGACATCACACCCTGGAAGTATATCATCACAACCAGAAACATCTTAACTCTGGCAAAGCTACTAACGGAGAGAATAGATTCGCCGAAAGTGGGAAACGTGATCACTCGCCCCCGGATGATACGACCGAGAATAAACAGGGAAGAACCAAGTCTCAAGTGCCAACTGACTCAATTGGACTCTCTGGGGAGATTTTTCCCAGCAAATACTGTGAATTATATTAATAATTTAAACATAGATTCAAAGAAACTATGTACAGACAAAATGTATAACTCAGAAATCTTTGGTAATGTGTATCGGCAAGTATAAATATAATAAGACTAATTAAATAATTTATATAATAATATTTAGCATTTAACAACCATTTGCAATTAATTAAACCAACTTAACAATTAATTCATTAACCACATAATCTGTGTTTTTTCATCTCCAAATTTTGTAAATAAGTTCATGTAAACATGCTTGTAAATACTATAATGTAACCACACCCTCTAGCCACGTGCTGTCTATGGGTGTCTCGAAAGAGAAATAAACAGATAATAATAATAATAATAATAATAATAATAATATACCTCCTAAATGAAGGTAAATATCAGGCCTGGAAAATCAGGAAAAGAAAAGAAGCAGATACACCAGAACCCACCTACACCTATTACAACGTGGTGTAGATACGTCGACGATATTTTTACCATAATACCACGTGGTTCTGAAACGGTACTACTAGAATACCTCAACTCTCTATCCAATTTCATCAAGTTTACCCTAGAATCAGAGGCGGACGGTTCGCTCCCGTTTCTGGACGTGCTAGTGCATCGCGTAGGCCCACATCTAGAGACCTCAGTATACCGCAAACCCATGTGGTGCGGTCAATTCACCAACTACGGGTCCGGCCACGCTCCAAGCCATCTCAATAGCACTGCCCGCACCCTGTTCTCCAGGGCCTGGAGCCATTCCAGCACCGACACAATTAGACGTAACGAGATCTCCCGTGTGAAGGCGGACCTAACCAGATGCGGTTATCCATCCCATGTACTAAACAGATGCTTGTTACAGGCACAAGAACTTACTTCCAACCCAAGACCTCCGAAGCAAGTCGGCATATCGTCCGCCTACATTCCGTACTATCCAAGAGTGTCAGGAAGTATCTCGAAGATCCTGAGAAGTTACAACATCAAATGTGTGCAATTACCAGGTAGGAACCTACGTTCACTTGTCTCCAGTGTGAAGACCCCTGTCACACCTGTCTTACGCAGCAATGTAGTGTACCGTATCACCTGTAGGGCCTGTAACAGTTGCTACGTAGGTGAGACATCGAGACGTCTCCATGATCGCCTCACGGAACACGACAGAGCAATCCGGCTTGCCGAAACTGACCAGTCCGCGCTTGCAGAACATTTTTGGGCTACCAACCACGATCTTGACCCCAAGCGCGACTTTGAGATAGTGGACCACGCGCGACACTTTCGCCACTGCCTATGGCTAGAGTCACTAAACATAATAAACAAGCCTAAGGCATTAAATCGCCAGAAAGGCATGCGTATACATCCCATCCTAGAGACAACCGTTTTATTGATGGATGATCACTGGCGTAAGGCAGCACACGTCCGTGCTACAACAATGACGCATGAGTAACGTGCCACACTTTGCTTGTAATGTATTCAAATTTGTCAGTTGATAAAGGGACGCGTGTTCCGAAAGCTACTGAATTTATACTTATATTTTATTTTATACTGGGTATACTGTAAATATCTATTTGAAAAATCATTAAACTATGGACCCGAGTACTCCAGGCCCATTTGTCACTACCTTTTCTCTATAATTAAAGATACGAAAGTAGGATCTCAGTTGTTTACAGTTCTCAGAAATCTATATACACGTAGTAACACACGACGTTTGATAAATGGAGAAATCTCGAAAAACATTAAAATTGAAAGGGGAGTTAAACAAGGATGTCCGCTTAGTCCTTTGTTATTTACGTTAGCACTAGAACCACTACTGGGAAGAATAGACAGAAGTGAAGCCATTCAGGGGATACCGTTGCCAAAGCCGGCAGAGCAGTGTAAATGTATAGTGTATGCGGATGATGTTACCGCCACTCTCACTATGAGTTATGCGGTGGAAGAATTTATGTCACTCGTTACTTCTTTTGGTAAGAAGTCGGGGTTAAACATAAAAAAAGATAAAACTAGGATAAAATTGTTAGGGGAATGGGTACATCGCCCTTTACCACAACGAGAAGTGGAGTCGAATAAATCGATTCAAATATTGGGAGTTCCGTTTAGAGAGAGTCCCACGCTACCTGTAGGGGGGCTCACCACTAAAATACGGGAAAGTTTAAAAGAGTGGGAAGTGGGACAATTTTCTTTTCAGAACAAATCCATTATTGTCAGAACCGTAATTCTTCCTATAATCTTATACACGGTGTTTATAACAGGAATCACATTTAGGACAATGAGACGATTTTACATTCCAACATTTCAGTTTCTCTGGGGAGGAAAACGGCAAGAGAAAGCGCAGAAATTTTTATTTTTACCGTGGGAAGATGTGGGAATAAGTATTCCAAAAATTAATTTGAGGTGTAGCTGTAAGAGACTGCTGGACGTGGCTAATATGGTGCAATCTAACCATTTAGTAGCGGTACTGATAAAATATTTTAAGGGATTTAATACAGCCTTAATTAAAGGAGGCGCTTATACAGGCCCAAAAGCAGAGACAATTCCTATGTATTACAAAAAAATTCGGGATATGTGCACGCAGTTCAGGGAGAAAGATATAGATCCTTTTAAGGGGGGTTTAAAACGACTCTACTGGACACTGTTTAACTCAGAAAAGCCAAATTTAGGATATAATGCCCAGCTGTTTTTTAAAAATTTAAACATTGGCGGAAACTACCCGTCGCATATTGACTTTTCGTGGAGGGTTGGTTACGGAAACATACCATGAACGATATCACGTATAGATTTAGTCAGACAGGCAACAGATTATGCGAATTTTGTACCGAAATTGAAACAGTGTACCATTTATTTTATTACTGTCGATACGCGCAGGAAGTTTGGAAAAGAATTTGTAGATTTTTGAGGATAAGACAGTTCACACTAGAGGAGGTAATTTACTTGCAATTCGATCATCCCTTGGGCAAGCAAAAATGTTCACGGTATTTTTAATTACAGAGGCAAAATATTATGTGTGGCAGCTTCGATAACGGAAATGGTTTGGGACCTTTAGGGGATCTCTTTGGGACTTGAAACAAACAATGTCTGCTTCCATGCAAAGATTTTTACAGTTGGAAAAATGGCGTTTAGGGTCTGATAAGTTTCTGAAAAGGTCGGGAGAGCCAGTTCTTCTGTGCAGTTTGGTTGGAGATGAGGTTCATCTAAAGTACTGGTTTTAGTTATTTTAGAGAGAGGAAAAAAAAAAAAAATGCAGCACCTGGGTTTTTTTTTTCGTCTATTACAAAATTCAGTTTTCTTGATAAAAAAATCTAGATGTCTTAGGTTCTCATCAAAACCAGTTCCATGATATAGGTTTGAATTTTATAACTCAAAATTTGTTTGGTTAAATAGATCTGGTCCAATGGAATTTTTTTTCACATTTAATTCATAATAGCTGTGAAATGATCGTCTGAATTTAGATTTTTTATGATTTAGATTTGAATTTTATAATTCATTTGTTTGGTTTTATAGATTTGTTCCAATGGGTTTTTTTTTCACATTAAATTCACAAAAAGCTTCGAAACGATCGTCTGGGTGGTGGTACTGCTGAAAATAAATAACAGTAGTCTTCTCTACTAGAGAAGCGTTATTTATTTGAAGTAATTCAATAGTAGCTATCTTGTTGTGAAGGCAACCACATTATGAGATACATTTAAAACGATGCCTTCTACGCTACAATCGTAGTTCAAATATATGGGTTAACTATGGTGTATTTACACCGATATTATATAGTTAATTTTCAAAACCCATAAGGATTATGCCTAGTGCAGTTAACTTTCCAAAAACTAGTAATTAGATATTTACTCTGGCAGGTCCTGCTACCTAATTTCCTGAGATTTCAGTCTGTTGTTTGTTTGTTATTTTGGTTTTTCTGGAGCATTAGCAACTAAGGCCATATTGCTCCGGGATATGCGGCGGTCATACCCTGACCTTTCTGCATCCTCCGCATTTGGAAGACAGGAGCTCAATCCCCGGGTAATCAAGAAGCGTGTGCTATGCACTGCTGCTCCTGCCGAACTGGCATTGGAGGCGTCACTTCAGTCTGTACAGTAACTTCATCTTTACCTACATGGTGAGGAAAACACACCGACTTCGGTATGTTTTCCTTTCCAACTGAGCGCTCACCAGGGCGCACTACACATCTCCATTTGATCACATGATGCGCTTGTCCCAGTCTCAGATGTCTAGCTCCCATGATGCCTTGCGCTGGCTGAACCTCGTTATTTCTTTTAAATTCTGATGGCACCACATTTTTTTTTTTTTTTTTTCATAAAAAAATTCTAATAGATTCTAACTGAAATCAAGCTCTTACATACATACGCATTTTCCTTAATCACTGGACTGCAAATGTAGCATTTGAACACATTTTTTTAAAGTTAACGACTGGAATTATTTTTAATCAACAAGTTAACGTTATTCAATTTTGAAATTTCTGAGTATTTACCCAATAAATCAGTGTTATTTTGAATTCAATATGTGGCTTTAATATTTTTTTATCTATTTTTTAAATATTCATGAACAAAGCAATATTTTTAAACAAATAATCGTTATTATTTTTAAGCAATTCATGAGCAATATTTTTAATTAATTAACCAATGTTAATTTTTCAACTGAAAATGATTTGAAATTTATTTTTAATAAGTCTAAGAGACAGATTTATAATGAAAATCTTTTACTGAATAGTGATCACAAAAGTATTTACAAATGAATCACTATTTTGATAAAATCTTGACACAGCTCTGTCATCAATGACTCTCCACAATTCACCAACTACAAAACGATTGTTACGTACTATAAAGGTAAGTATTTTCTGTTCGAAGGTCAGTGTTGTTTTACCTGTAAGAAAGTGAATATGTTAGAAGATTATTATTTTTTTTTTTTTCGAGAACGAGAGAAGCCTTGTGCAGGTGAAGGTGTTCTGGTTCCAGCTAATGGAGAAGTTTTTTTAATTTTTTTCCTGTTTTATTAACTTTAATTGGCGTATTAATTTATTTTCTAGGGTAGCTTTATATTCCTAGTTAGAATACTTAGTTTAATTTTTAACTTATATAGAGATTTTGTAGGTTATTACTTAGTATCCATAATGGTATCCAATCCACGTGTTTTACAAGTTTTGCAGCTCTGGCAAATGTTAGGTTTTTAGCTATATTTAGATTTATTGACTTAATTCTTATATTAAATTATTTTCTATAAGTAGCTTATACACCTAGTCAAGATCCTTGGTTTATTCTGAATTTAGATAGTGAGATTTAGGAAGTTAATTAATATTTCTGTCCGTAGATTTACCGTTCATAACTTGCCGCCATGGTTATATGATAGAACTTTATATTCCGTACTAGATTGTGTTAGCTTATTATAGTATATAGCATTATCAATTAATCAGTAAAGTTTATTAAACTTGTTAAACTTCATTCTCAGTTAAATTGTACTTTTTAACCAAAAAGATATAACGACTTCGATTTTACAAACATAACATTATTAATTAATACATAACTTGATACGGAAGTTATATAACAAAAATCAGAGATAATACTCGATACTGAAAAAACTATTTTGGAAAACAAATGCACAAGGCATAATCCTTATGGCTTTGGATAATTAGCTATATAATATCGGTGTAAATACACCATAGTTAACCTATAAACTTGAACTACGTATGTAGCGTAGAAGGCATCGTTTTAATTGTATCTCTTTTTGTGGCTGCCTTCACAACGAGATAGCTGCTATTGCATTACTTCAAATAAATAACGCTTTTCTATTAGAGACGACTACAGTTATTTATTTTCAGCGGTACCACCACCCAGACGATCGTTTCGAAGCTATTTGGCTTCATCATCAGTGGGCGGGCAGGTACCCAGGTAATACAACAAGTCATCACAGTTGCAAAGTTATATCCACAATATGAGAGATGCCAAATGGGTTAACCATGGTGTATTTACACCAATACTATATAGTTAATTATCAAAACCTATAAGGATTATGCCTTGTGCATTTCTTTTTCAAAATACATTACCACCACATCCTTTTGGCATCTCTCATATTGTGGATATAACTTCACAACTGCGACAGCTTGTTGTAATACCTGGGTACCTGCCCGCCCACTGATGATGAAGCCCAGTAGCTTCAAAACGATTGTCTAGAAGCTGGTTTGTGATTTATTTCGTCCATTGGTGTTCTACTCGTTCTGAAGTTTGAGGAAAGTGTCCGATCGTATCAAGAGGTTAGCGGCGGTCCTTTCAGCTGAGGTTACCCCCTTGTGGGGAACTTCCTTTAGGAGGGTAGTAAGTGATTGATTTTTTTTTGTTTTACATTTCTTTGAAATTTATTTCTGCCAAGTTATCTATTTTCTTTTTTAGTTTTGCTGATGTCAGGCAGGACACGGGATTTTCTAACTATTCATTTTCCTTAAGGAACCGAGATTAATTATGGCACAGTTCTTTTTTAGAGAAAGGACAGTGGAGTTTCAGACTACAGAGGTTTGTTCAATTAGAGAGGTAATGCGGGGAGTGACTCAGGTTGTTTCGGTTCACGAGATAAAAGGATTAACTCCATTACAGAGGCAGAAATATCAGTTGGTCTTGAAAACAATAGAGGCAAGAGAAAAGGTTTTGAAAAGGGTTTTCTATTAGAAACGTAATGATCAAACCTGTGCAAAGTGGTTGCTATTGACAGGTTTCCTGTAGAAATGTCTAATAGTCCTGTCGAGAGCTTTTTTAACAAGTTTGGTAAGGTTGTTAAGATTCACAGGAAAGAAAATCAGGAATGGCCAGGCATAGGAACAGGTATGGTGCAAATTCATATTGACATGAAAAGGCCCGTGCCAAACATCATCGATTTGATGGGTCATAGGTTATTAATAAATTACCCAGGAGGTCAGAAAGTTTGTGTGAGGTGTTGGAGGTAAAGAACATTTGGGAGCAGAATGCCAAAAATCACGTTGTTTTAATTTTATTGGCACAGGTCATATTACGGCAGTTCCCTTAAATAATTGTAAAAAAATCGGAGCTTCCACGCATGAATTCATTCAATACCCGGAACGCACGTTTGCCGAAAGATTTGCTGGTGGGGGAGGACATCCGAAAGCGAGCGAGCCGCCAAAAGATATGCCTAATTCTGAGAGCGCGGAAACTGTAGTAGCGCAGAGGGGTGAGACGCAGATTAAAGAAATCACACCAACGTTTACAATAGGGTACGTTATGTCGGCAACACAATCGGAACACGCGAAACTAACCGAGGACATGGAAGCGGAAAATGCAGCACAAAATGCACATAAGCGGGGGAAGAAGGAAGAAATAAGGGGTAAAAGTAAAAGAGCAAAAGGGGGAACTGAGGAAATTGAAGAAGAGACCGAAACAAAAAAATAGAGGGGGAAGAGGTATCCATTTGGTCAGGCGGTAAGAAAGATTGCAAAACGCTTTCGGGGTTTGATTCGGATTCAGATGGCATACAAACGAGGGAATACGAAGGAATAGAATGGTGAAATGTAGTAGGAAACACAAAAGAATACAGTGAATATAGGCGAAGCTTGGCGGAAATTGTTAAAACTCGAGGAGAACCGAATTTTCTTTGGAATGAAAACGAGGAGGGTCAAGTAGTTAATATTCAGTTCAATTGGGGTGATTTCGTTTTTTCAAATATACGAAACAAGACTGTTGGAGTTCTCACTGTGTTGCTCACCAGTAAAGAATTAAAGTTAAATGTTGAACATAGGAATATCTTAGCAGAAGTTCTAGTAAAGTTCTGCTCATAATGGCCGGAATAACATTTATGTCGTTAAATGTACAGGGTTTTTTTTTTTTTTTATTATTATGTCTTTTTTTTATTATTATTATCATCAGTTTATTTCTCTTAGGAGAACACCCGGTTACAGCCACTGGCTAGAGGGTGAACATACATATACAACTATGTTACAAAATATACATGTATGTTACAGTTTAAAATACATAATATCTGATTTATAAATACACTTTATCTGGAATATAGAATATTTGAGTTATTAATTACTCGCAAAGGCTTTTACTACTGAACTACTGTAAACTGGTAAGAACATAATACCGTGACAATTGAAGCATACCTTCTGCTTAAACACACACACAAGTGGGACTTTCACCATATTTACATAAACACAAATATTTACAGCCAAACAACGTACAGCACACGATACAACAGGAATGACCGTGATACAGCAAAATAAAAATTTGAAAGTTCAATTTTCCAGCAGTCGTCTTCTTCTGTGGGGATTTGAGTTGAGTGGGGTGGATAGGACAATCCTGACATCTATTTCTTGATGAGGTCGGGTTTCTTAAAGCCCAGTGGCTTGTGCCTGGCCGAACAAGGTGCTGAAATTGTATCTTTACATCTGTATTTGCAAGTAAGAGTTTCTGAGAACTTCCTTTCTGTAGGTTTTGCAATTGCAGAGCTTTTCAGGTTTGATGTCTAAGGTGGTACCTAGACTTCCGTCTATCTCCACCTGATAAGCTGACTTTGTGCAGAATCTCTGAAAAATAGACTGTATGTAAGGTCTCCTCGCCACCAGGGAGCAGCTGGCACCTACACAGCCGCTCCCTGGTGGTGAAGAGACCCTAATGGTCGCCCATATTCACTTGGTACTTGGCCTGGTCTTCTATTTTAAGTGCCTCATGCACAAATATCCTGCACCCAACGGAAGTAGTGCTATACCGGTGGGTGCCGCACTGGAACTGCGTACTGGGTCTGAGAGCGGTTAATTAACAAACAAAGGATGATATGGCAAGTTAGGATGAAGATGGGGGTGAAGATTTGGTTTCTACAAGAAACCCACTTCGCAAGTTTAGCAGACATCCAACAGTTTCAAAACGGATACCGGTTGTTAGGATGTTGGAGCTTTGGGACAAATCGATTCGCAGGGGTGGGAATAGTAGCGGTTCCTCCAATTTTAGGGAGTGTACGACTGGCGGGTAGGGATACAGAAGATCGGGTTGTGGCAGTGGATTGGAGTTATGGGGGGCGCACAATTAGGCTAATTTGTGTCTATAATCCAAATTCCACTTTGAAAGGAAAACTCTGTTTCAGGGGCTGGGCAACTATATGAGGGGGGTGCAGTGGGTTATAATGGCAGGGAACTGGAACTGCGTTCCTGACCCCATTACGGACAAAATTCTGGCGGGTACCCCGCATCAGGGTACAAAGTATTCAAAGTATTCATGTTGAGTTAATTGCGGCCACCAGGGTTTCCCCTATATCCGCAGTATTTATAAGGCAAATTGCCAAAAGCCGGCAGAGAAAAAAAAAAAAAAAAGAGAGAAAAATTTATAAGGGAGGACAAAGATAGCAATTTGTGAACTAGTGTTGAGTAATGTATTGTTAATGTTGTATGTAATGCCGGCACCTGGCTTTAGCAACAGGGGGCCGAGGGCAAAGAGAACGCCCCGACCCCCCGCTCCCATCCCTATCCACGAGGAGGCAGCCAGGAACTACTCCAGCAGAAGTAAGGGGAGAATTGAATTAATAACCCGAAAAAAAAAAAAAAAAAAAGTTATAAGTTAATTTGACTAGCAGTGAAACTCCCAGACCGGAAACCAAACAAAGTATTGTTTGGGTTTGCCCCAAAATAGCAGATTACGAAAAGAAATGCACATTAGGAAATGAGCCCTATAACTAAATTAATGAAAACATAAGCAGCCCTATTAAACCGCAGGGTCGAAAGCATAAATTAATAAGTTTTTTAAATTCCCACGAAGAGTGTCCAATCTGGGAGTCAGGCCAACCCAGTCATCAAATATAATCTAGTTTCTAATAGCTATTATCACACCATGTTATTTAGCCACAAAAATAATCTCAATCAAAGGATAGCTACAATTAAAACTATTTACACTGTACGGTAATTTACATTCCACCTTTCCACAGAACCTCCCAAACAGAAATGTGGATTAGGCCTATTTACATTTGAAATGATTGCAAGACTCCAAGATCATTAAAGATAAATCCGATTCATTCTAAATGGAATCTAATAGAATCTAATCACCCAATATATTACAATAATCAACTAACACCATTTAGAAAAACATGGTGACAGCCCCTATAATCCCAAGAACAAATAAATAACTGATAGGTAAGTTACACATTTAAATATTTACAATTAAAACTATAAAATATTTACAATTAAAATTATTATTTACAACAAACCTATACTAGCATAATAATTTCAATTATTTACAACTAAATCTACAAAACAGAACGATACTGAACAATATTATATGATATAAATAATATAAACAATATAGTGTAAGAATTAAACCTTAAAAATTGTCCGCAATTTGACAGCATTCAATGCTGCCAAATATACAGGACAATTATGATCTCTAAAAGAGTGTTTAGAGTCCTTCCTAATTCTACAATTTGGGCAAGATGCCGGAGCATTTGGCGTAGGACAAGATGTTGCACTATGTCCAATCATTCCACAGTGGCCACAGGTTTGTTTAGTCTGCCTACAGAAACGCGAAGAATGTCCGTACTGTAGACAATTAATACATCTGGAGGTTATATAAAAGTCCTTTATGACATGCACCGTCCAGTCAAAGTATACACGATTGTTCATATTAAGAAAAAGTTGTCTAAGTTGAGGAGTAACTTCCAACACCCAGTGCAGATTGCTCTTATTCTTAGCTCCAATTTTAAATCTTATCTTAATACTGTCTAAAAATACTGTTAAAGAAATATCAGATTCCTTAAAGTTTGTCAGATATAAATCGTCGAATAGATTTTTCTCTATTGCTTCTCGAGGAACATCATATAGGATTACTGTAGGATTTAGTTTCTTTGGCAAATCCGCCCTAAGCTGTAACTCACCAAGTTTTTGACAGTCCTTAATGTTATTAAGATCCTGTACAGAAGCTGTCTCAATCGCCACACACTTGTCTCTAGTTGCTTTTATGGATTTGACTCGTACATGCTTTAAATTACTTCTTATTTCATTTTGAATAGTTGTTTTTATCTCCTCACTTGAGTTCAGAGGGCAGCTCTGCTCAGGTCTTATGAGGATTACATGCCTATTAGTCCGGTCAGAACCCTCAGGAGAAGTTGCAACCACGTGAGAAAACAAAGGTTGAGTTACGTCCACACCAGTAGAAACCGGGACTGGCAAAGCTACAGTTTTAAAATTTTCATTGAGTGCACCAATTTCCTTCCCCAAGGACTCAAGTTTATCATTTACATCAACCATATGGGTCTCCCTTAGATTGAATTTATCCACTAAGTTTTCTTGTTTAGTAATTATCTCTTCCAAGGAGGAAAGCCTTGAATTTAATTCCAAGATTTGGTTATCCTTAGATTTCATCATCTCCGTTAGGTATAAATTTTCCTTAGTAAGACCCTCCAAAGATGCAATCCTTGCATTTAAGTCCGAAATTCGCCCATCTCTAGTCAGAATATCCATAGATAATTTCTCAATCTCCTTGAGAAAGTCCTTTTCCTTAAGGTTCTCCTGTAGTGATGCAATTTCAGCATTCTTATCTACAAAATTTAAATTCCCCAACAGTTTCCAATTCAAACAACGCGCCTCCGAAAAGATCTCATGCAATTTTAGGTTTGCCGCAAGTGTTTGTGAGAATACCTCCTTCATCCCCGCCACAGCAGACTTAATAGTAGAGAACCTAGATGGGTCGATACGAGAACCAAGTGTACAACTAGTCAAGATATTTGTCTGAAAATCAGTAAGAGCCTTAATCTGAACAGCGATTATTCTAGAGTCATAACATTCATCAAAGGAATTCCTTAGGAAACCAAGTTCCTTGGAAGTAAGATATGGAGTACTAGTTATAGTCAGGTGGGGGTGAGTAATATTAACATCTTCAAGATGTACCACAGGATTCAAACTTGGAGCATCAGCAGATGCCTGAGAAATAGGTGGAGAGTTCCCAAAAAGCAGAACAGGTATTGAGCTATCTGACAATGCTGGAGAACCTATCCTACTGACAGATAATTCAGTCAATGGGGAATCAGCCCCATGATATGTTAAATCCCCAGGCACCTGTGATGGTGTTGAAGACTTGGAAGCCATGACAATGCACAGTTATTCTAATATTTATTCTCAGATGCTTTAATATTAATGTCACTAGGGGGAACCACCTGTATAAGGTGCTGAGGTCACAGTCTACCCAAATACCAAATTTGAGGCAAATCGGTCAATTAGATCTTGAGATATTTGATTTTCTTTAATTCCTTAAATATGGCAAAATTAGCTGGATGAAAAAACTGTTTTTCGATACCAGCCAATATCTCCTCAGATTCTTAACCAGTTTTCTCAAATCTCACAGCAAAGATAGAGTCCTCTGTCTACTTTCCAACCACATCATTTTTAGGGCCTCAAGGGCACCCGTTCAAAAGTTATTCGCGGAAAACCTGTTCTTATCACCAGGTGGCGCTGGAATGCCTTGAATCCAATAGATCTCTTAAAGACAAACTCTATGACACCAAGATCAAAACCAATGGGTCCATACACAAAAAGTTATGACTGTTCAAAGTTTTAGCATCTTAAGACATATATCAAATCTTAAGAAAAGCACTTTGTCTAAATGTCCAATCCCATATCATACCTACCTCACATAGGGAGTTTGTAGTACTGTATATGTCTGTGTCAATATTATAAGCCAGTAAGAGTCAACACACAGTAAATATTCACTAGATGAAATGGCCACCACCAGTGGGGGCAACCATCTCTCCTTGGTAACTTTATTGTTATTATGTATCCAAGATATAGGTCACATGGGTGCAGCCATCCTGTAATGTTAATTTTCCATAGGAGCTCTTTTATATACAAAATGGTTTCCCCATGTTAAATTCCTATAGGATATATAAGTGCAGCCATGCAACCTAAGATAGAATCACTAATATCCCACAACGTCTCAGAAAAAACACATCCACGGAGACCTCTTGGATAGGGCTTCAACCTGGCACACCTCAGGGAATACACAGTAACCTAAAGAAAATGATACCTGGAAGAAAAGGCAATCTAAGAAACTTTCAAAGAGCCCACATTCAAAAACTCCATAGGTTAACATTGAGAAGCAGTTATTCAGTTTATTGAAAGGAAAAACAGTTCTTTTTCCTCCAAATTTTGATTGTGCGCTCCCAAAATCAATCCACAGACTCACCACGACTTGCTCTATGCACGGGTCCACTTTATTCCATCCACCAACTTCTTAAAACACTTGAAATATCACAAAAACCAGGAGCTAAGCATAGCGTGACTTCACATGTTAAAAGCATAGTCCAATAGTCCGCATCAGGGTAGAGGGGGGTTTCGTGAATTAATCGAGGTTTGTACTAAATTGGACTTGGTAGACGTCTGGAGGGAAAAAACCGAGCGGCCACGAGAATAGCCAATAATATAGGAACAAACATAGATCGCACTTATACAACGAGTCAGTTGAAAGATAAGATAACAATAATACGGCATGTGAAATTTGCGGGAGGTCGACAAGTTTCAGATCACATGGCAGTAATATGGAAAGAACATTTATTTACGAACGTTAGTCTGGGAAAAGGCTATTGGAAGCTCAACTCAGCAGTTCTGGAGAGAGAGGACTGGGACTTTACAACAGTTATTAAAGAGATAGTAGAGCAAGGTGGAAATGAGTGGGAAATGTGGGCGAAAATTAAAGAAAGTGCAAAATCATTTTATTACTCCAAAATTAAAGAAAGAAACGAACAACGCAGAAATAGACTGAAAGATCTCTTACAAGAAAAAAGAATTTACCAACGGTGCGGGGATGGAAGGGCAACAGCGGAAGTACAAGCGATTATTGACGGTATAATGTTGGAAGAAGAGAAAGAAAAGGCGCGAAAAATACAGCTGAAATTTAGTGAGGCTGAATAATCCTTCAGCTGTGTTTTACCAAAGAAGACTAAGATTAAATAATTTAGCAAAACGGTTCAGGAAATTAAAGACGATGACAACACGCATTCAACAATGCTAACTGTTATGAATAGTTTTGTAAATTCTTCTTCTTCTTCTTCTTCTTCTTGGTCCTTAGCTGGCAGCTGGGGAGGCGGTTGGCCACGCAACCAGTATGCTGCTGTAGGTGCCGCAGGGTTTCGGACTTGCTCTGTGATGTTCTTCCATACTTTACGATCCATGGCGTCAGTCCTGGCCTGGTTAAGGTCGAGACGTCGGCTCTTCAAGTCATTTTCCACTTGCTTGGCCCACGTTTTCCTAGGCGCGGTCCGTTGGATGCTCCATTGGGTGGGTCGTTGTCTCCAAAGGAGTGTGGATGGTATTCTGTTCGTGCCCATTCTACATACGTGGCCAAACCATCTAAGCCTTCGCTTCTGGATTTGGTCGGCAATGGTTGGTTGCTGTTGGCATCTGGCGCGGATGGTATCATTAGTGATGCGGTCACGAAGTGAGATGCCCAAAATCTGCCGCAGGCATCGCATTTGGAATACCTCAAGTTTGTTTAAATCTAGCTTGAGACAAATCCATGTTTCTGATCCGTAAAGGAGAATGGGCAGGATCAAAGTCCGGAAGAGTCAGATTTCAGTCTTTGAGGAAATGTTGGTCCTCTTCCACAGACACCATTTGAGCGAGGCGAACGCAGTGGCCGCCTGTCCAATTCTGCTGTGGATTTCCATGGTGGATGCAACTTTCTTCTCCTGGACCAGCGACCCAAGGTATTTAAAGTCTTGCACTTGCTCGATCTGGACGCCTTCGAGATAGATGGTGGCTTGCGACCCATCTGTTGTCAGGGCCTTTGTCTTATCAGCATTGATCTTCAAACCGTATGGCCGGGCAATGCGGGCAATGTCGTAGAGGATGTCCATGGCTTCAGAGTCGTTACCAGCAAAGATAGCACTATCATCGGCAAACATCAGGTCAGTCACATAGTGATCCTTGTCATATTGTATGCCCCGTCTGTTTCTGAATGCTTGCCTCATAACGCGTCGACCACGATGTTGAAAAGCAACGGGGAGGCTACATCCCCTTGGCGGACTCCAGTTTGGATGGTAAATTCCTCAGATAAATCGTTCTGGATGCGCACCTGGCCGGCAAACTGTTGTATGCAGTTTGGAGGAGTGTGATTACTTTTCGAGGTACATGTTCAACCTCTAGTAGTTTCCATAAGGCAGGCCGATGGACACAGTCGAAAGCAGACTTAAAGTCAATGAAAACAATGACGGTTCGCTGTCCACACCGGATCCTCTCCTCCATCAGCTGACGGATGGCAAAGATTTGATCACAGCATCCTCGCCCTGGTCTAAATCCCGCCTGTTCTTCTCGACTGGTTTGCTCGCGATGTTTTTGCAGCCTTGACTGGATGATCTCCATAAAGACCTTTCCGATGATGGAAAGGAGGCTGATGCCACGGTAGTTCTTGCAATCCCGGTTATCAAACGTAGAATTGATCAATGCTGATATGACAAAGGCCCTGACAACAGATGGGTCGCAAGCCAACGTCTATCTCGAAGGCGTCCAGATCGAGCAAGAGCAATCCCAAACGTAGAATTTGGGGTGAGCTTGTGAATTGCTGGCAGCAACGTTGGGATTTGAGTAAGTATGGAACCATTACAAGAGGCTTCATTCCAGCCGTAAGCTTTGCAATGGACAGGAGGGTGTCTTCTTGGTTTGCTCCCACCATGACCACGAGTTACTTAATCACTGGACATGGCTTAAGGGCCAAACTATTTGAAAGAGGATTAGAACCTGACCCCTACTGTTCGTGCGGTGAAGTTGAATCTTGGAGACATGTCATCCTTGAATGCGGACTGTATACTTCAGACAGGCAGGAATTACTAAATAGGTTACCAAACCTCACGGAGAATAATTTACCTCTCTTGGTTCAGAGGTGGGACATCTTTGCTTTGCTTCAGGAATTCTCGGCCAAAGTTTTTAAAAGAAGACAGGAGTTAAGAAATCTTTTGCAGGATACCAATTAAGGGAAGTGCTGCACATTTGACGACAGAACACTTCGTGTAATGTCATCTTTATAGGATGTTTCTTGTTTACAGTGCGAGATGATCTTCTGCTCCTGGATACCCAAATGCAGGCTTGCATTTGTGGATGGACTCTAAGTGGAGATAATATTAATCTAAGTGTTAATGTTAATGTTTCTAAGTGTTATTGTTAAGTTAATGTCATTATAAGTGTATGTATTTGCTATTTACATGTAAATAATTGTATAATGTTGCTTTTATTTCAACAAGTATACATTGTTCTTAGTTGGAATTTTTTTTTTTTTTTTTATTATTATTATTTATTTTTTTATTTTTTCGCTGGCCTCCAAGTTTGGGCAGCCTTGGGGGTGGGATTGCTGGCACCTACCAGTATAGCACTACTTCCGGTAGGTGCAGGATTTGTGCATTACAGCACACATAGAGAATGGTTGATCCAGGTGTTGGTTAATCCCTGGTGGCGAAATGGCCTGACATAACGCTCTTTTTTCAGGCCTGTTTTGCAGACGTTCTGAGCTTTCACAGGAGTAAAAGGTGGAGATGGGCTTATGTCTAGGAGTCACCCTTCATATCAGGATACACACAATCAATGTACAGAAAGAAAAAAAAATCCCGGTTATCATCTTTCTTGTGGATCGGTACGATAATGGCTTTCCTCCATGTTAGCAGAATTTGTTCAGTGCACCAGATGGTTTTGAGGAGTGAGTGTAGTCGGCGAAGCAGTACATCTCCCCCGGCTTTGATCGCTTCTGTAGTGACTTGGTCCACTCCTAGTGCTCTGCCATTCTTTAGGGATTGTATGGCTGCTTTCACTTCTTCTACTGTAGGCTCAACATCGACCATGGAGACTTCAGGGGGATCGATCGATAGTGCGGCTTCTGGCGGTCCCTGAGGTGGGTCGGTGATTATACAATGCTTTGAAGAATTCACTCCACCGTTGCAGGCGTTCGGACGGTGATCGCACGAAGGTCCCATCAGCATTCTTGATGTTGTCACTAGTCAATTTGGTCTTTCCACTCAGACATCTGAGGGTGCGGTAGATAGTGCGTTACTCGTTCTTGGATGCCGCCACTTCAAGATCGTCTGCCACTTGGTTCCAGTATGCTTCTCTTTCCGCTGTCATCCTCGTTGGACTTCTCGGTTTAGCTGCCGGTACCGTTCAAAGTCGACCAACTTTGCCTGTTTCCGTTTGTCCACGAGGTCGAGGCACTTGTCTGATATCCATGGTTGCGTTCGACGTCGGGCAGGTGGACATAGGGGCTTGGCACATTCCAGGATGGCATCAGAGATCTGCTTTTCTTCTTCATTTATATCCTCGGGCACGGCTAGCGTCTCGAAGAGGTTGGATAGGGCGATCTGATATGCCCCTTTGTTGGCAGTATTCATTAGCTGCTTCCAGTCCAGCTTGGCTGACCGAGATGACATTTTTGCATGCCGTAATTTGAGCTGCACCTTAGCCCAGATGAGGTAGTGATCAGATCCGCAATCAGGTCCCCTCATGGCACGAACGTCCATGAGTGATGAGCGAAATCGGGCATTGATCAGAATGTAGTCCAGGATTGCTGAGTCCTTGCCAGATGGATTTCGCCATGTAAGTTGATGTTTTTGAGGGTGCTGGAAATGACTGTTTCCGATGATCAGGTTGTTAGATGCGGCAAAGGACAACAAACGTAGTCCGTTGTCATTGATCTTCCCATGGCCAAACTTGCCCATTGTTGTTTCCCAACCAGATCTGTCCACGCCAATGTGGGCATTAAAGTCCCCTGCGAGGATGATCACTTCTGTCTGTGGAATTGAATCCAGCGTATGTTGGAGCTGGTTGTAGAAGTCATTCTTGGTCGGGTCCAGGCTAGTCTCAGTTGGCGCATAGGCGGAGATAATATGGGTCTTGATGGTGCCCTTGACAGTAAGGACTGCCAGGCGGTCCGATATTGGTTGGAAAGCGATCACACTACTGGTGGCCTGAACATCGACCATAAAGCCCACTCCTGCTTCTCGTTTCTCACCACCAGAGTAGAACAGCATAACCGCTTCGTTAGGTGCTGGTGGTTGGATGATCATCGTTCCAGACCCGGTGAGCCTTAATTCGGATAATGCCGCGATTGATACCTTGCACCTAAGAAGTTCTTGGGCAATGATTTCCTTTTGTCCAACGTGGTGCCCCGTTCGAACATTCCATTCGCCAATGTTAATTGCCCTTTTCAGCGTAGTAAGCTTATTGCTATGGCCAGTGGTCCACTTTACACCAGTACCCTGGGTCCCCAGTGCTGGCTCATCGGCTACCCCGGATGCGGTAACATTGTTTAATTATTATGTTTTGTAAATTACTCTGAAAAAGAGCTTGCTTTGCAGAAAAAAGAGAGATAGCTCCATTTGGAAGATTGGACAATTCACACCCCAGCAAAAAGCATTACAGGACAGGGAAATAATTATGGGGGATCTAACTGTGGCTCTAAAATCATGTAAATTACGACGCGTACCGGTACCGGATGGTTTGGGGGTTGAATTTTATAAGAAATTTCTGAATTTGTTAGCGCCTATTCTTCTGGCAGTCTTTAACATTTGTTTTCAGGAAGGGGTTGTACCCGAAGGCTTTTTAAATACCTACTTTCTTTCTTACTTTAAATACCTACTTTTAAATACTACTTTCCTTCCGAAGCATGGACGGGACTTAAGGAAAATTGCTAACTGGAGACCTACAACGTTAGCTAACTGTGACTACAAAATATTTGCAAAGATTATGCAGCTAAATTAAAACGCCACGTAACTCAGGTAGTTAGAAGCACACAGTGCTACGGTATTCCAGGGAGGCGGATAGAATATAACCTTTGGCTATTGAAAGATATATTAGAATATCGGAAACGGAAAAGTTACAATTTAGCGTTAGTGGCAATCGACCTAGAAAAGGCTTTCGATAGAATCGACCACGACTACCTTTTCTCTATAATTAAAGATATGAACATAGGATCTCAGTTGTTTACAGTCCTGAGAAATCTATATACACGTAGTAGCACGTGACTTTTGATAAATGGAGAAATTTCGAAAAACATTAAAATTGATAGGGGATTAAAACAAGGATGTCCGCTTAGTCCTTTGTTATTTACGTTAGCACTAGAACCACTACTGGGAATAATAGACAGAAGTGAAGCCATTCAGGGGATACCGTTGCCAAAGCCGGCAGAGCAGTGTAAATGTGTAGTGTATGCGGATGATATTACCGCCACTCTCACTACGAGTTATGCGGTGGAAGAATTTATGTCACTCGTTACTTCTTTTGGTAAGTCAGGGTTAAACATAAACGAAGACAAGACTACGATCAAATTGTTAGGGGAATGGGTACATCGGCCTTTACCACAACGAGAAGTGGAGTCGGATAAATCGATTCAAATATTGGGAGTTCCGTTTAGAGAGAATCCCATGCTACCCGTAGGGGGGCTCACCACTAAAATACGGGAATGTTTAAAAGAGTGGGAAGTGGGACAATTTTCTTTTGAGAACAAATCCATTATTGTCAGGACCGTAATCCTATACGGTCTTCCTATAATCTTATACACGGTGTTTATAACAGGAATCACAGTTAGGACAATGAGACGATTTTACGTTCCAACATTTCAGTTTCTATGGGGAGGAAAACGGCAAGAAATAGCCCAGAAAGTTTTATTTTTACCGTGGGAAGAGGGGGGAATAAGTATTCCAAAAATTAATTTGAGGTGTGGCTGTAAGAGACTGCTGGATGTGGCTAATATGGTGCAATCTAACCATTTACTATCGGTACTGATAAAATATTTTATGGGATTTAATACAGCCTTAAAGGCGACAATTATCTAGGGCCAAAACAAAGACAATTCCTATATATTACAAGAAAATTCGGGACATGTGCACGCAGGTAAGGGATAAAGATATAGATCCTTTTAAGGGTGGTTTAAAACGACTCTACTGGACACTATTTAATTCAGAAAATCCAGAAAAGCCAAATTTAGGAAACCATAATGCGCAGTTGTTTTTTAAAAATCTAAAAATTGGCGGAAACTACCCGTCGCGTATTGACTTTTCGTGGAGGGTTAGTTACGGACACATACCATGAACGATATCACGTATAGATTTAGTCAGACAGGCAACAGATTATGCGAATTTTGTACGGAAATTGACACAGTGTACCATTTATTTTATTACTGTCGATTCGAGCAGGAAGTTTGGAAGAGAATTTCTAGATTTTTGAGGATAAGACAGTTCACGCTGGACGACGTAATTTACTTGCAATTCGATCATCCCTTGGGCAAGAAAAAAATGTTCACTATATTTTTAATTACAGAGGCAAAATATCATGTGTTGCAGCTTCGATAACGGAAAAGGTTTGGGACCTTTAGGGGATCTCTTTGGGACTTGAAACAAACAATGTCTGCTTCCATGCAAAGGTTTTTACAGTTGGAAAAATGGCGTTTAGGGTCTGATAAGTTTCTTCGGGAGAGCCAGTTCTTCTGTGCAGTTTGGTTAAAGATGAGGGTTCATCTTAAGTACTGGTTTTAGTTATTTGGAGGGGGAAAAAAAAAGCACCTGGTTTTTTTTTCGTTTATTACAAAATTCAGTTTTCTTAATAAAAATCTAGAACTCTTAGGCTCTCATCAAAACAGTTCCATGATATAGGTTTGAATTTTATAAATCAAAATTTGTTTGGTTATATAGATCTGGTCCAATAGGTTATTTTTCACATTTAACTCACAACATTTATTTATTTATTTATTAAATCTGTTTATTGCTCTCTCGAAGAGCCACCCCCTGGATAGCAGAAAGCTAGGGGAGTGATATTTACATACAGAGGTTAAGAGGTTACATGGGGCCCATGTATGCTTACCCGAAAGGTACAGAACTTAGTGTTCATTATTTTACATAATGAAAAGAATTAAAGGATATTATTTTCTCAAAATTGCCATAAATTACAAAAGCATGAGAGAAATATACAAAATATAGAGAAATGAGGCAGTCCTTCACCGGTTGTGGCACGTGGTATCTCTTCAATTCTTCAATCTTGAACGTAATAGTGCAGCCAGGCGTCTTTGGAGTAGTAGATTCTAAGAGAGAGAGAGGACCAGTGATGGCTTCACTTTATTTTCCTTTTCACCTATCTTTAACGGGATGCATTGTGGTGGCATTTTCCTTCTGGTGGTGTCTCATATGTGTACGTTTGCATATGTGTCCTTTAGCTTCTGGCGTCTGTATGAATGCTGCTCGCAGAATCTATCCAGGTCGATGGCTAGATTGTTCATCAAATCTACCGTGTTTCCTGGGAATATGCGTCTCAATCCTTTCAGGTTGTTCAAGCTGATTGGGAGTGGGAGCCTTGGGTCCATTTGATTCCTTCCGGCAATGCGTGGAGTTTTTATTAAATCAGTAATTTCAGGGGCGTCGAGTCGTCTTGTGATTAGTCTGGCAAGTGTAAGAAGGTTTGCTGCCACAATCTGTTGTTTCCATGGGATGACTTCCACATTTATGTAGAACTGAGCCCTAGAAATGGTGTATTGGTTGCCAGTCCGCCAGTGGAGCCATTTCAGGAATCAGTATTCCAGGCTGAGGAACTTGTTGAAGTGTGGGAGCAGAGGACCAAATGGTTGCGGCATAGAGAGGAATGGGATAGACACATCGGACAACATATTTCTTTACCAGGTCGGCGTCATGAATTCCCGTTAGTTCCTGGCGGATCGCCCACATAGCGGAGTACATTTTTGTTTTTGTGTTCAGGAGGTGAGCCTGGAATGTTCGCCCCTCATCCCACACTAATCCGAGATTTTTGTGTGCTTTAACTTTCTGAATGGGTGACCCATTGATGGTAAGATTAATGTCATTGCGTGACTTCTTCCAGGTGAAGGACATTTGAGCTGTCTTTGTTTGATTAATCTGTAGTCCGATGGAATTAAAATATTGTTGGAGGTTATGTACGGTTTTACTTGCCTGCAAGGTGCTAAGTACCTGAGTTTGGTCAGAAGATTTGATATAAAATTTCAGGTCATCAGTGTATGATTGGAAGTCAGTTTGGGATGCCAGGAAGGGCTCCAGCGCTGCGGCAAATAGGGTTGGTGATAGGACTCCCCCTTGTGGGACACCCCTATTAGTAATGCAAGTTGTCTGAAATCGGCGATGTGATATGATGAGATGTCTATGCTCCCGGATTGATTTAATGATACTGAGAGTCCTTCCAGTGATGTTAAAGTACTGCTGGAGAATCGTGATTAGAGCTGTTATATCTATTTTGTCATAGGCCGCTTTTATGTCAAAGAAAATAACATGAAGCTGTGTCCTGTTGTTGAGGGCTTTCTGGATTCTGGTTAGGGTGTCTAGGAGGTTGCTGTTAGTAGATCTCCCCTTAATCACAGTGTGGAGGTACGGAGGCCTGTGATTGAAACAGTGGTCTGCAATGGTGGGCTGGATTGCTTTTTCAAATATCTTTAAGAACCCACAGCCGATGGCAATAGGCCTGAAATCTTGAGGCCGCTTGGGGTCGCTGCATTTAGGGACTGGCCGAACAAAGTATGTGTTCCAGATATTTTGAATCTCTCCACTTTCTAAGATTTTATCAAAAATATGGACTAGGGGGTCTATAATATATGTACTGCAGATTTTGATTAGAAACAGAAGAAACCGGTCGGGACCCACAACAGCTTTCAGTGGAAGTTTTTTGATGATCTCCATCAGATGGTTTCGAATAGCTTTGAAACGATCGTCTAAGTTAAGATTTTTCATGATTTAGGTTTGAATTTTATAATTCATTTGTTTGGTTTAGTAGATCTGGTCCAATGGTCTTTTTTTTTTCACATTAAATTCACGCACTAGCTTCGAAACGGTCGTCTCGGTGATGGTACCGCTGAAAAAAAATAACAGTTGTCTTCTCTACTCGAGAAGAGTTATTTATTTGAAGTAATGCAATACCAGCTTTGTGAAAGCAACCGCAATATGAGATACAATAAAAACGATGCGCTGTATGCTACATACGTAGCTCAAGTTTATGGGCTAACTGTGTTGTATTTACATCTACACTATATCGTGAAAATATACAGGGTGATTAACTCAAGTGCGTCAAACTTGCAGGAGGTGTAGGGGGCAGAAAGACGAATCGGAATCGGATGGCATTGCACTGTCCGAAATGCCTTCGTCAGGCGGGAGGTCGCGTGAACAAAGAAGCAGAGAAAAAGAACAGAAACAGCAACTCGTTAGTGTAACAGAAATCATTTTAATGACAAGTTTTACATTGGCAAAAAGCCATGCTACAGAAGGTGTTCGAAATTCGACCAGAAAACAGTCACACAGCTTCACAGCGCCGCCGCATGGAATCACTAACGTTCTGGAAGATTCCTGGCGTGTCTCGAATCTCCCCGGCAGCTACAGAGATGCAAGCGACGAGGTCTTGAACTGAATCAACGGGGGTCTCGTACACCAATGTCTTCATTTGACCCCAGCAGAAGAAGTCTAGGCATGATAGGTCCGGCGATCTAGCAGGCTATTGAACCGGACAACCACGACCTATCCAATGCTGTCCAAATGTAACGTTTAGGTGTTGGCGGACGTCATTGGTGTAATGTGGAGGAGCCCCATCATGCTGGAAACACATTGAGCGGCGCAACGGCTGAGGAACATGTGCTTCTTCAATAAGTTCTGGCAGGACTTGCTGTAGAAAGATCAAGTATGCCCTACCGACCAGACGAGTGGGTAGAAGGTACGGTCCAACGAGGAGGTCTCCAACAGTGCCGACCCAAATATTGACAGAGAAACGGCGTTTAGTTGCACGTGTTCGCAAACCATGGGGGTTCTCCAAAGCCCACAAATGGGCGTTATGTTGATTGAAGGTTCCCTCTCTTGTGAAACGTGCCTCATTAGTGAACAATACGGACGCAGCAAATGCGCTGTCTGCCGCACTCTGTTGAAGAAACCAAGTAGCTAATGTCCTCCGGAGTGGATAATCCGCAGGCACCAATGATTGGAGGCGTTGCAGATGGCAAGTTTTGGTTTGTTGACAGTATCCTCCATACAGTGGATTGGGAAAAACCCAATCGTTGGCCTATCGCTCGAGTACTCGTACTCGGATTGCCTTCTGCAAGACTTAGGACATTCTCCTCATTGTCTGGCGTCCTCCCCGTTCGCTCTCGATTCATGGTACCTCTAGTGAAACAACCAGTCTCACGTAACCTTCTGTGCACACGTGCGAAAATCGTATGATGAGTAGCACACCTGTGCGGGAAACATACCAGGTACAAGCACAGAGCGGCGCGCCCGTTACAGTCCGCAGTCCATACGCGAGGTGCATGTCGGCCAGTTCAACGTTTGAATACTCGTCCAGCCTCGGGAACCGGTTCTCATATGCTGACTTCCAGCGGGATCGCTGTTCACGCGACCTCCCGTTCAACGTCCTCTACCGCATGACGAAGGCATTTCGGACCCTGCAATGCTATGTAATTCCGATTCGTCTTTGTGCCCCCTACACCTCCTGTACGTTTGTTGCACTGGTAGTGAATCACCCTGTATATATATATAGACCTATAGTGTTTTAAAAGCATAGCGATATAAGTTTAGGATAATAATTTTGTACCAAAATTGAAATTTTATTGAAATTGAATCGAAATCATGAGTGAGACCAGAGCAGAAAAGCAAAAGGTTCAAGCTAATGGGAGTGCTGTGGCTCAGGGGATAATGGGGGGGGGGCAGTTGCCACCTGAATCACAGCCTTTTAAAATGCAAAATTTCTTTGATGTTTGTGGATCAATCTCCAAACAAGCAGTGATGATGTTTTTATGTCTTTATGTGAGGAAATCAGGCGACAACTCGGCGTTGTTATGGGTCTATATGAGAGCTTGTAGGACAGGGTTGGAGAGCTTGAAGGACCTGGAGGATGACCTCGAAGAATCGAAAGTGAGGGGCACATCAAGCTCTCAGCTGCCCACATCAATGCTACAGCTTGCACTTCATCATGACGCATCACAGCGGCAACCCTCAAGGCATAATGGGCAGGTCCCACAGGAACTAGTAGTTGTTGGAGACTCATTTGTCAGGAAAACGGGGAACATATTATGTAAAAGTATAGGTGGAACGGGAGCAGGGTATTTCTGAAAGGGATAAAGGTTGATGAAGTTGTAGAGCAGATATCATCTTTGAAGGGCACAAAATGGGATATTGTTGTAGATGTTGGGACTAATCATATTAAGAATAGGAGACCGAGGGAATTACTTATCAAGTTCAGGTCACTGTTGAAAAACAGCCATGAATTAAGTTTGAAATTGAAAGTGTCTGCAACGCTGCCCACACACGATAGTACGGAGTAAAGGATGAGAGCCTTCTCAATCAATTCGGCCCTGAAAAGATTGTGCAAGGCGCAAGGTGTAGATTTTTTTAAAGCCTGGTCTGTGCTTGTTAACAGGAGAGGCTGCTTCTACAGGGAAGAGCTAAACTTAAATAGAAAGGGTCCAATAAATTTTGCTGATGCTCTCGAGGCAGTGTTAGGTGGGTCGGAACACTGATAGCTTGGGGGATACACGGAATTATAGATTAACTGTAGCTGCTGGCAGAGGTGAAAGTGGTTCTTGCACTGCTTCTGCTGGAATGAGCAACAGCCTGGAAAACAAGATATTTCAGAGACTGCTGGGAGTCATTGCGGTAGAAGTAAACACATGGGTTGTGTTAGGATAGCTAACCATAGGAACAGGTGCATGTATAATTGGGAGTGCACCGATTCTAGGAGTTTAGTAAATAAATTTGATTAATTTGAGGTGTTGGTCAAAACTCCAAAGGCAGATATCAGAGACTTGGTGTCACACAGATATAAGGAATGCAGAACTGCAATTTGGGGAGGACAATGTGTACAGGAAGTATAGACATGGCAGGAAGGGAGGAGAGGTTATGCTGTTAATTAAGAAAAATATTTTTCTTAATTAACTTTAAAAACACATAAAATTAACAGTTAGCGTTAGAAACACAAAATATAAAATTAATTTAGCATTAGAAATACATAAAATTAACAGTTAGAAACGCATAAAATCCAATGAAGTGCAGCCAGTCGACATCACTGAACAGTGCAGTGTTGAGTCAGTTTGGTGTGACATAAGCATTGGGAGAATTAAGAGTAGGAATGTGTTATAGGCCTACTCACTCTGATGAATATAATAAAAAAGGGTACAGCGAAATTGAGTGGGCCTGTTTTATAATGGGAGATTTTAATTTTCCCGATATTGACTGGAATTTGTGGAGTGATCACTCACACACTAGCAAGGATTTTGTGGATTTATTGGAGGATTGTTTTCTACATCATCTTGTTCGGGAGGCAACTAGATGGAGTACTACTCTTGATCTAATTATCAGCAGGGAATAGTCATGCATTAATTATTTATTTGCAGATAAAGGAACCACTAGGTGGCAGTGATCAGAGTGTGCTGAAGTGGGATTTATTCAAAGAGGAAACTACCATCGGAGGTAAAGGGAAGGGTATTGCTTCCGTAAAAGCGACTAGGACTGTCTGAGACAGTATTTAAATTCTATACAGTGGGACCAACTGATGATGTTACCAACAGCAAATTCAAAATGGGAGCATTCAAAGAACTTATCTTCGAAGCTACTAGGCTTTACATACCAACTAAGAAATATTGTTCCAGGTTTAGGCCTAAATGGATATCAGATGATTAATGAGATATATGGCAGAGAAGAAAACTGCATGGGATACATACAAATTAATGGGTAACATGGAAACCTTAGATAGATATAAGCTGCTCCGTAACCAAGTCACAAAGGAGATTAGGAACGCAAAGGCAGATTATCAGAAAAATTTAGCAAACGATGCAAAGAAAAACAGCAAAGTGTTCTTTACCTATGTAAACTGTAGAAGGAAGAGGATGAAACAGATTGGTCCAATGGATATTGATGGTTCAACTCTTGGTGATCCTGCTCAGGTGGCTAACAAACTAAACGAGTATTTTGCATCTACACTCACACATGAGTAATTCAGGGAGGTGAAATAAATTCTGGCAATGAGCTAGATGATTTTGTAAAAACTAAGAGGAAAGTGGAGGAGAAATTGTTGAAGATAAACATAAAAAAGCCCCCTGGTGTGGGTGGGATCTATTCAGTTATATTAAAGGAGGCAGCAAAGGAAGTAAGCAACACCTTAGCCATAATAATGAGAGCATTCTTGGACTGGGGGAGGTCACCATCGACTGGAAATGTGCAAATGTGACCCCAATTGAGAAAGGAGGATCAATGGGTGACGCAAGTAATTAAACATCTGTTAGTTTAACTTCTGTTGCCGGGAAACTAATGGAGGCACTGGTTAAAGAAGCACTACAGGATCATGTAGACAAGACGTCAGTTAGAGCTCTGATACAACATAGGTTTATTAAGGGGAAGCCTTCTCTGACCAATTTGATTGGATACTATGATTTTTTTTAAGTAAACACCAAATTCGATTAGTATCGTGCTGCGGTAGAACGTTGAGAAGACGAAAGAAGATATTTGTTGACATTGAACTTGAACTTCTGTAGACTGTAATTTTCAGAAATTACGTATGGAGGAATGTTGTTCCAGAAAACGGCAGTTGAATGAATAAACGAGGAAGATGAAAAGTTGCTTCTGTGAATTTGAAGTTGGACAGTAAATGGATGTTGGCTGGTGGTGGCACGTGTTCGGACTGTTTTGAAAGAGTGGGAATTATAGAAGCCAATTCAGAAGAACAGTGCCCATGGAAGTATCTGTAGAAGAGGCATGCCACAGAAACAGTACGTCTATGAAACAGCGAGTGGAGAGACTATGTTAGAGATGAATCATTAATTAACTTAACTGTCCGCTTCTGAACGGAATCAAGAAGCCTGAGAGAGATTTTGGGTGCACAACCCCAGTTGTGGGAATAATATTTCATTGTAGGGCGGATTTGCGATTTGTATGGAATTAACAGCTATTTGGAAGAAAGGTAACGCCGTGAACGAAAGAGAAAACCAAGATTTTTAGATATGTTCAGGCCTAAATGGTTGTCAAACTCAGTGCTCTGTAATTACTCGTGTCACCCTTCGATCCTCCTTTGTGAATTGGGGATACATTTGCACATCTCCAGTCCATGGGGACCTCCACCGAATCTAAGGATGCTCTCGTAATAATGGCTAAACGTTTGCTTACTTCCTTTCCTGCCTCTTTTCATATAACTGGATTGATCCCTTTCACCCTCGCTGTGAAGGCAACCACAATATGAGATACAATTAAAACGATGTCCTCTACGCTACATACGTAGTTCAAGTTTATGGGTTAACTTTGTTCTATTTACACCGATACTATATATCTAAGAAATAAATAAATAAAAAGAAAAAAAATATATATAAAATAAAACAAGATGGCTACACTTGAGGGAAAAAAATAAAAATAATAAAAAATAAAGGAAAAAGCAGAGAAAAAAAAAACCTTCATCTAATTCACTTCAGACCCAATTCTAGGGGTGTTCACCACTGTATATGATCTCCTCCTTCGATCAAAGACTTCCGCAGCAAAGTTGTGAAGAGGAGATAAACGTTCAGAGGTTAGAAGTAACTGGCCTCATTGTTTTTCAGATATTGGGATAGTGTTCACTAAACCTTCCTCAAATCTTCGTACAGAATACAGTCAAAAAGAAGGTGCCTCCAGTTTCCCTTGGTTCCACAGTAGCACAGGTCAATCGTTCAGAGGCCTTGTTGGTGCAGTTCTCATTAAGAGAACCATATCCTGTAACCAAGAAGGAAGTCTCCATGGTAAGGAAAAGCCAGGATTGGACAAAATTAAAGTATGTAAAGGTATCCAGAGGAAGAGTTCCTGTTATGTCTTGGATGGCTGCTATAGATACTGTGCTGCAATCTCTAAGGGTAGCCAGTAGCATTGTACGTTGTGTGGAGCTCAGTCTGTCTCTCATCTTAACCAAGCCAACTTGGTGAAACCGGCACTATTGCATATTGAAGATCGGCAGGAACCCTGCTTTATAGCAGAGACGAAGCGGCCTCTTGGAAAGGCCGAAGTTCTTCGTGGAGATACAAGTAATAGAGCCAGAAAGCTTGTTGACCTTTTGATCTGAGATAGGTGAGGTGTGGCAGGAAGCTCAGTTTGTGGTTAATTACCACTCCGAGAATGGTAGATTCAGTAACTGTGAGTTGCCGGATTCCATAGATTTTAACCTGTGATGGACACTTGAGTTCTAGCTTCTGCTTAAAAGTATCATTTTGGTTTTACTTGAGTTAATATCGAGTTTTTCAATGCTGCCCAGGAGGATAGAGCAGAAAGGTTCAGATTGGCTTTATATTCAATAGCAATCCTAGATTTTCCAAACACAACTTGAGTTCTAGCTTCTGCTTAAAAGTATCATTTTGGTTTTACTTGAGTTAATATCGAGTTTTTTCAATGCTGCCCAGGAGGATAGAGCAGAAAGGTTCAGATTGGCTTTATATTCAATAGCAATCCTAGATTTTCCAAACACAACAATCGTAAGGTCATTGGTAACGGCTACAACTTTGGTGTTCTCAAAGGAGGATAAGAATCCCACGTGTTCTTAAATGGTAATTTTGGTGTTATCAAAGGAGGACAAGAATCCTATGAAAGAAGCGCCCCCTCAATAGTCGTATTCGATATCAACTCTGACATCTAGCCCAGGAACAACTCGCCAGGAAACCACCAGAACAACTAGCCAGGAAACCACCAGAACAACTAGCCAGGAAACCACCAGAACAACTAGCCCAGGAAATCTTTAGAAAGAAACTCAAACAAGAGCCACCAAACAAGGAAGATAAAATATAGTTATGCCTAAATACAAAACAAAGGTAAAAAATGGAATTGATAGCAACTGGTCGATAGAGTTGGCTCCGGTTGCCTGGAAAGTCATTAAGGATCAATCTGAAATCTATGTCAAGTGAAGTAGTCTGTGCTTCAGAGAACATATGGTGATGTCAAAATGCTTTCTTTGCTTTCGCTGCTGCAAGCATGGCCACACAACAGAAATCTATCTGTGGCTACTTCCCTGGAAAAGAGCGCAAATTTAAAAACTGCTCGAGTAAAGCTAGCGAACCAAACTGAATCAACTGTAAAAGCTTAAACGTACATCACACATACTCAATTAGAGATTCAAACTGCCGAACATACAACCGCACAAAGAGTTTATACTAAGCCAGGATCGATTATAGGGACTCTCTATAAACGATCATACAACACCGGGATCCTAAAGATACAGCAACTAAACGCGCAGCAAGCCCGAGTAGTGTTGGAGAAGATCAGAAAAAAAGCAGACAAGGAAAACACTGATATCGTAATAGTGCAGGAACCATATACACACCAGAATCGTGTGAGAGAGTACCCTATATCGTACAAAATCGTGCACTGTACAAAAGATACGCCTTCGGTAGCAATCATAGTAAGGAATCCAGAGATAACTGTCACTAAAATCCAGCAGCTCTGCACACCCTGGACAGCCTGTGCCCAGCTAATCACATCTACTGGAACCATTTGTATAATTGCATTATATTGTGTACCTGGCGTAGAAATCGAATTTGCTTCAAGATTTCTTCATTATGCAAGGTGAAATTGGCAGTGACATCCCTATAGTTCGACGTAATGTTCGATTATAAGTAGCTACAATGTCGGGAAGAACGTGAATATATTTCTTAGAATAAGTTATGAATTTAAATATGTTTTCTTTTAATCTGGATGAAATGCTCACCTATGGATGCTTTTTCCTGACCTAGTATTATAGAAATTAATATTAAGAGACTTAAGTAAAGCTCTTACATCTTTATTTGTAAATTCTTTGCCCTGATCACTGTTGATATTCAAAGGTGTTTCTTCCTTGAAAATTGATTTCAATGCCTTTACCATTTGCTTTGAAGTTTTATTTATAAGTGCTCTCACTCTGGCGTATCTTGAAAATGAATCTATACAAAGGAGCAAATAGCATATTCCTGTATTCTCTTTAGACAGATTAGAAAGATCTACTAAGTTGCACTGAAAGCTATGCTGGAATCCCGGAACTATTAACTGGTTCCTAGGAAAATTAACTGTGTGGTGCTTGACCCACATAAGTCATTTGATCTAACAAGTACTGTTTCACGACGTGACTGGGTAAATTTGTGATTTTGTAATAATATCTTTATTGCAGGCAGTGATTGGTTTCATGATTACCTGATGCAATAATACCCACAACAGCGACAATGCTAGGGGTTTAACGTTAAATAACTAATACAAGAAAATTACGTAAAACATATATTAGGACATAAAACGTATTAATTAGATATTTTACATATAAAATGAATATTAACATGTGAAATGAAGACACATGAAAAGCGATGAAAACACGATGGCAGTCATTCGGTTGAACACGAGAGCTGGTCCCCTGATGATGCGTCTTCTGCACAATTTATCCTCTATGAACTTTATGTAGTCCACATCTATCTCCTGGACGTTGTGAAGCATCTCCATGGGCAGGAATCTATCCGATATTCTGAGCCTCCACGCCACAGACTGCAGAGAGGGGAGGGCGCTTAAGAGTTTTGGGGGGATCCTCCAATTGCCAAAAATTTGGCTTATTGATTTCACCCGGTATCATTTTAATTGACACAAGCAAGCGGAGGGCGAATATCCGTTTGGAGACTTTTCTGTAATTTAGAAGTTGAGTGATATCTGAAGTATGTGTGAGTGGTGGCAATTTATGCTTGAAAAAGACCCACCGAAGAAGCCAGTACTCATCAGATGCAATGGTTTTTATTGTAATTTTCGTTGCCGACGCCCAGATTTCTGAACCGTAGGAGACGACAGGCTGCAGAAACCGGTATATGTATTGGAGCGTGTACTCAGGCTCTGTGACATGAAGGAGGTGTTGTTTGGCAAGCCATCTTACTCTGCAGACCTTGTTGTGAATGTCTGCAACATGGTGCTTGAAACTGAGTTTAGGGTCGAATATAACGCCGAGATCTTTGTGCTTGATGACTGGGGTGATGAGGGTTCCGTCGATTTGCAGGTTTAGTTGGGTTGGGTTTGATCTGAGTGAAAATACCATTTGTGCAGATTTTTTTGGATTTATTTAAGAGAAAACTGCCAAGTATGTAATCAGATTCTTAAGGCTGTTGATAATGGTTTCAGAAACAGAATCAGGTCGGGCGGTCCCGTTGATCCGATAGAGGAGCTTCAAGTCGTCTGCATAACTGATAAATTCTGTTTGCTGGCACAGGAATGGGTAGATGGCACCCATAAAGAGGAGACCTGAGAGAACTCCACCCTGGGGTACACCTTCACAAACTTTCCTTGTGAACGATTTTTTATTCACAGTCAAGTGATGGACCCTGGTCGTAAGTAGCGACTTCAAGAATTCCAGTATATTGCCTTTTATCTGTTATCCATCCTCACAAAGTTGGAGGAGGGGCTGGATGTCTATGCTATCGAATGCAGACTGGATATCAAGATAAACAATTGCCATCTCAGCCCTATCTTGTAGAGTCCCCAGAATGGTGTTGGCGGTTTGCAGTAGGTTGGTAATGGTGGACCTGCGTTTCAAGGCATAGTGAATGTATGGTGATTCACATGGCAGAAACACCACTGAAACTGTCCACTACACTTGGGTCGTTATAATCTTGTAACATCTTGTCTTTCTTTTCCACTACATTTGGGTCGTTTTAATCTTGTAACACCTTGTCGTTCTATTATTAAGCTCAATATTTTAAAAAATATTGAGGATAATAATAGAAAACAATTTAAAAGGTAAATCAATCAAATAATGCCATTCAGGGATTTAGGAAAACGCTAAGAATTAAAAAAAAAAAAAATATTATCGCTTTTTACCCACAATCCAGATGATTTCAACTGGGGCCAACCGCCCAGACTGAAGGCAAAAAACGACAAGAGGTTCTCTGTTTCTCTGATCATCAATATATGCTAAGTAATTTAAATCTAAACCAAATAAAAACCAAATATAGTAATTAAAAATGGTTAGGAAATTTTAGAAATTTAGAAAGTAAGAAAATATAAGTAAATTATAAATAAATTATAAATGTAAGCATATATTAATTATCGTTGACCCGACAGAGAACGTAATTTAATGATTACAATAAGACTAAACACATAATACATACTACATATTTACAGTATCCAGGACATAATATAGTAACGATAATAGTCGCCAAGATAATATGTAGTGCCCCCTATGTGATGGATATGGTAAAAATAAATAATTAATTAATTAACCAATCAAATTTAAGTGAATGTAAAGAGAAACATGCAGATAGTAAGAAGAAAAACTAACGGAGTAGGAATAATAGAACCTGAACTCCACAAAGGCGAAAAATAGTGGTATAGATAAGAAATAGTTCCTCCTATGTCCTCGGATTGCCCTAATAATTTCAGAGAAATAAAAATAAAGAGTGTAGGACAGCTTAAAGACATTACAAGATATAAGTTGTGGCTCGGGTATGCCCGGGATCGCAAACCCGTTCCTATAGTAGGACCCTGAGCTGAATTTGCATGTTATCTCAGCGTGAAATTAAATTTAAATGAATTTAACTATATATTAAAAAAAAAAAAAAAAAAGGATACACTGTAATTTGCAAACCGGTGGGTACACGTTTTCTACGCCGTAAGTCACCAAGAATGCAAAGTGTATCCTATGTACCTATGTACATGGCACTAAATATGACAATTATATTGAAACAATAGGTTCAGAAAACAAATTTTTGAAATTAATTATGTTTATCGCTTTCCTGAAGTGATATTTCAGGTAAGCGATAGGGACATTATTATTAATCAACTTGCTGTACAACGCTGTTAAGCCCCCTGAACAATTTTTATTACTATTGCAAATATAAGGAATCCTTAGACATTGCGATAAAATTATATTAGCATGCACTGATTTTGATATATTAGATCTCCAGTTTGTAAGGCTGACTACGTTAAAATTAAATGCATCTCTTTTATTATATACGTTTACGTCTATATTATTATTATGGAATATTTCTATATGAAGATCCAAGTAATTTGCTATAGTATCGGAACTATTAGTTTTTTCCAATACAAGTTCTACTGGATATAATTTACTGTAATCCTGGACAAAATGTGGACAATTAAAAACACATATATCATCTACGTATCTGTATATAAGTAGGTTATCTTGGAATTCTCTTTCTGTATAATGTAGATAAAGGTCTGCGATTATGTTTGATGCTGGACTTCCCATAGGGGTGCCAGTCACTTGTAAATATAACGATGTTCCGTCATATACATAATTGTTAAAGATGCATAATTTTATTAGAGTATCCCAATAGGTTAAATCAACCTTTATAGCATTTTTATTTTCTAAATATAATTTCTGGAGGACGACTTTTAAATTATCAAGATTAATGCTCGTAAATAGACTGTTAAAGTCAAATGTTTGTATTTGATGAATATTGTTATTTTTTAGAGCATTCATAATAGGTAAGTTATTATTTATTATAATAGTTTTATTTAAGTTATTTAATATAATTTTAAGTAACTTTTCTAACGTTTTTCCGGGAAATTTAGCATAACTATCTCTACATGATGTTATGAATCTAAAAGCAATCGGTGTTTTGGGAAATTTGGGTATACCATATATAAACGGATATTTTAGGTTATTATACTTTAACTTTAATTTTTTATGCAATGCAATTAATTTTTTGATTATTATATTATGGGAAGATGTTATCTGTTTATATGTATGGCTAGACTGTAGTTCATTTTTTAAAATTTCTATATAATATGATTTACATATTATTGCATAATTACAAGCTGCTTTGTCAACGGGAGTAATTACAAAATGTTCATGTATATCTTTGAGCTGCCTATTTATTCATTTGGTATTATATAGATTATGCTGTATGAATTTCAATTGATTATATTTGTTAGATATGATATTAAGCATTGTAAATAACCATATATGGTATGCTTCAACCGGTATATTATGTTTATATGCTGATCTTATGCAGTATTTTAGTAAATCTAGATATAACAATTTTTTTAAAGTTAGATTTATTAATAGGTAGATTAGGTCGAAATTTAAAACCCAGTGATAAAATATCTCAAAGTTCGGGATATGGGATTATGTATATCTAAATTGCCGGTTATAATGTGATTATGGTTAGGATCCACGTATTTATGAAATGAAGGTTTGTGGCAAACACATGTATCCTGTCCGATGTTAATATTGTGAAGGTTTGTAGCTATTGTTTTATAGTTACACGCTTTAAGACCAAATGGTCTAGAATATTTAAATCTGATATTAATATGTAAGTTATTAATAGGCAGCAGGTCATTACGTAAATTAATAGTTTTATGTATATCTAAATCATCCATTATTTTATTTTGAAGATGAGGACAGAGTTTTCCGGTTGCTTGCTAACATTCAAAATATTAAATCTGAATTTGACAATGTCTAATATAATATGCATAAGGTGAGAAGATCCAAAGACGTAATCAATGGTTTTTCTATTTAGTGTTTTGAGTACACTAAGTTTAATACTGAAAAGTGTGTTCCTATTGCGATTATATTTACGAAGTTTGGCAATTTGAAATATTATAAACACAAATATCTTTTAAATTATGCGTCATATATTTTTGATTAAATTTATTATTTAGACCGTATGGATATAGTGTTTTATATTGTAACATGGTAACTTTTTTCTTGCAATAATCTTTCATTTGCGTTATTAATTACGTTAAGTATTAAAATGAAAGTATTACCAAAAGTATGTTTTTGGAAATGTCTGAATTCAATATCATGTTCCAGATTACCTGTTTTCTTGCTGGATTTGTTATTATATTTGTTTTAATATCGGAACGATGAAGGTTCATTCTAATATTTAACATTGCAAGTACGACAAGTATGACGTTATTCATTTTACAGAATATATGTGAATTCGTATTAATTGTAGCATGATTTGGATGCATATAGGGGCAAGTAAAACATAATTTGTTATTACAAAGTTGAAATTTAAGAGATGGTGATCGGATATTAGTGCCAGAAGCATTATTATATGCTAAACTGCTCTGTAAAGTGTGTGATATTTGTGTATGTGTCGATGTATTAACATGGTTAGGATTACTGTCCAGCTAATATAGTAATAATAATTATTATTATTATTAGCATGTTACAATACAAAACACTATATCCATACGGTCTAAATAATAAATTTAATCAAAAATATACGACGAATAATTTAAAAGATATTTGTTTTTATAATATGTTTCAAATTGCCAAACTTCGTAAATATAATCGCAATAGGAAATATAGTAAATCCAACACATATAAAAGCAACCGAGAACATCTAGGAGACTTCATAGATTTATTCAAAATGTGGGACACGGATCTTATAAATATTAGTAAAATACATAACACACTTTTCAGTATTAAACTTAGTGTACTCAAAACACTAAATAGAAAAACCAGTGATTACGTCTTTGCATATTCTCACCTTATGCATATTATATTAGACATTGTCAAATTCAGATTTAATATTTTGAATGTTAGCAAGCAGCCGGAAAACTCTGTCCTCATCTTCAAAATAAAATAATGGATGATTTAGATATACATAAAACTATTAATTTACGTAATGACTTGCTGCCTATTAATAACTTACATATTAATATCAGATTTAAATATTCTAGACCATTTGGTCTTAAAGCGTGTAACTATAAAACAATAGCTACAAACCTTCACAATATTAACATCGGACAGGATACATGTGTTTGCCACAAACCTTCATTTCATAAATGCGTGGATCCTAACCATAATCACATTATAACCGGCAATTTAGATATAATCCCATATCCCGAACTTTGAGATATTTTATCACCGGGTTTTAAATTTCGACCTAATCTACCTATTAATAAATCTAACTTTAAAAAAATTGTTATATCTAGATTTACTTAAATATTGCATAAGATCAGCATACAACCATAACATACCGGTTGAAGCATACCATATATGGTTATTTACAATGCTTAATATCATATCTAACAAATATAATCAATTGAAATTCATACAGCATAATCTATATAATACCAAATGAATAAATAGGCAGCTCAAAGATATACATCTTGTAATTACTCCCGTTGACAAAGCTGCTTGCAATTATGCAATCATATGTAAATCATATTATATAGAAATTTTAAAAAATGAACTACAGTCTAGCCATACATATAAACAGATAACATCTTCCTCTAATGTAATAATCAAAAAATTAATTGCATTGCATAAAAATTAAAGTTAAAGTATAATAACCAAAAATATCCATTTATATATGGCAAACCCAAATTTCATAAAACACCGATTGCTTTCAGATTCATAACATCATGTAGAGATAGTTATGCTAAATTTCCCGGAAAAACGTTAGAAAAGTTACTTAAAATTATATTAAATAACTTAAATAAAACTATTATAATAAATAATAACTTACCTATTATGAATGCTCTAAAAAATAACAATATTCATCAAATACAAACATTTGACTTTAACAGTCTATTTATGAGCATTAATCTTGATAATTTAAAAGTCCTCCAGAAACTATATTTAGAAAATAAAAATGCTATAAAGGTTGATTTAACCTATTGGGATTCTCTAATAAAATTATGCATCTTTAATAATTATGTATATGACGGAACATCGTTATAACTACAAGTGACTGGCATCCCTATGGGAAGTCCAGCATCAAATATAATCGCAGACCTTTATCTACATTATACAGAAAGAGAATTCCAAGTTAACCTACTTATATACAGATACGTAGATGATCTATGTGTTTTTAATTGTCCACATTTTGTCCAGAATTACAGTAAATTATATCCAGTAGAACTTGTATTGGAAAAAACTAATAGTTCCGATACTATAGCAAATTACTTGGATCTTCATATAGAAATATTCCATAATAATAATATAGACGTAAACGTATATAATAAAAGAGATGCATTTAATTTTAACGTAGTCAGCCTTACAAACTGGAGATCTAATATATCAAAATCAGTGCATGCTAATATAATTTTATCGCAATGTCTAAGGATTCCTTATATTTGCAATAGTAATAAAAATTGTTCAGGGGGCTTAACAGCGTTGTACAGCAAGTTGATTAATAATAATGTCCCTATCGCTTACCTGAAATATCACTTCAGGAAAGCGATAAACATAATTAATTTCAAAAATTTGTTTTCTGAACCTATTGTTTCAATATAATTTTCAATATAATTGTCATATTTAGTGCCATGTACATAGGTACCTAGGATACACTTTGCATTCTTGGTGTCTTACGGCGTAGAAAACCTGTACCCACCGGTTTGCAAATTACAGTGTATCCCTTTTTTTTTTTTTTCAATATATAGTTAAATTCATTTAAATTTACTTAAGTTCACGCTGAGATAACATGCAAATTCAGCTCAGGGTCCTACTATAGGAACGGGTTTGCGATCCCGGGCATACCCGAGCCACAACTTATATCTTGTAATGTCTTTAAACTGTCCTACACTCTATTTTTATTTCTCCAAAATTATTAGGGCAATCCGAGAACGTAGGAGAAACTATTTCTTATCTGTACCACTATTTTTCGCCTTTGTGGAGTTCAGGTTCTATTATTTCTACTCCTTTAGTTTTTCTTCTTACTATCTCTATGTTTCTCTTTACATTCACTTAAATTTGATTGGTTAATTAATTAATTATTTATTTTTACCATATCCATCACATAGGGGGCACTACATATTATCTTGGCGACTATTATCGTTACTATATTATGTCCTGGATACTGTAAATATGTAGTATGCATTATATATTTAATCTTATTTAATCATTAAATTACGTTCTCTGTCGGTTCAACGATGATTAATATATGCTTACTTTTATATTTTACTTATATTTCTTACCTTTGATTCTAATATTTCTAAATTTTCTTAACTTTTATTATCTTTCGATTTATTTATATTCGATTTATGTTCGGCCTATACTGGTTTATATTTGGTTTAGATTTAAATTACTTAGCATATATTGATGATCAGAGAAACAGAGAACCTCTTGTCGTTTTCTGCCTTCATTCTGGGTGGTTGGCCCCAGTTGAAGTCATCTAGATTGTCGGTGAAAAGCGATAATAATTTTTTTTTTTGCGTTTTCTTAGGTCCCTGATGGTATTATTATTGGATTGATTTACTTTTTCTAATAATTCTTTTTTATATTATCCTTAATATTCTATAGACATTATGGGTGTATTGCATGATTTCTTGCAACTGCATTGACTCATAAATATTATTTACATATTAGTTACAGTTATTATCGTTTTAACTTTGTTTCTTTACTTTTTTATCAGTAATTATATATATATATATATATATAGTAATATGCAACTGTTCAGAAGCAAAGTAAGCTTCTTAACTTTAATTGCCCACCCATATGTGAATATAGCGTTATTTATGTATTTATTATTATTATTTTTTGCTTCCTCAGTCCCAGTTCATTGTCAAATTCTTTCATCTGTTTAATCTACTACTTCACTTCAACTTTGGATTATGCCATAAATTTCTCTTGGTTCAGGCACCTTGTTTACGTTTAATTTTCAGAGATACTTTATCTATTTTACAAACAACACATGATTTATATATATATATTTTTTTTTGTAACAATAAAAAATCCTTTTTGTAAATATTGTGCCTTTCTTTACTGAGATAATAGTGAATTAAAATTATTTTTATTTTTTGAAAAACATTTTAAAAGTTTTATAAAAGTATGAAACTTTTAAAAATTTGGAACTAATGAATAGTTTTTAAAATCTTAAACAACTTTGGAAAATTACTTTTAAGAATTTAATGTAACATCATTATATTTCAATATAGAGTGGAAAAATCAATTTCAGCTTGCAAAACGGACCTATAGATGGAGCCACCACCTACAGACTAATTTTTTTTGTTATTGGCAAAAAATAAATGAAATCATCATACAATATGGAATATACAGGGTGTTCGGAAAGTCACTGTGCACTTATATATTTATTAACAGACGTGTTGCAATATAGAATACAGGAGGTCAATATGAATGAAAATATGAATGAAACCATATTGGGATTAAAATCTGAATTATAAACAAAATATGATTGGAAAAGTGCAGTGACTTTCCGAACATATTGGGATCAAAATCTGAAATATAAACAAAATATTATTAGAAAAGTGCACAGTAAATTTCCGAACACCCTGTATAAAATAAAATAAAATCTTTACTTTCAAGTTTTTTGTCGGCAAAGTTGATTGCTAAATACATAGTACACATCATCAATAGTAACAACACAGAGAAAAAAACTTTATATTCAAGAATATGAAGGGAAAAAAAAAAACTTTATATTCTAGAATAAGGAGGAAAAAAAATTAATTTTCCGTTTGCAAAAAGGGCTGATAGAGCCAACGCCCAGAATAACTTATTAATTAAAAAAATAAATTTAAGATCAAACAAAATGGAACTCATAAAATAAAAAAAAACTCTTTACTTTCAGGTTTTGCATCAGAAACATGGACTAATAATAACACAGTATATATTTCCAACAACATCAATATGGAAAATAAACAAAAAACTTCTCTTATGGGTACCTCCCATCATAAGAAATAGTACCGTAATTGCTATTGGCATCAGGCTCTGAGGCTGACCCACAATTCATTGCAGAATACATACTTATAATAACCACATTTACACACATACACTCAATTTAAAGGGTAGCCCAGTGGACAGCACCAGAGAGCCACCACACAACAACGGGTTTAAAGCCTAAGCAGGAAAAAAATGATTGTAAAAAAGAAAGATAGGTAGCGCCATCTAGTGAGCAAAATAACAACTAAATTATTTTTCCCCACTCAATTCAACAGCCAATCAGAGAGGAGCAGCACAAGCACAACAGACAGATCCTGTGAAGCCACGCCCATCTAATTTGCATGGTTTATATCACCATCTTATACTACTACAAATCATCAACAGCAGGATCTAAAAATTCAATAGCTTAATGCACGGTGGCTCAGGCTGTGGTCAAAGAGATCAGAAAAGAGGCAGATGAGGAAACACTGACCTCATAATTGTACAGGAACTATACACACACCAAAAACAATTGAGAGGATACCCCTACACGTTACAAAATTCTGCACTGCACAGCGGAGAGGATATACCTTGGGGACAATAATCGTAAGTAATATGGGCATAACTGCTATGAAAATCCAGCAGCTCTGCATACCTTTGGCAGCCTGTGCCCAGTTAATCACCTCAATTGGTACCATTTACATCATAGCTTTCTACTCTAGACCTCGCATAGAAATTGACTGCCAAAGCATACTTAGAGAATATAAAATCAAATTTAACCAGACACAAGATAATTATTGGGGCAGATGTGAACTGCAGATCACCACTGTGGCATAGCTGCAACTCCTACCATAGTGGAATGGCTAATGGACAGAATTTGAAAGACTTCATAACAAACTTGATATTCACTGTTATTAACCACCCCCTCTCCCTCCCAGTGTTCTGCCACACGCTTTGGGAGGCAACAATAGACATCACTATTGTAACAAGAAATATATCACAGACTGTACAGTCCAAAGTGATTGTTCAATATCTGACCAGAGGACAACTGCATACTCCAAAAAAGAAACCTACAAAGAACACTGATAATAAGGCAGATGCAAAGTAGATGTAATGTTCTCAAAACCGACTGGAACAAATTTAAAGAGAATCTTCATAAGCAGGAGCAACTATACATGGAAGCACACCGAAATTTGGCTCCTGAGGTGGAAAACCTGGAAACACTGCAAAGGGAAGTGACCGAAACGATTACCATGGCAGCTAAAGTAGCCATGAAAAGAAGAATACCCAACACCAGAGCTCCAAAGACTTAGAAAGATAGTAAAAGGGAAACAAAAAGAATTCCAGTGGTCAAGAAGAATGTAGCCAGCGGCAGAAGTCATGGAATTGAGAAACTGATATCGCCAACTCAGATACCAGTACACAGACAAAATCGAAGTGAGCAGAAGGGAAAGTTGGCAGAAATTTGTCCAAAAACAGGAAACAATTACCCCTGGAATGCGCTGTACAAAATCACAACCAGCAGGCTCCCCAGAACAAAAGTGACAACAGTACCCAAAATGCTACAAGGCACAATGAACATAAATGGAAAAAAAAACTCAGTAACAAATATTGATGGAACAATCATAATGGAACAGCAAAGGGATTACATTGGAGCATACAAAAATATATCAAACAAACCTGCAGTATGCAAACAACCAAAGAGAACGACCATTCGCCTTTGAAGAGATACAAGTAGCGACGAGAAGATTAAAAAAACAAGTGATGTCCTGGTTCAAATCTAATTGAATCAGAAATTATTAAAATGGCAGCAGAATATGTTCTGTCACTCCATATGCGACTCTATAACTGCTGATTGACGCAAAGCCACTTCCCCACTCAATGGAAAACATCTATATTACAATTCACACAAAATAGCCACCACTGGAGTTACCAACATTGTATAGAATGTTAGCCCTTCTATCGCCAGTTAGCAGGATTTACAAAAGGGTATTGGACAAGAGAATCGAACACTACAACACAAGAAGAAAATCTCGGCATTCCAAAACAATACCGCTTTAAAAAGGTTTCTTCAATCATACATGGATTGAAGAAACACTGGTGTCAAACGCTGGGGTGTTTTGATAACAGGACAACAACCGCTCGGCAACCAGGAGTGTGTCAAACGCTGCGGCGTTTGACACCCCTGGTTGCCAAAACTCCTGGCAAGGCTGCGTGCTGAATCTTTGATACACTATCTTTATGGCAGACAAAAATCCTATCTCACTAACAGAGAAGTGCAGATCCTCATGTTTTATGCTAGCGTCACCTGCCATGTCTGCATGGGCTACTCCGAGAGATCTGTCTCGGGGCCACTCTTGTGGAACATTGTTTTAAATTATTTTCTCTGCATGGACCTGGGCGACATGAGGCACTGACCTTTGCTGATAATTTGATCTTAACCACAGCAACGGACTCAAAAGCAAACCTGGAAAATCAAGCAAACAAAGTGAAAGTCAAAGTGCATTGATGTCTAGGGGATCCAGGGGGATTCCCCCATTTCTCTGTTGCTTTCATTGTGGATGTACAAGTTTGCTGTGAATTCCAGAGATTTAAAAGTGTGTAGGATTTGTATTTGTGTGATGTCGCATACCACTATTCATCTGGTCGATTAGCCGCTAAACTCCTGCTGAGACACCCAAGTTTGCCTCACTTTTGACCAGTGCAGGTAGACCAGGAACCCAGTAGACTTGGTTAATCTGGCCAGTTCTGTCGCATAATTTCCTGAGATGTCGGCCTTACAACGAAAATATTAGTTATTTTTTTTTTTTAATTAATCCATTACATGAGGGTGGTGTCACATGAATTTAAAAAGGCAGAATTGGCAGTTGCCGTCGGACGAAAGGTGATTTGTACATGTTTAAATTTAGGTGTGTGAGACTTTCACTAGCGTAAAGATGTGAGGGGAGGAAGATTGACGACTAGGGGAAAAGGTAAAAGTATGGGGCCAATAGAGAAGGTGGCTCCAGGTTTCAATGAGGCAGACCCATGAACCACCAGGAAAGAAAAATAGGGGTAGTGAGGAGGGGAGAAATGGAAAAAACTGTCCCCCCTCCCTCAGGGGAATGTAATTGAAAGATGAAGGGGGCTAGGGTGTCCTCCTCAGGTTGCACATGGTATTTGGCAGCTAAGGTACAATTTGTTTCATCATTTTTATTTGGATCATTTATGGGGGTTATTTTTTATTCCTGCTTTGGGTGTTTTGTTTGGGGAGATTGCTTCTTTATTTCTGTCAGCTGGAGGAGAAGCACCGTTAGCCATACACTGCTTCTTCTTTCGTTTTTTTGGCCAGGGTTAGGTCGCTGCAATTTGTCTTCAGTCAGTTGTTCTATCAGTTGCTTCACAAGTTGTCATATTAGTTGTCGGTACTTTGGTATCTGCTGCAGAGGATGGTGGCTTTTAACATTTCAATAAGGAGCCATATCTGTGACAGTGTCCTGACTGCAATTTCCATGGTTCCTATTTTGTAATAATGAACTGTGGAATATTTTCAGTCCTAGATCACATAAGGGTTCCTGACCTGGGTTTTACAGTTGACTGGTCGTCAGTGCCTCATGTGCTTGGATCGCACATAGCAGCAGGGTCTCATCTTGTTATAGAGTGTTCAGCAGCATTGATCATTGTAGTTGAAAATCATACTCGATGTGTCTTTGGATGTCTTGTCCTTGTGTGGTTTTGCTTATGACATTCTCTTCAGTGGATCTTCTCGTCAGTTCTTGATCGCATTTCGGTCCTTCTTCTTGCGAAGAAGTCACTGACAAATCTGGACAGGATTTAGTATTAGTCCCTTGAATCCAATAGTTGATGTTCTTGCCATTGGGGTTTGAATGTCAGTCTTGTTATGAACGATTCCCTTCAGGTCCTCATATATGTGGCATTGGTACATGAGATGCTCCCAGCTTTCTATTTTTCAAAAAGGACAGCTTGGATCTTGGAGTGTACCCAGCTTCGCAGGTTTGTCATTAAATGGCCTGTGGCTAGTCAGCAAGAAAGTTGCTTAGAGGTCCGGTTGGAGTCGCGTAGGAGATTTTGGTTAGGTTTTTTTCTACAAGGACTAATTTCCTCATTATCTCTCACTTGTGCAAGGTGGATCATCGGTCAGCCATGTTTGTTTCAGGTTTGCCTGAAATTGTGCTTTCTCTTGTTTTTCTTTCTTTCCTGGTTTTATTGTATGCCTCATGTAGGTAATGGAAATGCCTTTCATTGTCTAGTATGTCAGGCCATATCTAATTATTTCCTGGTCCAGTGACACGACATCCGCAAGAACCAGGAATGCTTCTGTGGTGACTCTATTACAAGCACATGATAGTTTTGACAATATTGACCATTGTATTGAGTTAATGATCCTTTTGTTGGTTATGTAGTATTAATTTTGTAGCAGAAGTAAGTAAGTGTGTGTGTAAGTGTTTTAGAGTGTATACTGTATATGCCAGAAATTTTAAAGTGAATGGATCTTGGATCGTGTAATGTCGTGTACCGTTGTTCTTCTGGCCATTTAGCCGCAGGATCCCTGTTGGGATCGAACGTTGCCCCACTTACGCCCCGTGGAGGCAGGCCAGGAACTCAGTAGACAGTTTACTCTGGCAGGTCCTGCCGCTTAGTTACCTGAGATTTCGGCGGCTTGAAAAAAAAAAATAAATAAATAAAAAATAAAATAAAGTGATTTTTATTATTTGCGTTGACATGGTGGTATTATCGCTTTAATTTTTTAGGCCGAATGCTGGGCATATGGCGGTTTTGGTGTACTAATTTTGATGTGTGGGTCTTTTGCTAGTGTGAAGATAGAGGAGGGAAGGCAGAAGACTGGGGAAAAAGGCAGAAGTGTGGAGCCAATTGACAAGGCAGCCCCAAGTTTCAGTGGGGCATGCCCATTCCTCACCAGAGAGGAAACAAAAGATGGAGGGAAGGGGGGAACCGGGTGGCCGTCCCTTTCTCCTGGGGAGTTAGGAATTAAAGGTAAAGGAAGCTAGAGTACCCTCAACAGGTCTCCAATATGGCCTTTCTGAGCAATGTAGCAGGCTGCCAGGGCAGGTCATGGGGTTTTGTCCATGATATATAGGAATTTTGCTAGCAGGGAAAAGGAGGTGGTTGTCCCTCTGTATAAGGTAATGGTCAGGCTACGCCTTGAGTACTGCATATAGGTCTGGAGGCCTTTAGGAAGAATGTAGATTTACTTGAGCGTGTACAGAGAAGGGCAACAAGATTGGTGAGGGGAATGAAGAGATCCTCTTACCAAGAGAGGCTTAAGTTCTGCAAATTGCAGTGACTGAAGAATAGGCACCTGCGCAGTGATCTGATTGAGGTGTATAAGGCCTTGAATGGGTTGAGCACGCTGAATTCTGATGGGATCCTTCCACTTATTCAGATTACGAACCTAAGGGGGCATAAATTCAAATTAAGAAAAGACAGATGTAGAATAGATGTGCGGAAATTTGCCTTTAGCCAGCGGGTGGTTAATTGCCGGAATAAACTTCCATCTGTCGTTGTGGAAGTTGATAGGTTGAATAAATTTAAAGAGGAATTCGACAGGCATTTGGAGGGAATGGTGTGATTTTTTTTTTTTTTTTTAATTTTTGGCTGATGCTGCATAAGCTCATACACTTGCTTTCTTGCATCACATGCCACTACTACTACTACTACTACTTTGTCTCAGGTCTGTTTCTCTTCATTGTCACTCATGGGGCAAGGCCCATGTCCGGTGAGTAGAAAAGTAGTGTTTATGCCTGGGTAGGGCAATGCGAGAGCCTTGGGTCACAGCTGGTTACTTGGGGAATAATTTTTTTTGTTATCACTCCTTTTTCCCCATCTATCCATCTTCTCTGCCAAATTTGTACGAGGTGGTCCACTATTTTTTGTTTCTCGTTTTTCCTGTTATTGGTGATGTCAATGGTAAGACCGTTGTAGGTGGTTTGGGTTCCTTTGGCTAGTAGATACATAAGTCCGCAGCGGGTTACCTCTAAATCCGAGGGTAGGGTCCCCACACGGACCTGTAGGGCACTCGTACTTTTTGTTCCTGGTTTGTGATACCGCTTCTTGTAGTTCGATGGCTGTGAAAGGGAGCTCTACTTGTTGGGTCTCATACTCTTCGTTTGCTTGGCAGATAGCTTTCTGGTCCTCTGTTATTATGCCTGGTGGGTCTTGCATTAGATTGCTGAGTATGTTCTTTATTTGTCCTGGCATGTTGCAGTGAGAGTTCCTTGTGCCATCTTTGTCGCGGTCATCACTTCGTCTCTGGGGAGTTTGTGGTGATTTTATACACCACTCCCCAGGGTTTGGTATTTCCTGTTACTTGGACAAGTCGTTCCCAGGGTGTTTTCTTGTTTTCCTTAATGGTTTCTGTATAAAACTTTCGGATCTGTCTTAATTGTTGTCTCAGACTTATCTTCTCATTCTTTGCAGCTCCGGGGTCCACAATGGCATGGCTCCCGTCATCGTAGTTTTCTTTTCATGGCCGCTTCCACTGCATTGGTGATTATTCAGGTTATACTTGTGCGAACTGGCTGGGATCTATCCTTTTGCCTTCGGTCTCCCATCTGTCCAAGTCCTCCATGTACTGTCTCCCTTGCGTGGATCAGAAATATCAGTAGGCATACAAATTGTTTTCCCTATTTTGATTCTGTGTGACAGGTATTTTGTGGCGACTGTTCTATCCTGATTCCTTTGTATGCTGTAAGTGATGGATCGGTGTTCAGACGTAGTTCACGCATTTTGTACAGTCCAGTGGGTTACGTTTAGTAGTTGAGACTGGTGTCTGAATCGACGTTTGCTCTATGACTTTGCTGGCGATTTCCGGTCGGGTTGCTGCGGTAGAAATCGTCTGTTTTTTGCCGCATTGGTTTTGAAGCTAGCGTCAGAGGGTGCGCAATGAATTGTGGGTTCGCGCGCGCACACACACACACAAACACACACGCAAGAAAATTGAAATTCTAACAGCAGACATACTGCCTTCTTCCTCAGATCTGAAACAAAGGATTTGGCGGGAAAAACGTAGACGCTGTTGATGACGACTAACATATGGATACATGGGACCACCACAGTTCTTGCACGGAGATATAAACATTGCCATGACAACAGAAACATCGGAAGACAGACTTTTTTTATGTGCTTTGATGCTTAAATATATTTTTACCCATAGCTATGTATGGTTGTATGCTGGCTCCATCTGGTGGTCCTATCTGCAAGTCGTAAACTGAGAATCTGAAATTAATGGTTTTATTTTATTTTATGTGCTTTGGTGCTTAAATATATTTTTACACATAGCTACGCAAGGTAGTATGGTGGCCCCATTTGTTGATTCTATCTGAAAACTAAGAATCTGAAATTAAGGATATTATTTAATTTTATGTGTTTTGATGTTTAATGTATTTCCCACTAACTAAACACATGGTGACTCCAGTTGTTGTTGGTATCTGCAAGTTGAAAAGTTAGAATTTGAAATTAATGATTTTATGTTTTGATGATTAAAAATATATTTTTACCCATAGCTAAGTATGATGGTTCCATATACCTCTGCAAGTTGAATTTGTCTCCCAAAGACATATTTTGTCCTTGAAAAAACCTGAAAAGTAAATGCTTTGCTGTGTATATTTATTTATTTACCATCATTGTGAAATGGTGATACCAACTATTGGCCCAATCTGCAACTTGAATTTTTAATCTATATTTGAAAAATTTAATGCCTTTTAAAAGTAACTTTCCAAAAAAAATTTTTAAGATTATTGATTAATGGAAAACTTATTTTCTAGTATCTAAGAAAAAAGACAGACAATATTTTTGCCATTAGATATATTTTTATTGACAACTTTTTACAGAACTAGCTACAAACCGCAAAAAAAATTAACAAAAACACTTGCCTAGGTACATTGCTTTTATCTGAACGGATACGTCGTATATTTCAATGTGTAGGCAATTTGAAGTTCTTCAATCATCGAAGTTACAGCATTGTACAAACCATAAACGTTGAAGTCTGTGACTACTCCTTCTTTCAAACTCTTAGCAGAAAAAATTTTAGCACTTGTATAGGGTTCACCAGTTCTTACCTAATAAGTATACACATCGTTAAACGTAAAATTGTAAGAAGTTAAAAAAACATCGTTCTTTATAAGTTCTCTAACTCTGTCAAGGTGCTCCATTATAACTCTTTGCATTAGCAGAAATGCAGGCTTTTCGTTTTCTAGGCGTTGAAGAAAAGAATCTATATCTATGATTCTAGTAGACAAAACTTCAAGTTCAGAAAGATGCAGGCCAAGCGTACCTCAAGTAATGTTTCCAATGGAAATTGCAAGTACCATCCTCAATGCTGATTCGTAGTCGATGCAGTTGGATTTCATCTTTAGCTCTGGTTCTAATGAAAAGCAAGATGTCAGACATTTTGTCTTTGAATTCAGTCCACTGTCTTCTCGATAACCGCATGTGCGCATTAGTTGTCTCGACCGTAACATGTGGTTCGAATTCTTAACAAGAAACACGCACTCTGCTGTTATGGCTCAAGTGCCTATAGAAAGCAACGTTCTGTTTTCTTACTTCTTCAAACTTTTCAGACCGTGACATTTTGTAAAAAATTACAAGAATGGAAAAAAATACAACCGCACAGAGAAAGTTTCAAACTGCAAATGAAGTCCAAATGTTACCGCTTCATGTGCACCAAATCTGGTCACGTGGTTACAAACGCATTCACTCATGACGTAGCAGGAACCAACAGAATGCACACATCGTTCAAAGAAACAAAATTTAGATTTCACTTCAAAGAAGATGACCGCTTTATGATAACAGGATGTTTGAACTCAGCGATCGTGCCATCCCATGACTTTTGCTTTAATTGTAGAGTAAACAAAACATTTCCGGTCTCTAATCCAACCCTTGATGATGTCATTAACAGTGCCAAAGTCTACGATTTTTGTTTTAAAAGAACTCATTTATCGTGAAAATTAATTATTTTCTTTAATTTATGTGTTTTTTATGATTAAATATGTATATTTCTACCATGTCTGTATGGTGCCTCCATCTGTTGAAGCTTTCTGCAAGCTGTTTTAACTTTCAAAAATGTCAAGCTCATGACCCATTTTGTGTTTGAATTCGCCGATCGTGTGTTGTTGTTCCGAAAAAGCGTGTTTCCTGTTGGTCGTTTCACTCTCCTAACATGATAATTTCCTATTGGTTGCGACGTGCACAACATCTTGATTCAAAACGCTTATTGGTTGCTATCAACTGTCGTTTCAATCCACGAGTTTGTACTGAAAGGTTTTGTTTCATGTTGATCGTTTCGATAACCCTGTTTCACTCTCCCAACGTGGAAATTTCCTATTGGTTGCGACGTATACAAACTCTTGATTCTAAACGCTGATTGATTGTGGTCAACTGCCATTTCAATACATGAGTTTGCTTTAAAAGAGGTCAATATGGTCACAATTCTCACTTGCTTTTTTTCATAGTCTAACTGTCCAAAGATGTCTTGCCATGATGATTTATACGTTGATGATGATTCGGAAGTCTAAGATGCTGCGATCAAACTCGAGAAGGAGTATATGGAAGCACGGATGATAGAGGCAGAGCTTGAATTCTGCAGAAGCTTGGAGTATTCAAGTGTGAGTATTTTTTTTTTCATTACTGAAAATTTTTAATTTCGATTTTTAAAAAAAATTGCTTTATAGAGTTATTGTTTGGTAATTGTATTTCTAACCGTTACTCTTTCAGAATGTGGAGTTCTTTGGCACCGAGCATCTTAACACCCCATGTGACGAAAATCGGGCCGGGTGTTCAGAAGCTGTCTTGGTCCAGGGAGGTTCGGGACTACCCGAAAGTGAAAATTTGGATCCAAAGAGCCCTGCTATTTTGGATGTTGAAGATATTGACGATGACAAGGATGTAAGTATGTCTATATATATATATATATATATATATTTTTTTTTTTTTTTTATTTTGTTCGTGAAAACAAATCCCCCATTCTTATGCGACTTTTTTTTTTTTTTTTAATTTTAGATGGATGAAAGAGACGGAGACGCCTCACATAGTAATTTCGACTGTTTTTATAGCATACAGGATGGGGTTTAGCACTATTTAAAGAAATACCGGGCCTTGTTTAAAACTTACGAGGTCCGGTTTAGAGATATAACTGATCTAGCAGACGGTAATCTGCTTTTTTTCGAACTTTTGACGAATGTTAGAAGAGATAATATCTCGTTTAAGCAACCATGGCGCTTATTCGCACGATAGGTTGTGTTTAGACGCCGACAGTCTAAAAAACCCTATAAACCTCCAATTCATGCCCCTAACAGAGCTGACGTTTGACCGCTTGATGTCTGCATTCATAGCAGTCAATCAGTCAAACAGCGAGTTTATGATTATGTACAACTTGAGTCTGGACGTTATTCTAATTAATAATACCAATAGGGGGGAGGGTAGCAACCGTCCAGAGAACATAAACAAAAGGGCAATGTTGAATTTAAATGACTTTAAAAAAAAAAAAAACAATCTGTCATTCAAATCAGTAATACCGATAGTTTGTGTCTTGCCAGAGCTATAACTGTCGGTATTTCCACCCATCAGGACGGTGCTAAAACTTACAGACAGGTACGAGAGGATAAATGTAATATGCAAACTATCAGGGCTACAAATTTACACGGAATCGCAGGGTTTACTTTAGGTAGTTGTGGTTTTAATGAGGTTGAACTGTTTCAGCGAGCGGTCCCCGATTACCAAATTGTAGTCATTTCTGCAGAGTGTGGCTCTGAAGTTGCATATTGGGGCCCCGCTGCTGATAAACAGATATTTCTCCTCAACCACGACGGCCATTATCGTCTTGTGCAATCTTTGAAAGCTTTGTTTGGTAGTGTTTACTATTGTCCCCTCTGCCTTAAAGTTTTACCTCATCGTGAGAGAGTGAGCACTCACAATTGCTCTTTCAAGTGCAATAGATGCAAAGCTGTCGCCGTTCATAATGAAAGCAATCTTCTCCTGTGTACTTTTGTAATCGTTATTTCCAAGGAGAACCATGTTTTAACTTTCACAGGGAAAACAAAAATTGCTCTGAAGTGCATCGCTGTCCAATTTGTTTGTGCACTTTTCTTACTAGTACAGCAAACATATGTAACGATCCTGACTTCTGTAGCCACTGTAAGGCTGTGCACAAAACACAACATTGTTTTGTTCAAAAACCTGAGGACCTAAAGCACGATATTTCTGTTGTTTACTTCGATACAGAAACACTTACTAAATGGTGAACACGTGGCTGTGCTCTGCGTTGATTCTTTTGGCGACCAGGAATGCGTTTACTGGGGCCAAAATTGCATGGTGGAGTTTTTGAATGAACTGTTAGGAGTCCGAGAGACCTTGAAACGAGGCAGAGATGGCCGAAAACTTCGGCACACAGAGCCAAAATATAAGAATGTGCGAGTAGTCACACAGAACCTTTGTGGTTTTGATAGCTACTTCGTGATTTCTTATATTTTCGCGAAACACATTGTTCCTCACACGATCTATGATGGGGAAAGATTTTGGGCAGATTTCTGTCCACGTTAAACATAGTCTTCTTGGACTCTTATTCATTTCTAGCAGTTCCACTCCGAAAGCTGCCATTGATGTTCGAGCTGCCTGAGGTCTGTAAGAGCTTCTTCCCTCATGAATTCCACAAGACAGATATATTAGATTATGTGGGAGTTTTGCAAGACCAAAAATATTTTAAACCGGAATTCATGAGTGAAGAAATCTGTACGGAAGACGCTTGATTACAGAGTGGGGAAGTTAGAATAGGTCCTTTTTAATTAGATGGGGTTTGTGATAGTACTGCCTACAAGTTTTACGGATGCTACTATCATGGGTGCAAGAAGTGTTTTCGGTCTAACACTATACAGACACAGAGAAACAAGACTATGGGCACCCTATACACTGAAACCATGGACTGCAAGGCCTTCATTAGGTCTCAAGGATAGGGTGTGGTTTCCGTATGGGAATGCTAGTTTGACACCCAACAGAAAAACGACCCAACCATGAATTTTTGTTGCATCGTTAATAACGCACGAATTGATTACTCCACGTAGAGTGCTCTCAGAGGCGGTAGAGTTGATTGTTTTAAACTTTACCACCAGGTGGCAGATAACAAGGAGATTGACTATGTGGATTTCTGTTTGTTGTATCCATAGGTTTGCAAATACAGCATAATTCCCCGCGGTCACCCTAAAGTCATTCTTAACGACTTTGACTATAGTCACAATGCATACTTTGGTATCATCCATGCAAGGGTGACAGCGCCTGAAAAGGAGTGCTAGTGTTCCCGCTATGCGGAGCTTGTGACAAGCAGATGTCACCCACTTGTAATCACGAGGATTGGAGCTTTTCAGGGATGTGGTGCACGCCCAGTTTTACCTGGCTGTTGAGAGCGATTATAAAATTAATAACATCTACGAAGTCTGGAATTTCGAAGAGAACCATAAGTCATTATTTGGTGGCTACATAGACACCTTCTTGAAAATCAAACACGAGGCATCGGGCTGGCCCGAGGGGGTTGAACCCGACGTGTAGATCTCCGACTTTAAAAGTAGAGAATGTATCTCTATGGATAGGCAAAAAATAAAGGTGAACCCTGCTAAACGAGTGCTTGGAAAATTGTGCCTGAATTCTCTATGGAGCGGCTCGCAGTGAGATCAAATAGGGTGAGTACAAAAGTATGTAACAGTTACGAAAACATTGTAGAGTTTTTCATAGATGTTACAAAAATCATACATGATGCCATGTTAGTGTTGGAGGAAATAATGCAAGTTGCATTCGCTCAAATCGAGGGAGCGGATGAACCCTACAGTCGGGGGAATGAAGTGATTGGCTCTTTTGTCGCTTCCTATGGCTGCATGAAGCTCTACAAAGCTATAGCCCCTCTACACCATTGCCTCATTTATTGCAATACCAATAGTATAGTGTACACCCAGAAACCAGGCAACGAATGTCCACCTGTGGGTCATTCGTTGGGACAGCTCACAGACGAATTATCTGGAGATCACATTGTCGAGTTTGCCTCGACGGGTCCCAAATCTTACTTCTTCTGCACCCTAGGGGGTAAAACGGTGACCAAATACAAGAGTGTGACCCTTAATGCCAAAAACGTGAAGGTAGTCAGCCTGGACGTTATGACAGCTGCAGCAAAAAGGCCAGTATGTTGATGTTTCTGTCGAAGTACCGTTTTCTCTCCGGAGAAACAAACGTACTTCCCATCTCCTTGAGTCATCAGTCACAAAAAGGTTTGGATATACTTTCTCTAAACGTGTGGTTGGAGATGACGCACGCACTTCCCCTTGTGGATATTTCCAAGACACATAGTGAAAGCTAACCACCTAGACATCAAACTGTCAACATTAGAAAAAATATCCATGGAATCCCCATGTTTTGACACTAAGCAGTTTTCATTGGCTACCCCTGGTGGCATCTCCTTTTTTTTCAGGATGTTGGTGAGGTCGATCGGGAATGCACTTCCCCATCCTATTCCCTCCGACGACACGTTTGTGAAGGCACTCGTGGGAATTGCAGAGCACAGGGGAATCACAGCACCACTCCCACACGTCACGTTGTGACGGGCGTGCACACGGGGAAGATAGCGGCACCCCACCACCCATCACGAAGTTATGGAAGATTAATGACTTCTCGCAGCGCCCCCTGACGAGCGTAGTGAAAAACGCAAATTCTTGACATCCAATACAAACTCATACTGTTGCCAATTGGCGTTTCATCCCTCACCTTCATCCCGGATTTTTCATCTCAGATTTTGTAACTGCCCTGTCTCAACATGAGCACAGTGCAAAGTTCATCTGCCACCAGTCTGGACGAACCAGAGGCACTTCATAGCCCCATACAACATAAGAACCCCCCAAAATTCTGTCACTCAACCACAAAAAAGGAAAAGAAAAAGAAGCGCACTGATTATCACTCTCAGGAAGACGTTCAAGAGTGCTTCTGCCTCCCCTGACTCTGGTCCTGATGAGGCCCAATGTAGTACTGTATGTACGAAAGCTTCCACAGCCATGGGCCCCAACATAAACCCCAAACTCTCAACTCCTATGCTTCCTCTTTGAGCACTTGACCAGACGATTGTAATGGGTCTAAAACCTTCTGAACGATTGGCCATCTTCTCCTCGCTGCTGCCCATTGACTGGGAAACCTCTGCTGAACCTACAAAGCTTCATCAAACCATCTGCAAGTTCCGCCTCATACTTGCCTCCTACCTGAATAACGACACAAACCGGATTAGGAAAATGGCTGACACTTATGTACAGGAATTGTGGACTAAATTGGAAGTGATAGCGACGGAATTAATAATAGATAACGAGAAACCCCGAGCAGTAAATGATGAGATGAAGACAAGAACAACTATATTCGAGAAGGTGGTGGATACCATTTCCAAGCTCTCGCCTTCTCCTGACCAGGCTTTCCTTCTTGGAATGAATGATCTGTTTATGGCTACACCTGATCTCACTCCATTCTCTTATGCGGGAGCAGTGAAAGCTAGGAAAGTGACTCATGCTGAGGCTGCAAAGCAGCAACTACAACCCCCATCAACTTCTGATAGGAAGATGCAGCATGTGCTACTACTCCGTGCTAGGGAAGACTCGAACCTCAAGACCAGTACTGAGGTGCAGGAGATGGTTGCTAACACACTAAAGAGTGATTATCGAAATGTCAAAGTCAAATCGCTTAGACCCATCAGGAACAGGGGATTCATCCTCGAAACTACCACTGAAGAGGACCTAAAAAGCATCTCCTCCAGCAGTTCCCTCTCATTTGTTGGTGTCCAGGCAGCACGACCAAAGAAAACTAATCCATCATTACTCATTTACGATACTCCCAAGGACTGGTCTAATGAAGAAATTTTAGACGACCTCTACTACAAAAACCTGGCCGACTATGGGTACACTAAAGAAGATGTCAAAAGCGAAATTACATTCAGATTTCAAACAAAAACAAATTCTAATTCAACGGCGCACAGGGTCATTAGCCTTTCACCCAAAATGTACAAGAAAGTTATCTCATCTGATAGAATTTTCTTGGGTTGCAGTGGATACAGATTTCGACCCTTCACAATCGTCAAAAAGTGCTTCTTGTGCCTTGGATATGACCATACCTCCCAACACTATACCCATAACTCCCCCCCACGTGTAGCCACTGTGCACATAGCGGGCATGTACATGTGGAGTTCCCCCATCAAGATGAGCAGCCTTGCTGTGCCAACTGCAAACAACAGAAACGAGAGCATTCCCACCCAGTCCGTGATGTTACTTGCCCTGACTACCAACGTGCGCTAGAAATCGTACGACTGAGAACCTCTAATGAATAGTTCAAATACAGTCAAACCAAGCCGAGCCATTGCAAAAAATTTTGATTCTACTCCACAGGCTTCCACCAACTCAGTCTGGGGTAGGGCAAAGCTAAGAATTATGCAAATAAATGGACAGAGATCACGATCCGTCTCTGACGAAATTCGTGTCTCCGCCGAGGACCATGAGATCGTTGTTATCGCCATCCAGGAACCCTACACTGCTAGAATACAATCTGGACCATCAACAAGGATTATGGGCTTTCCCATCACCACCAGAGTCATTCAGCCTGTCCCAGAGGACCCAAAATCCTGCATTGTGGTCTTCAACCATAAACTGGACATTTTGGTGGTACATGGGCACTGTAACAAATTTGCTACCTGTGTTCAAATCAATAGCCCAGCACTGACCTTTTTATCTTATTTCACTACTGCCCACCAGCTGCAGACTTCAATGACACACTGCATTACGTAGAATTTGCACTCAATTTCCTTGATAACAAGTCAGTCATTCTTGTCTCGGACGTCAGTGCCAGATCCCACTTCTGGCATAGCAACACGACGGACATTCGAGGAATAATGCTAGAGAATTTCATTGTCTCACACAACCTCATAGTCCGTAATCAGCCAAACCAGCACACCGCCTACAGCAGCTCCCCAGGGGAATCTAATATTGATGTAGTAGTAATAATAGTAGTAGTAGTGGCATGTGATGCAAGAAAGCAAGTGTATGAGCTTATGCAGCATCAGCCAAAAAAAAAAAAAAAAAAAAAATTCACACCATTCCCTCCAAATGCCTGTCCAGTATAATAATAATAACTTCCATAACGACAGATAGAAGTTTGTTCCAGCAATTAACCACCCGCTGGCTAAAGGCAAATTTCCGCACAACTATTCTACATCTGTCTTTTCTTAATTTGGATTTATGCCCCCTTAGGTTCGTAATCTGAACAAGTGGAAGGATCGCATCAGAATTCACCGTGCTCATCCCATTCAATGCTTTATACACCTCAATTGGATCACTGCGCAGGTGCCTAGTCTCCAGCCACTGCAATTTGCAGAACTTAAGCCTCTCTTGGTAAGAGGATCCCTTCATTCCCCTCACCAATCTTGTTGCCCTTCTCTGTACACGCTCATGTAAATGAGCATATACAGAGAAGGGCGACATCCTTCCTAAAATGAGGCTTCCAGACCTGTACGCAGTACTCCAGGCATGGCCTGACCATTGCCTTATACAGAGGGACAATCACCTCCTTCTCCCTGCTAGCAAAATTCCTATATATTATTGACAAAACCCCATGACCTGCCCTGGCAGCCTGTCTGCATTGCTCAGTAAACTTCATATCTGACTGCACAATTACTCCCAGGTCTTTTTCATTTTCTACCACCTTAAGCGTAGAACCACAGAGTTGGTACGTTTCTCTGGGGTTACTTCTACCCATATGCTGTAATTTGCATTTATCAAGGTTACACTTCAGTTGCCATTTCTTAGCTCATCTGCCCAAATTATCTAGATTCTGTTGCAGTAGCACACTGCCATTACTGTCATTAACAACCCTGCCAACTTTGTATCATCTGGAAACTTCGACATTAAGCCTGATATACCTTCATCAATATCATTGATAGATATACAAAACAACAGTGGACCTAACACCGCGCCCTGTGGGACTCCACTAATAACATTAGTCCACAAAGAGCAGCACCCATTGATTACCTCCCTCTGTCTTCTCCCACTTAACCATCCTTTTATCCATTGTAGCAACTTACCCTTAATACCATTCTGATCCAATTTGTTCAATAATCTTCCGGGCGCAACAGTGTCAAAAGCTTTCCACTGTAACCACCAAAAATTTAGGCCCGTTTATCCATGACTGGCAGACTATACCAGATTGGGCACTTAGCGATCATGGAGTTATCACATTCGATCTAACCCCAATCGCAACTAACACATCCAGGATGCCCAGACCACCTGCATTAGTGCGGTTCTCCTTCAAGAGCATCGGCTGGTCCTCGTTTGATGACTCTGTAGTCAAAGACTTTACCCGACATGAACTGAACTACCTGAACTCCTGCACAGCCACTGAAATAGCAGACATGATGCAGCAAGTGCTGCTGAAGGCGTCCTATAGGTCGGCCAGGAAAAAAATCTATCCGTCCTACTGCCTGGTCTTGGTGGTGTCAAGAGCTTACTTCACTCCGCAGAGAGATCCATCGTGCCCGTCGACTTTACCAATGCCATCGGTACTGGCTTCCCTGTGAAGTAGCTAGATTCCACAGCAATTATATTCCTAAAAAGAACGAATACACCAAAGCCATTGCTGCCCAGAAGAAAACCACCTGGTCGGGGTTTGTCCAAGACTCAGGTAACTCGAACCCCTGGGGACGTCTATACAAAATAGCTAGGGAAAAGACTTTCAGGCCTGAAATCTTTGAGGCTGTAACTACTGGGAACACCGAGACTTCTAACTGGACCGACTCCATCAACTCCACACTTGACAGACCGTTTCCTGAAGATAATCCAGCAGATGATCTACCTGAGCACATAGCAATACGATTAGCTAAGCAAACCTATGCTGATGAGGGAGAAACAAATCCCTTCCCAATGGAAGAGCTCACAGCCGTCTTCAACAGGATCAGTCCTCAAAAATGTCTAGGAACGGACCTCATTAACTACGTCTTTGTCCTTCGCTTGTTCAAGCTTAGACCCCTATATCTCCAATTGCTCTACAACAAATGCCTACTTGAGGGAGATTTTCCCAAGGCGTGGAATGTGGCCCTGCTGTGACTCATAAGAAAGCCTGGAAAACCCCCATGAGATCCGCATTCCCTTAGACCAATTGCACTCTTGGCAAATCTAGGCAAAGTTCTAGAAAGGCTGATGGCTCTCCGAATCACACAACTGTTCCAGGAAAAGAACCTATTCTCCCCAGCACAGTATGGCTTCACACCAGGGCGATCTACAGTAGTGGCGCTGTTTGACTTCATCCTCCATATTGAAAACTCCAGATCTAAATTTGAACTGGCCATCTTGGTGGATTTTGAATGTCCCTTCGACACTGTCTGGTGGGACATGCATTGCCATACTTCCGCCTAGCTAACTGTACCTCCCATCTCTACAAGCTCTTCCAGAACTATTTCACAGAGTGCACTATCGTGGTTAAATCCAATCTTCTGCAGATAACTAGACCAACCTCTCAGGGGTGCCCACTAGGTTCTGTCTTGTGGCCCTTTGTGTGGAACATGGTCCTGCACAGCTGGCTTTCTAAATCTTTTGAAGGATGCACAAATTGTGGCGTTTGCAGACGACCTGAATATGGTGTTTTCTTGGAAATCACGCTCTGACCTTGAAAACAAAGCAAATCTTGTCGTAACAGATCTCTACTCCTGGACAATTCTCAACAAGCTTCAAATCAGTACCAGCAAAACAAAAATGATGCTTTTTAAATCAAAGCTTGAAGTACGCCGCCCACCACAAATCAAGATCTCCAGAAATGGGCTTCCTATTGTGACACAGGCTAAAGTCCTACGGGTGGTCACTGACCATAAGCTGAGCTTCCTTCCACAGCTACAATACCTAGGGGTAAAAACGAAAAGATTTTCATCTGCAATCATGAGGATCTCTAAGAGCAACTGGGGCTCTCCAACAAAACACTCTCTCTGTATTATAAAGCCGTTTTGATCCCCATTGTGACCTATGCGGCAGGAGCGTGGTTTCACCGGGTTAAACGAGTACACATGAAAATCAAGGTCAACTCCATTAAACGTGCTATCCTCCTGGCCATGCACAGATTATGCCGAACAGTGTCTACAGCTGCCATCCAGGTGATAGCTGGAACTCTGCCGCTTGACCTATTTGTAATCTTCAGAGGACTTACCTTCAGAATTAGAAAGAAAATGCCAACGAAGATACACGGCCTAGAACTAAATCTCAATGCTGACCCCAAAGCAGAAAGAGCTCGCTGTTATAACGAACTCGTCAACATTTGGCAGTCTAGATGGACCACCTCACACACAGGCTCTGTTACCAGAAAGTTCCTCCCTGATGTCACTTTCACAACCTTGAAAGCGGTAAAGACCTGGCTTTCCCTCACCTTGGACTCCTCCTACTTGGTTACCCGACACGGTTCCCTCAACGAAAAGTTACATCTACTGGGTTTGCTACCAACAGATCGCTGTTTCTGTGGCAGGTCAGAGAATTGTAAACATCTTCTTTTCGAATGCAGGTTGAACAATGACTTAAGAACGACTCTGCTGCAGGCTGTGCCAGGTATTTCAGAACAGCAACCAGAGCTTCTACTACAAACACCTGACATTCGAAGTCTTTGAGCACAGGAAGCAGAGCTACATAGTTGTAACTGCCCCTAACAATAGTTCTTCAGTGACTTAAGGGTTCTATATTCGCATGTCACCATCTTCTTCTCTTTTTTTTTTTTTCCCACATACTGTCTGGAGTTCCCACTCTAGTGCACCCAGTTTATTTATTCATTTATTTTCATTTCGTTCATTTATTTATTTTATTTTATTATACATTTTTTTCTTTTCTTTATCTTTATTAAATTATTATTTTTCTTATTTATTTAATATGTTCTTCACGCGCTCTGCCCTGAGTTCCCACTCCAGCACAGCCAATTTATTTATTTATTTTATTATTTTCATGTTTATTTCTATTTTACTTATTATTATTATTTTTTTTTCTCAAGTGCTCTGCCTTAAGTTCCCACTCCTGGTGCAACCAATTTATTTATTTAATTATTTTTATGTTTATTTCTTTTTTTTTTCCACGCACCCTGCCTTGAGTTCCCACTCTAGTGCAGCCAATTTATTTCACTGTCTTTTCTTATTATTTCTTTATTTATTATTATTATTTTTTTATCATTATTATTTAATATATATATATATATTTATTAATTATTTATTTTTTTTATTTATTTTATTTTTATTATTATTTTTTTCTCCCCCCCCTAACTACACCACGGGTGGTTTTTTATTTTATTTATTTTTTTATTTTTATTTATTTATTATTATTATTTTTGGCTCTTCTTTCTTTATCTCCTCCGTCTGGAATGGACCCCCAGAGGAATCTGTCCCACCTTCTGGCAACACTAGGTGGGTCAGAGTCTGTCTTGAGACAGTACGTGTTTTGCTGGGACTGGCCCACCTTCCCGTGGTGTGGACGAGTACCCAGAATCATCTGTCCAGGCTACTGGTGCTTCTGGGTAGCCAAGTGGCCAGAACATAACAACAGAACACACACATAATACACACAAACGTACGTCACACACACATCTGGCCCATTTGTAGTGATACTGTTCTTCACAGAGACACGAGGCGGCGTTGAACAAACGTTCTAGGTGCTGCCCTTACCTATACACATGTCCATCAGGAAGTGACGGGTGCACCTAGTTGTGGGGGAATGCACACAACCCTTTTTTTCGTGTTGGGTTCTTTGGACAGAGTTTCTAAAAAGCATCTTTTTCATTCTCGCAACATTTTTTTTTAAAGGGGACAATGTATCTTTTTTCAGGAGATGTCACCGTTCTTTACCGTTGCTAGTCTTACGTCTCGCATCTGTGAGCGAACACCCATAAATACAAGGTCCAGACTCTAGCGCGATCGCTTACACAATGATGAAACACCCCTTTACAGCTATAGTCTCCAGAGCAATACAGAGTGGAAAGCCAATGTTTGTATTGTCACTGTTAGAAAATAGTGAAAATTTAATTTTGCGACCACCTCAAAGAATCATCAATTGCTATTCAGAGACTCAAGATAAGTTTCGGCGTTACCAACAAATCGAATTCATAGAGGGGTTAAACATCCTTGAATTCGATCCAAGAGTAAGCAATTTACTCGTTTTAGACATCTGCATTAACCAGGCAAAAGATAGCTCTGTAATGTCGGAAATATTTAAAAAGGGAACACCGCACAGAAATCTGAGTTTTATTTTATTAACGCAAAACTTGTTCTCTCACGGTACTCAGTTCCACACTTTTAGTTTGAATTTGCACTATCTGATTGTTTTTAAAAACCCACGAGAGTCGAGAAAAATCTCGCATCTAGCAAGTCAAGTGTTCCCCGGTAGGTCACGTGTTCTCGTTGACATATATAAAGATGCCACACCCAATCCATATTCATATCTGCTGTTTGAGTTTTGTCAGGATACTGACGATAGACTGACACTGCACACACATATGTTGCCAAGTGAAGGATCTACTATTATTTATGTACCCCGATGGCTGGAAGTCTAAAACGCAATGCTAACTTCATAAAGTATCTGTCGGGAGTTCGACCAAAACAGGCCACTGTCATTTTGAAAGCCTCAAAACCCACCCAAATCAATTCACTCTGTGAGATCTGCAAAAACGTAATCAGAGGCAACATACCTTTGACAGATAGAGTGAAAACCAGGTTACAGCCCAAAAAACGCCTGCTTAGTACACTAGCTGATAAAAAAGTAGCCTTTAAAACAAGGTGGAAATTAATACATCAGGAAGGAGGCCCCTTGTTCCCCCTGTTAGCAAGTATCATTGCACCGCTCATCACAAGTTTGATCAGAAGATGAGCGAAACTTACCGCAAATTGCTTCTTGTAGTGGCACCACCAGAACAAAAACAGCTTGTGTCTTTAGACGAGCAAATGTTGGCAATCTTAAAAAGGCAGGATTTGATACCCGAGTCTAAATTTAAAATGTATCTTCAGATTCTACAGTCTTATTTAGGTTCGAAAACTAATGCGGTAAAACAAACTACTTCCATGGCATCAAGCGACAGTGAGCCACTGTACAAAGCACAGCAGCGTCGTTATCCAGCATTCCCTCTGAAGCCCAGGAACAATGACAAAAACAGCCCGAGGGTAGAGTCATAAAACATCGCAAACTAGTCAAACGAAGTAATACAACATTGATTTCTCCACGACGTTTGAGACACAACCACAGGTGAATATCGTTATGTTGAGTATTTTTCTTTTCAAGAAAACAGACACTTTTTTAAAAATAAATAAATTTATTTCGGAAGTAAATGTTGAATTACAACTAATGTGGCAATTACATCATTAACCCACAAATCTTTACAATAATATTTGTTTACAATCTTTTGCATAGAAATACCTCCCCATCTATGAGTTAGGAAAAAAATACAGTGCAGTCCACAAGCTATAGATTCTGAATGCTAATTAACACTATGTTATAAGTCCATTTCTTACTCTTCTGGTTAAGGAACTCAGCAATGTGCGGTGTCGGCGGTCTTGCAAAGCTGTCGAAATATTGACTTTCGTTTTTTCCTAGGTAAATACACAACCAATGGGTTGCCAGTAAGTGTGCAAAATCAGTATTGATGAAGAGTAGGGCCAGTTTTCTCTGTATTCTTGACGGTAATTCGTCCCTGGCCCAGACGCCGATCAGAGGTTTTCTCGATTCACTGTCTGCTTCTAAAACTTTCAAAATCTGTTCAGTGTTCATAGTCTATGAAACTGCATGGTCTTTAGTCACAGAAAGAACTTTCAATGATGCAGATGATGATGTCAGAATTAGATTTGTTTGCACAGCCTGCTATTTATGTTTTCGGATCCGGCATACAAGACCACTGTTACGTTTTCGGGAAGAGGTTCTGCCACTTTCAAATAAAGGCGAACAATGCCCCAATGTGTTGAACTAATGTGTTCAACTACTGCATTTTGATCTGGGGTTAAATCAATGGCATAAATCACGTTGCCTTCAGTATAATCCAAGGGTGATATGTCTTTCCAGAGTCTGAATTCCACTTGTTTAGGGATGTAAAAAGCGACAGGTAGGATCTGGTATAATGACCATTCTTATAATCGGGTTTGAGCGGTATAGAAGGTTGTAGTGGGTAAAATTAAATGGGCTGGTTTTGAAGGAGCCATTGAAACAATCACTGGACACAATACTGACATTTAGACAGGCGGAGATCTGGCCTAGATATATATTGTCTCTGGTAAAGTCTGACATACCTTTGGGAACTGTGAAGTAAGTAAAGTTAACTCTGTTAATGGGATAGACAAGTGGGTGCTTTTCAAGAACACTCATGTGGGCTAGCTGTTATGTTGGGATTAAGCTTAACTTTACGCACAAAAAGACAGGCTTCATGTAGTGAACCTTCGCCGTATTGTTGAGAGACATCAGACAGAACGCAGGTGAGCTACAAACCATTCTCAGATGGAGTGATATGTTGTTAATAATATATTTGGCCTGGTGACACAAATCTAGTTTAAGCCTACCCAGAAGTTCCACAGTTTTGGTTTTCGAAAAAAAGAACTTCATACATTGATTCATACCGTTGTCGGGTTCAGCAACATTGTCTTTTACGAACAGTTCTCTAATGAGCTGGGACCTTTTAGCTCCATGGTCGAAGTTCAAAAGCGTTTCTAAATAAGCTCTATAGGCATGGGTGTCACTGCAAGGATTGATTAATTTATCTTGAACGAAAATATCAACATGTTTAAACATTTAGTGGAAAAAGTTGTTGACAACACCCACATTTGCCTGCAGTTCTTTACCATCACTTTGGGTTAACTGTACTTTGAGTCACAAATAAGTTTTTCCCAGGTCCAGATATTCTTCCGACGTTCCCAAACGGAAAATTCTACTGGCCCTGGTGTGTCAACAGATGCTAAAGGCAACAATGTAACGTAGGAAGATCATTCGACGCATAGATTAATAGCAGGCTGTGCAAACAAATCTAATTCTGACATCATCATCTGCATCATTGAAAGTTGTCCTGATATTTTTTTCGACGATGTTTGCCTACGTTCTAAATACGAACTTTTTGCTTTATGGCCTGTCCCACTTCGGAAGCTCGATTTATAAATGTTTGTTTCACTCGTGCTCCCGAAATGACATCTTCGATCATATTACGACCTACATATAGCACTTGGCGACCGATGAACTTAGCCGCAGGCCTCAGAAGAGGAGAGAGAAATGTAAATACAGATCTGAATATACTGCCTAACCCCTGACCTCTCTGGATCGCTGTTCCTGCAAAGTAGGACTTCCCCTCCCCCGCCTACACGGTGTAGTATTCCACATAAGCATTCATTGGGGTCAAAAATGCACCTTAATTAGAGTTTTCCCTCCTCTGAATGGAAATAGCTGTCCGTTGTCTGTGCGAATTTGAATAGTCACAGAATGAATGTTTGAGAGAAGCACAGGGTAATAATCCAAATGCGAGAATTCATCTCTGTTTCCGAACAGTACTACTCGCAAGAGGTGCTTTGGTATCACCCACAATCTGATCTTTGATCACGTTAGTATAAGCGAAGTAAGAGTTTACACCCCTATTTATATCACACGGAAATCTTGAGCTCACAGTTCCTTTGAAATCACCATGCAGATGGTCAAACCCGAGCAGCTCGCCTAGTCCTGTCTCAGGGAAATGAAGACAAACACCGCTTTCTATTTCGAAAGAAACAAAGCCATAGGTATTTACAGACACCTTAATTTCGGGGGCGATTTCTGTCATAGCCTGTAGGATTTCAGAGACGCTATTGTAATTACCATGAGGAATTTTATACTCGCGAACATCACGAGTCAAAGGTTCTATGAATACAAGCCTCCTACCAACACTGTTAGTCTTTATTGGGGATTGCATAATTTTACCATTATGTATCCACTTTCCGGTATACTTGCCTTTGAAAGTTCTATATTTGTCAACAAGAACAACATCACTCCTAGATTTGGCTTTAGGGATCAGTCCTAGAATTTCGGCAGTTTGGAAAACCATATGCAACTCACAGCCATTTTTAACGTTAATTGTGAATCTCGCCCTGAATTGTGTCTTTACTACTTTAAGCTCTAAATTGGCATTAAGACTACACATAGGATCAATCAATTTAGTCGAATTTTCGTACTCGCCAGCCAACATGTATGCATGCCTCTGTGTTCCGAGCTGGTGGTTCTTTCTGCAGAGTTGCAAATTCAGCCCAGCCTTCGGAAATATTGTCCCAGGAATTAGGAACGTGGATTTCTGCCAGTGCAACATCCCACTTGCCATTGAGAGCTATAACATCGGGTAAGACAATAGTAAAATTAGACTGCGTATTTTGAGGATGGAAATCCATGCACACATTACTTGGTAGGGTTAAGAAGAACATCTTTAGCCGAAACCAATTGTTGTAGGACGTTGGGTATCCTAGCTACTTAACACGTAATTGACACTCTCCACCCACACGTCGCTCCTTAAATACTTTTTCAATAAGATAGACGTCAGTAGGCAATGTGTTGTGGATGTTAACAAGTTGTAGTTGCTGTTCATAAAAGATGCCTTCTATCGTTTCGCCTCTCTTGTGTTTGACTCTGTACACAACTGGTTGTCTTCGTTTCAATACTTGGGATATAGTAAAAATCTCACGACTCCAACTACCCCAGAATTCTTTGTGGAAAAGATGAGAACCTGTGCTTAGAACGAGACGATACCCTAGTTTAAATTTAGGAATCTGTTCTTTGGGTTTTATCAAGTACAATTTCCTGTAGACGTCTTCTTCATTATGCAAGGTGACATCGGCTGGTGGCATCCCTATCGTTCGATGTGGCGTTCGATTATAAGTAGCTACAATGTCGGGAAGAACGTGCACATATTTCTTACTTTCAGAATAAGTTATCCATTTAAATATTTTTTTCTTTCAGAGTGCGGATGAAACGCTCAGCTATGGCTGCCTTTTTTCCAATCTAGTAGTATAGAAATTAATGTTAAGAGCCTTAAATAATGCTTTCACATCCTTATTTGTAAATTGTTTGCCTCAGTTGCTGTTCAGATTGAATGGTGTTTCTTCCTTGAAATTTGATTTGAATGCCTTTACCATTTGCTTTCATGCTTTATTTCTAAGTGTTCTCACCCAGGTGTATATTGAAAATGCATCTATACAAACGAGCAAATAACACACTCCATTATCTTTAGACAGATTGGAAACTTTTCCTAAGTCACACTGAAATGTATGGTGAAGTCCTGGAACTATTATCTGGTTTCTAGGAAAATTAACTCTTTGAGGTTTGTGTCTCACATAAGCAGGCTGAGGCGACAAGCACTCTTTCATGATATGCCTAGGTAGTTTTGTATGTTTTTGTAATGCATTAACACCACTGAAACGTCCCACAACAAGAGGATCATTGTAATCTTCTAACATTTTTTTTTTTGTTCTGTTCCAGACGGAGACGCTTTACTTACAAAACGCTCGGGACTACTGGTGGTGTTAATAACTGTTTTTCTCTGTGCCTTATGTGAGCTGTTGGTGATGTTGTTGTGAAAAGAAGAAGCATGGCTGGCAACCAGGTTTGAAGGTTTTGTTATGGGGAAAACAAAACAATGACCCAACACACATTGTAATTTTTTTTTCTATTTGTCAATAAAATATATCTATTTGTAAAAATATTGTCTGACTTTTTTCTTACATACTAGAAAATAAGTTTTCCATTAATTACTAACATTAAAGTTTTTTTTGGAAAGTCACTTTTAAACGGCATTAAATTATTTCAAATATAGATTAAAAATTCAAGTTGCAGATTGGGCCAATAGTTGGTACCACCATTTCACAATGATGGTAAATAAATAAATATACACAGCAAAGCATTTACTTTTCAAGTTTTTTCAAAGACAACACGTCTCTTTGGGAGACAAATTCAACTTGCAGAGGTATATGGAACAATCATACTTAGCTATGGATAAAAATATATACTTAATCATCAAAACACATAAAATCATTAATTTCAGATTCGCACTTTTCAACTTGCAGATACCAACAACTGGAGTCACCATGCCATGTTTAGTTAGTGGGAAGTACATTAAACATCAAAACACATAAAATTAAATAATATCCTTAATTTCAGATTCCCAGTTTTCAGATAGAATAAACAGATGGCGCCACCATACTACCTTGCATAGCTATGGGTAAAAATGTATTTAAGCATCAAAGCACATAAACTAAAATCATTAATTTCAGATTCTCAGTTTTCAACTTGCGGACAGGGCCACCAGATGGACGCAGCATACAACCATACATAGCTATGGGTAAAAATATATTTAATCATCAAAGCACATAAAATAAAATCTGTCTTCCGATGTTTCTGTGGTCATGGCAACGTTGATATCTCCGTGTAAGAACTATTGTGGCCCCCTGTACCCGTATGTTAGTCGTAGTCAACAGCGTCCACGTTTTTCCCGCCAAATCCTTTGTTTCAGGATAGGAAGGGGGAGGGGTTAGGAAGATAGAATAAACAGATGGCGCCACCATACTACCTTGCATAGCTATGGGTAAAAATGTATTTAAATATCAAAGCACATAAAATAAAATCATTAATTTCAGATTCTCAGTTTTCAACTTGCAGACAGGGCAGGGGTTATGCTATTAGTTAAGAAACACATAAAAACCAAGGAAGTGAAGCCAGTCGACATCGCTGGACAGTGCAGTGTTGAGTCAGTTTGGGGTGACATAAGCATTGGGAAATCAAAATTGAGAGTAGGAGTGTGCTATAGGCCTAATGACTCTGATGAGTATAATAAGAAACTGTACAGGGAAATAGAGTGGGCCAGTAAATCAGAGAGTCTTATAATGGGAGATTTTAATTTCCCAGATATCGACTGGAATTTGGGGGCTGGACACTCACACACTAGCATGGCTTTTGTGGATTTATTGGATGATTGATTTCTACATCAGCATGTTCGGGAGGCAACTAGAGGGAAAAAAATACTCTTGATCTGATTATCAGCAGTGATTCTTCATGTATTAAGAATCTGCAGATAAATGAACCACTAGGTGGCAGTGATCACAGTGTGCTGAAGTGGGATTTACTCAAAGAGGTAACTACCATTAGGGGTAAAGGGAAGGGTTATTGCTTCCGTAAAGGCGACTACGATGGACTGAGACAGTATTTAAATTCTATACAGTGGGACCAACTGATGATGTTACCAACAGCAAATTCAAAATGGGAAGCATTCAAAGAACTTATCTTCGAAGCTACTAGGCTTTACATACCAACTAAGAAATATTGTTCAAGGTTTAGGCCAAAATGGATGTCAGATGAACTAATGAGGCATATGGCAGAGAAGAAAATTGCATGGGATACTTACAAATTAACACATAACACAGAAGCCTATGATAGATACAAGTTGATATGCAACCAAGTTACAAAGGAGGTTAGGCAGGCGAAGGCAGATTACGAGAAATCCTTGGCAAGGGATGCAAAGAAAAACAGCAAAGAGTTCTCTTTACTTATGTAAACTCTAGAAGGAAAGGGATGAATCAGATTGGTCCACTTGATATTGATGGGTCAACTGTTGATGATCCTGCTCAGGTAGCTAACAAACTGAATGAATATTTTGCATCGACATTCACACATGAGGAGTTAATCAGCGAAGGGAATGCGAGAGGTGTATTCAACTCTAGCAGTAAGCTACAGAATCTTGAAATAACTGGGCGTAAAGTGGAGGAGAAACTGTTGAAGATAAACACAAGAAAGGCACCCGGTGTGGATGGGATCTATCCAGTTATATTAAAGGAGGCAGCAAAGGAAGTAAGCAAATCCTTAGCCATAATTATGAGAGCTTCCTTGGACTCAGGGGAGGTACCCATAGACTGGAAATGTGCAAATGTGACCCCAATTCACAAAGGAGGATCAATGGCTGACACAAGTAATTATAGACCTGTGAGCTTAACTTCTGTTCCAGGAAAATTAATGGAGGCACTGGTTAAAGAAGCACTGCAGGATCATTTAGACAAGACTTCAGTTATAGCTCAGACACAGCATGGTTTTGTTAAGGGGAAGTCTTGCCTGACCAATTTGATTGGATACTATGATGCAGTAACAAAAGAACTGGATGCAGGGAATAACTTTGATATTATATACTTGGATCTTAGAAAGGCTTTTGATACTGTTGCACATGGAAGGCTGCTACACAAATTGGAGCAGTGTGACATTGGAGGCAAATTGCTGCTATGGATAAAGGGGTGGTTGAGAGGGAGAAGACAGAGAGTGGTAATCAATGGACACTGCTCATCGTGGACTAATGTTATTATTTGAGTTCCTCCGGGCTTAGTGTTGGGTCCATTATTGTTTTCTGTATTTATAAATGATATTGATGATGGTATATCAAGCTTAATGTCCAAGTTTGCAGACGATACAAAGGTTGGCAGGGTTGTCAAGGACACTACTGACACTATGCTGCTGCAACAGGATCTGGAAAGGTTGAGCAGATGGGCTGAGAGGTGGCAAATGAAGTTTAATATTGACAAATGTAAAGTACTACACATGGAAAACAGCAACCCCAGAGCAACGTATCAACTCTGTGGTACTACACTGACAGTGGTAGAGAATGAAAGGGACTTGGGGGTGGTTGTGTAGGCAGATATGAAGTTCTCTGAGCAGTGCAGACGGGCTGCAAGAGTAGCTCATGGAGTATTGTCAATGATATACAGGAATTTTTCCAGCAGGGATAAGGAGGTGATTATTCCCTTGTATAAGGCAATGGTCAGGCCACACCTAGAGTACTGTATACCGGTCTGGAGGCCTCATTTCAAGAAGGATGTAGAGCTGCTGGAACGAGCACAGAGAAGGGCAACAAGATTAGTGAATGGAACAAAGGGGTGCTCTTACGAAGAAAGGCTTAAGTTTTGCAAATTAGTGTCTGGAGACTAGGCACCAGCGAGGTGATCTGATAGAGGTGTATAAAGCCTTGAATGGTTTGGGCATGCTCAATGCTGATGGTATTCTTCCTCTAACTCAGAATAATCACCTGAAAGGGCATAAATTCAAATTGAGGAAAGACAGATGTAGGATAGCCGTGCGGAAATTTGCCTTTAGCCAGCGGGTGGTTGGTTGGTGGAACAGACTTCCATCCCTTGTAGTGGAGGTTGATAGCCTAAATAAGTTTAAGGCTCAGCTGGACAGGTATTTTGAACGAACAGAGGGGTGAAGTGGAAGTGGGTTTTTTTTTTTTTTTTTTTTTTTTGGCTGATGCTGCATAAGCTTGCTTTCTTGCATCAAATGCCTCTACTAATGCTAATGCTAATGCTAATGTTTCAGATCTGAGGAAGAAGGCAGTATGTCTGCTGTTAAATTTTCAATTTTCTTGTGTGTGTGTGTGCGCGCGAACCCACAATTCATTGTGCGCCCTCCGACACTAGCCTGAAAACCAATGCAGCAAAAAACAGACGATTTCTATGGCAGCAACCCGACCAGAAACCACCAAAAGCGATTTATATCCCCACAACCAATCAACACATTCGTTAATATCCCCCACCAATCAGAACAAAGCTCGTTTGCATAATACAGATCTCTTGACGTCACACACACTCACTGCTAACTATAACAGGCACATTTACACATATTCTTAGAACTGAAAGGGTAGCCGTGGGTATAAGCAGAAGACTACCTATAACGATGATATGGGTTTGAGCCACCAAAAATAAAATTTAATTAAATAAAAATCAAAAATAAGTGGGTACCACTTATATATGGCACATATAGTGAGCAAATTTAAAATAATTTTTTTTCCTACCTGACTCAACAGCTAAGCCTCACCGGCTCACGATCGAAAACCAATGCTGCAAAACGCAACCTTGGTGGCAGCTTCCGACCGGAAATCGCCAGCAAATTCATAGAGCCGAAGTCGGTTCAGACACCAGTCCCAACTATTACGTTTGTATCAATATTTTTGGACGTTAAAGTTATGTCGATCGTTTTTCCCATAGCATGTTACAATACATTGGGAGGCAGAATGGCTGGTTTATGACTGTAAACATTGAATTTGCTAGGAAGTCTTCTAGTTTCCGTCCGTTTGAGGTTTTCCTGCGGTCCAGTGTGGCACTGTGCCAGACAGGTGATCAGCAGTTAACATCCGCTCCAATCAAGATTTTACGTCCTGCCAGGGTTGTCTGTACTGATTGTAGATATATTGTGGCAAAGTCGATTTCTATTCCAGGCCTACAGTAGAGGGCTCTTATGTCGTAGCTGCCTATGGAGCATATTATATGGGCACAGGTTGCCCAGTGTGTGCAAAATTGTGGTATCTTTGTAACCATTATCTCTGGATTTCTTACTAGTACTGATGCCCAGGGTATGTCTTTGTTGCTTTGAACAATTTTATAATTGAGCGGGTATCCCTTACTTGTTTCTGATTGGTATATGGTTCTATGACTACAATAATGTCAGCATTATCCTCATCTGCTTGGAGTTGTACCTGCTCAACAACCACTCAATTTCGGTGGACATTTAGTTGGTGTATCTTTAGTACGCCACAATTGTATTTTTTATGTTGTATTCCCATAATCGATTCTTTCTTGGTAGGTGCCTTTCACCTTGAGGTAGGTGGGACAGTTTGAATCTTGGATGGAGTGGTTGTGATCCATTCTGAGGCTTTTGCAATTGGTGCAGATGGGCTCTTTAGTTTTGTTGGGGCAGTTCTTAAAATCATGTCCCCTCTCTGAGCAGTGACCGCAGGTCGGTTCCCTTTGGGCACAGGTGTGGGTGGTGTGGCCATATTTGCAACATCTAAAGCATAGCGGTATGGCCATATGCTCTCTAAAACGGAGGCAGCTCCTCTCGAAAAAAATCCTGCTTTGGTTTTTTAGGACCTGACAGGTTGGCGGAGTCAGCTCAACTGTCCAGTTATATACTCTATTTGTTTTGGACAGGATTATGTATTTTGGGGTCAGCAGTCTTAATTTAGTAGGTGGCTTTTTAGGTTTCTTCTATATATTTCTTTCGTGAGTTGTGATTGTAGATTTTGGTCCACATTGAAAATAACTATTGATGGGCCTTTTCTTTGGGGTCCCTGCCATGAGTCCCAGGGCATTTAGCTTGGGGTTTGTTATTATCCCCTTGGCTTCCTCCTTGCTTTCTGTCTCAATTACGAAAACAGGATTTATTGTTTTCCAGACAGACTTTATCCTAATGTCTTCGAAGTCCTCTTTGAGATTGTTTATGACTTGTTGCTTTATTTGTTCACTGGAGGGTCTCTCTTCTCCAGTGGGTCTCAGTATGACGATGTTCGGGGTTTTCAATAATACTTTCTTTTGTTGGATTTCCACTCTTTGTTTGTTTTCTCTGTCTCGTTTGGTATATTCCTCAGCGCTTGGGCATATGTGGGGGTGCACTGTGGCATTTTGTATGCCTCACATTCCATATAGGTTTGTAGCCGTATTGCTATTCTCTCACTTTCTAAGTATGTATCAAGTAGAATTGTCTCTATTTTGTGAAATATTGTCAGAATTTGAGACTTCAGTATGAAGGTGACCCTGTTAGGGTTCTCTTTGAATATATTTTAAAGGGCCATTTTTAAAATGAGTGTTTTCTCATAGACGGAGCCCTCTGGAAGAGTGTGGTCCAGGGGTGGTTCCTGTTTTTTATCATCGTTGTTTGTTTCCCGATAAACCGAACATTCCAAACATATATGGAATGTTCGGTTTATCGGGCGTATGTTGGGGTGATCTGGTAGGGCTTATTATTTTGTTATTTTTTTTTTTTTAGGAGCATTAGCAACTAAGGCCATATTGCTCCGAGAATATGCGGTGGTCATTCCTTGACCTTTCCGCATCCTCCGTATTTGGTGGTGACGGGCTCGAACCCCGGTCTAATCAAGAAGCGTGTGCTACGCACTGCTGCTCCTTCCCACCTGTCTACGGAGGCGCCCCATCTGGTAGGGCACTGAAAATGCTGTCAGACGATGTCCTCCACAAATCTGTGTTTGAATTTCGAGGCACACAGGTGGCTATTGAAGTTTTTGGCTATGCTATCTCGGTCACTGAGGGGGGGAGGGGAAACAGCTTAGTGTGAAAATGCTCCCAGAAGAGCAGGATCACTTCGCAATACCGGAGGTAATGGTGTCATTAGTAATTCCGGGGGATTACTAATGTAGTAGATAGTGTGCATAGTGTTAGGGCGGGCACCACCTGTGGTTTCTCACATCTGCATCATATGTACACTGTGAAGAAATACAGAACGCTGTAAATGCCAGTAAAAGTGTAGTGTGTTGAATGTGTAGTAATGTGTTGGGTTCTGTTGTGTGTCCTGGCATTTGGTTGCGGGATCCTTGATGGGATCCCACGTTGCCGGCACACACCACTAGGAAGTAGCCAAGCTGCCCATTATTCTCTGGCAGGTCTCCGTCAGGGTTGCCTGAGCTTCCTGAATGGAGACCAATTAAAAATAAGAATAGTAATAAAAAAAAATAAATAAATAAAATAATAATAAAAAATAAATAAATAAAATAATAATAAAAAATAAATAAATAAAATAATAATAAAAAATAAATAAATAAAAAATAAATAAATAAAACATAAATAAATAAAATAATAATTAAAAAAATAAATAAAAAAAAATAAATAAAATAATAATAAAAAAATAAATAAATAAAAAAAAAGTGGCGAACCTGAGTGTGGTTCTTTTTATCTGTGGGGATCTCCTTGGATCAAGGATTCCGCTGATGAGTATAGATGCTGTGTTGGTGGGCAATCTTACCAGGCAGTTCACTTCTGCCCATTCCTGTAGAGCAGGGGTTCACAAAGTGTGTTCCACGGAACCCCAGCGTTCCGCGGGATAAGGTGCCCTTTATATCTTGTTTCATAAAAATGGGTAGGTATTTTAAAACAAAATGAAACAATTTAAGTTACGTAAAAAGTTACTCAAGAAAAATACAAAAAAATTACGTTATTCATTATTTAAATGCATGAAATACATTTCGTTATGGAATCTGAAATGTGTACTGCAAAATAAGTAAGATCAATTTTAATGAATTGAGAGGTAATGGAGAAAAATTTGACTAGACAGCTGAAGAAATGTGCGTAAATACATTAAAAAATATTGTAGGCGGCGCATCGTCTACTGACTGTGACGTCACTGTACCAGAAGCACGGTCTGTATATTACAGTGTGGCTTTGGGCTCACGCGATCCAACCAATCAGGACGTACTATCTTATCGTCAGAATATCATAAAAGACCTAAAACAAAACATCACCTCATTGCTTGTTGTGATTTCGTTAGAACTAGAACAAATTATTCACTGTTGCAAAGTGTGGATTGCCGAATCAGTTTATTATTTATGATTATTGTATTTTTAACAAATTTATTCTATTTTATGTTCATTTTTTTACTCATTAAGATTGCAGTTTGTGCTTTTATATAGTTAGGGTTCCGTAATTTTTTAAACAGCGTATAGGGGTTTGGCGACAGGAAAAGTTTGGTAGAGTGATGTAGAGTGTTGAGGGCTCTCTTTGCTGCTATTTCCAATTGGGTTCTAGAGTCAGCCGACATTCAATATGAGGTCATCGGCAAAAGCCCGTGACTTGACTTCTCCCAGTTCGGTATGCAGGAACTCATCGAACACGAAATTCCACAACAGTGGGCTCTTGCCGCTATCTTATGTGTACTTAACTGAATAATCTTTTGTTATGACCTCTATCTTTCGTTTTAAGAGTTAAGAACTGGTGGCATGAAAGAGAGTTCTTGGAGTTGGCACCTGTTGGAGTCTGCCAAGGATTCTCGGCGCTAGAGAGAGTCGAATTCCCCGGGAAATTCCACTGAAATGACCAGGAATATATTCGCTTTAACATCCTTCCACTGCAATGAGGAGATTCTTCACGGCATCTGTTATGGAGGATCCAGGCTTGGAGCCATATTGGTCTGTTGCATTTAAGTCCACTGCTGTATAATGTGGCTGTAATCGCTTGTTTAGGAGTCATTCTTAGAGTTTACTTGCTACGGATAGGAGCGCTATTTGCCTGTATTATTCTAGTTGCTCAGCGGTTTTGCCGAGATTTTTGAGGATTAATTTTAGACTCGCTGTCCTCTACTGTTTTGAGAATTATCCCACTTTCAGACAGCAGGTATATCGTTGTAGTTATATGGTTGGGTGTCAATTCAACCACTGGCTTGATGATTTCAGGTTTCATATGCTCTCTGCCCGGGCACTTTCTGTTTCTAATCCTTGCTGCCACCTGCTACAGCTGTTCCAAGTTAAAGGGGATTTCCTCTGCTTCTGGGTCAGAGTTATCATTCTGATGGCAGAGCTCTCATTGTTGTTTATTTCATGGCGCGAGTTGCTCCCTGTAAATAGTATCCAGGACGTTGTTTATCAATTGTTCCCATGTAGTGGTTAGCTTGCCTTGGGAAGTTCTAGTTGTCATGAGTACCTCACCTATAGGGGGTTTGTTTGTTGTGCCCTTGTACACCACTCCCCAGGGGTAGTTGTTTCCCATTGTTTTCACTATTTCCCGTACATTTCTTTTACTTCTCTGAATCCTGTCTGTATAGTGGTTTCTTGCCATCCTGAATGGCAAGAAACCACTATACCATCCTGAATGGCATCATGTCCTGCAGGTTCGCTGGAAATCGTTTCTTCTTCTTGCTACCTCCTTCCTCAGTTCAGTAGTTCCAGGGACCACCATTGGGTCACTCCTGGTATAGTGTTTTTTCTTTTATTCCAATTTAGGTGACATTTGTTATGAGATCCGTAGTCTTTTGTTACCAGGTGAACCCTACATGAGTGGGCCAAAATAGACAATCGAAAAATAGGACCGGAATCGACCGGATTCTTCCTTCTTACAGGAAAGCTTAAATTAAACAGGCCGCCACAAATCAAAATTGAAGCTATCACTGTCAGACTAACCAACCAGATAAAGTACCTAGGAATAATTATAGATAGAAATCTCTCATTTAAACGTCATCTGAATTACTTCAGGAACAAAATATGCAATACATAGGACTCATACTAAGAATAACGCGAAAGGACTCTGGACGAAAGAAGAGAACCCTTTCCTTGTATTATAAAGGCTTATTTATACGAGCAATTTTCTATGGTTCACCCGTATGGATGACGAAGACCAGCCCAGCAATAAATAGAAAAACACTGGTAACAATACAAAGGAACATACTACTAACCATCACTAGGGCAAGCAGTACAACTAGTACGGCGGCGGTTCAGGCCATTACTGGTGCACAGTCCCTTGAGTTAAAGGTAATACAAACTGGATTAACGTATTATTACAAAAAGGGAACACCAATCAGAAATAACATCTTAACCATCATGTTAACAATGATTAGAAGAAGGAGCAAAAAAGAATTGATGCACACCTAACTCACATTTGGTGGACAAGGGGGAATGACACCACCAAATGAGCAATAACAGAAATTTCTTTGCCTAGTAACAAAAATACATCAGCATGGATCTACCCAGGACTCGACAATACCAACTCATTAACAGGACATGGCCCGTTCAAAGATAAAGTAAACACAATGGGCATTGTATAAGATAGGAATTGTCGATATGGAGAACCAGACACTTGGAGTCCGTCATGCATTACTGTGCCAACTATGAAGATATAGTAGCAAGACTTATTGTAAGAATTCAGTATAACCCAATTCACCAAGTGTCCCGACAAATGGACATTCAAGAAGAGTACACAGCACTAACTTACTTCGCAATTAAATTATTCACAAGAAGGAAAACAATTATCGCAATGCAACATGATCCTTAGGAGGATAATAATACTCAACAGATATACCACAAATCAAATGTCATTGACGAACCAAAAATAAAGGAGAGACACAGATGAGTCAAAGCAATAGCAAAAGAATAAATTCTCCGCGTGAAGAAATAGACATGTGATATGAGCCTCAAGAGACTTTAACAAAGCTATTCCTCTTGGGGGAGACCAAATCCTGTCGACCGAACACCTCGGACTTGATACAAATGTGTCACAACGATGAAGTTCCTGAAAAAGATAAAAACTGGATTAACATCAGAACTAAAGTGCCATCTGGCTATCAAATCTTGCACCTGCCAATCTCTTTAAAATCCTAATTCCTGGCGGGGAAGACACTAAAACCCTAATACCTGGTGGGGGAGACACACGTCCCCTCCATCTTGCCAAACCTATTTTCCTCTGGCGATTCATGGGCATGTCCCCTGAAAAATGGGTGTACTTTCTCTATCAACCCCTCCGCCTCCTATTCCTCCCAGCCATCTGCCTCCCCACACAAATCTGTCATCTCACACAGCAATTACTGCATGGTTAGATTTTAGTCCTTTTTCAGTTGATTGAATGTAAATGAATTTACTTACATAATAACAGCAGAACACAAATTCAATCTGCCCCAACATACACTTTTGCTTGCATTCAAAAACTTTAGACGAAGAGTTGTGCGAATCGGCCCCTTTTGATTCTAACTGAATTGAAAAGAACATAACAACATACCAAGATTTCTGCCCTATTCTCATTGTTGAGTGAAATGAACTTCTCTATTGTAATGAAAGTGGTTGTTTACACTTTTTTCCGGAAAGAACAACACAAATATTATTTTCATTTTTAACAGAGTACGAAATTTCATCGTCACAAGAGATAACTGCAGAGAAGAAAGATTTTGGGAAACAAGCCGTTTATATATTGAAACAATATAATGCAAATTTATTTTCACTGGTTATTTTTGAACATCATCAGATTTCATCTTCACAAAACACGACTGTATATGTCACTTACTCCAGTTAACTAAGCTGACCATTTACAATCCCGAAGAGAAGTAGCGAAAATCGCTATTGGGAGGTACCAATCAATTTGGGGATGGGGACATTTCCTGTTTGAAATGAATGTAAACACTCGTTAAGTTCAAAAGTTGAATACGATTTTTGATGGATCCAAATCGGATAAAAAAGTTTTAAAAGTGGAAAGCCAATGTGTGTGTGCCTAAAAAAGTTTTCATATCTGAATCCAGAAGCGGATTAAGGTCGGTCGAGCCCCGGGCGCAGAAGGAAATATTGGGCCCCTTAAAAAAAAGAGAGAGACAGGTAAAATAAAAATACATGTTAACCAATTTTTTAAATAAATAAAAAATATTATGTACTATTAATGTTTTATTTCCAATAAAATTTGAATATAATATATGTATAATTAATTAATAATAATCACAAAGTTTTGAACTAATATGTTCAAGCAATTTGTTGAGGTTTTGCGTGGGCCCTTCAGAAGTCGGGGCCCAGGGCGCGCGCCCGGTGCGCCCGCCGTTAAATCCGCCTCTCTCTGAATCCACTGTATCTGCAAACGATTTCTGATTGGTTGAAAATATAACCTGATATTGATTTCCGTACTTCGGAAGGAAATATATTTTTCCCACTGATTGTAGCTATCTTTTGAAACAGTTAACTTCAAAACCAAAAAACGTTTCCCCTTTCCAAGGCAGCGTACTGGTTTAGTGTGGAGTGGATATTAGGTGGCGAATATCAAAGCGATAATTTCCACCTTATAACCATATAGCATTAACACCGACTTTCATGTAAAAACGATAAAATTACTCTTCTTTTGGATTTAAATGGATATATATTTTTCACTGAAATTAAATAAATATATTCCCACCGTAAAAACTATACAGAATTTTTTCTTTCATATATAGTTGTTTTTAAAAATCGAAACTTACATTCCACCGTCTGTATTTTCAAAGCTGTAAGATATAAAATCTTACAAGGAAAATTTTTATATACACGAGAGATTAATTAAAAGTAAAGCTTCTGGTATAACAATATGGGGCGGCAAAACCTTACCAGTCACAAATATTATTTAAGATAATGGGTCACTCGCTAGGGATTAAATTATACAAGGTTACAAGAAGGAAGGGGTAAGCATGAGAAAGACTAGTAGAAGACGTGGCACACTTCAACTGCGAGCACACGGGAATAAACCAAAACAACAGGAAAGGTAGCAATGGCTGTTGGTAAATAGGTGTGAAAGGGGTACTCTCTCTGGAGAGACAATAGCGCAGAGCGCAGAGGACCGTATTGTCGGAACATTCCTTTGATCGGACACACCTGGACATGAGACAAGTAAATACTTGACAAATGTTGGATTAGAATTAAGACTGGTGTCTGGCTGTCAGTGATGGCAAGTTTTGCGGATCTTGTGAAGTAAAGGTGCTAAGAATAACCAGGTGGTTGCGGAAATGGCGGCCTACTTCAAAGGAGCAGACAGCCTGGGAAATTTACAAATTTATTAAAATGAGAGGTCGGATCGAGCATTGAAGGGCCAGCATTGGAAAGGATAACAAGGGCGAATAGAACAGAGAGAAAGGCTTAATAGAATGAGAAGATTGGTTAAGACATGGAACTAGGGTGGTACGGAATTGAGAGAAACAAAAAGAGAGAACCGGCGGAATGAGAAAAAACAAAGTTGAGACTTTTGTCGGTGTTAGTTATTCAGGAACTTAAAGTTGAGTTTTATGTCAGTGTTAGTGAAATATGAGTTAGTTAGAGACAACGTTGAGGTTTATGTCGGGGTTTGTGAAAAGTTAGTAAAAGACAAAGTTCAGACATTTGTCAGAGTTAGTTAATATGAGTTAGAAAAAGACAAAGTTGAGAAATTTTGTCAGTGCAAGTAAATATGAGTTAGTCTGAAACAAAGTTGAGATTTTTGTTGGTGTTAGTGAAAAGGCGTTAGTCAGAGTTGGAATATCTGTCGGAGTTAGTTAGAATGAGTTAGTACAGAGAGAATAGAGATTTTTGTCGGTGTTAGTGTAAATGAGTTTTGAACAGGTGGGGCGGAGAAATGAGAGAGAGCGCCCTGTGAAATTTTCTTCTTGTGAATCAGATTTTTAATGAAAAGGTGGAGCAGTGAAGTGGGGAGAGAGAGAAAAGTAACGGAGAAAGTAAAGGAATGGAATGATAGATATCAGCGAAGGCAAAAGTGCCTGGAAAAGGAGGAAGCCCCTTTCGATGAGGGCATCGAGTTCCGATGTCCCAGACGGTATGAAGCAGCCCCTGTATCGAAACTGACAGGCGGTGAAGGCAAAGTGCCAGCCTAGAGTGGACGGAGCAAAGCAGAAGGAAAGATAGCAGTCCCGTAACGACGGAGTAGGACCGTACGTCAAAGAACCAGCCCAGAGCAGATGTAACAGTGAGTTTAAGTAGAGTAGCAGAACTGTGACCCGCATGAAAATCCTCTGGAAGTTCTGAGATGAATGCCCTTGGCAAACGACGATGACAGTCCCAAAGAAGGAGCGGAAGGCCCCAAAAGAGAGAAGCTCGATTCGTAAAATTAAGTAAGTGACTAGTTATATAATATTCTCACTCACCTATAAAGGACTGTAGGAACACTAATATCAGATTAGTAGAAGTTTAGAAAGATACTAAGGGAAGGATGTACAAAAAGATAAATATATATACATAAATATAGGGATAAGTGAGATGATAGTTATGGGTTTTGATTAATGTATAATTAGATATATGTAGAAAGGTAAAGGAAAGAAATTTGATATTTTGTTATTAGTTATTGTCTAACATATATGTATGATAAATTTTGGAAGGGAAGGGTAGAGAAATACAGAGAAAGGAATAGCCTTCTGAATGTAGCTAACTCTTGGGACAAGCATTAGTCCAGAAATTGATGTCAAATGTACGATTTATCTTGATTAAAGAAAGTTTGTGAAATTATATTCCCCAAGACGAAAAGGGGCACTAAATAAATCAGAAGTTAAGAGTGGAAATTCCTAAATCAATTTATAAAGTAAGAATTTGATTTACAATAGGGGAAAGGGTGTTAACTAAACCTCTTAAGTATTTATTTATCATGTGTAAAGAAAGAAGAAACTTTAGCAGTTTTCTGTAAGGATATTGATTATGTTGTGTAGAAAGAAATAACCCTTCTAGTGTAAACCCAATGTACTTAATTGCATATATATCTGATGCTACATAGGCAAATTTGGATAATATTAGTATGTGCCTGACATTTGATCACTTTATCATGTTGTATGTATATGGAAATAAACTATGTTATTTATTAATTAGTGAGTTTGTTATTCTTGAAAACTCAGCCTTTCCGAAGGGAATTATACATAATTCAGAAGTTCCCTGGAACCTGAATTCTCCTGTGAATCCAAAGTCAGATGTGTAAGTGGGGATATAAGAGGAGGGGTCTATATATCAATTAGTTTAAAAAAATCAAAAAAAAAAAAAAAACAAGAAGAAACGAGTCCCCCCCCCCCACAAAGCCCGAATTAAAACCAGAGCATTATCACGGAAAAAAAGTACAGCGTGTGCGTTTATTTCCAAGTACCGTATACATTACCATCTGTTCGCATTTACACGTAAACTTCAACATGGTACAGGACAAATGAAATGGTGATTCAATCAACCTTGAAACTCGAGTTTTAAGTGAATAATAAGTTTTGAAACGCAAAGGACGGAAAGCAATTACATTTTACACCTCAGCGTTACATAAATCGGCCGAAAATATAGAGCGATTCGAGAGCCTCCGTAGCTAGGTTGGAAGGAGCAACAGTGCGTAGCACATGCTTCTTGATTAGGCCGGACCGGGGTTCGAACCCGTCACCACCAAATACGGAGGATGTGGAAAGGTCAGGGAATGACCACTGTATATTCCCGGAGCAATATGGCCTTAGTTGCTAATGCTGCTGAAAACAAATAACAATAGAGAGGTTTCACCTTTTAAAAGCCCCTATATCGATCGGTCCTTCCTGGAACTAGTTCCTGCAGGTTATGACTTTGGAAGATTCTTGCCAGAACTACTATCACGCTCTAATTATTGCTCTGCAAATGACGAAATGTCTTTAATTTTAACGGGTGAATTTCAATGCTGACGGTTCGTTTGGTCTGTCTAACGAATATACAAAGTAATTATGCCCATTTAATTTTTATTAACTTAATGTTTGAATCCAAGCAACTCGATTTTCATGAACAAACCATATTTCCGTTCCTGAAAAAAAAATAGCTTTGTTTTTATTCATGACAGCTTAAAAAGAATGTGAAATGAAGTTTATTATATTTCTTGAAAGTTTACTTTTGAAAGAATACTTAAATTAAACAGGTACACACGATTCTGCCCCCCCTCCCCACCTAGAGATCAGTGATAACAGGTGGATGTATGACTCTCATTTTACTTCCTGTCCAGAGATATAACAGACTGTGTTCTTAAAGAACTATCTTATTGGCTAGTTTGTCGCCATTCTAGGCTTCCTATTCGTTGACCCAGAACCGTTTTTCGGTTCTGATTGGTTACTTGCAAATGTCTTTTCAATCTGAACTACTGTTTAAATAAAGGCTTTTGGCTCTATTCCCTCACTTGCTTTTTTCCCTGATCGTTGCCATTGCGTTTTATTCTGAAGATGTATTCTCAAGAATTAGATTTTTACTGCGATACCGAGGGCGAAATGGAAGCTGTTGCCTTAGTGGATGAGGTGTAGAAGGATGTGGAAATAAGAAACGTATTAAACTTAATGCAGAGAGGGAAAGGCAAATCCTAGCCCAAAGATGTTTCTATCGTGAATTGGATTTTATTAGCTTAAGTATTTCTTGTTTACAATATAGAGCTGCATTTTAATTTTTAATTGGCTTTTTAAACAGATTTTTATAAAGTATAACTTAGTCTTTACTCTCTTTCAATTGACGTTATTTTCGAGTTCTAAAAGCAATGTTCCTTTTTTTCTCAGAATGCGGAGTTCTTAACCCATTCGCAACTAGGCGTTTTTATCCCGAGCACTACCGTCAAACCTCAAGACAAGGCAGGGTGTTCAAGCGAAGGCCCTCAGCTTCTCGATGAAGGTGCCGCAAACCACGACGACGTGTTGCTGCATAATTATAGCTGTAATCAGCAGATAAGTTGAATGTAAATTTTTTTGTAATTTCGAAAAGCAATACGTTTTTGTTATGTGTAGAAAAAAATAAGTGTTATGCGATTTTTTTTTGTTTGCGAAATATTGTTTTCTTTGTTTGTAAAATTATTTTATTTCTACCCGCTACTCTTATTCGGAGATTAAGGTTTTTGTAAGACCCGGTGTTTACAGAATTACTTTCTATAAAATAATGGATAAGCTTTTACCGCATTGGACTTCTCAGAATAAAACACCGATGTTCCTGTCTTTCCACCACTCGACGTTATTTCCGGATGGAATATTGAGAAGTACTTTCCATCCTTTTGAAGCAGAAAACATTCTCCCATTCCTACACTGTAAGGGAGTACTTTCCGTGCAATAAAGGATTACTGCCGTTTGATGTTACGAATATTGATGAGAAGACACCACTTTTCGCAGTTTCAAACGAAGCTATAAATAGAAATATTTTCATGAAATTTCATTACAAGATCAAACATACATCCAGAAAAAGGTGCTGTACAGATAGTGATCCCTAAAAACAATTACAATAAAGCAAAAAATTTTTTTTCATCAAATGCGTATTGCGGCGTTATCAGTTTAACACCAGATTTTCCCGTTTCCAGAGTGGTTTCCAATACATGAATTGCCTCGATTTTTTGTTAGTAGATGCAATTCACATTGAAGAAAGGAAATACAATCTTTTCATTTTTGAAAAACAACCAGTTGCAATTCTGTCGGTCATATATATATATATATATATAAATATATATATATATTTATATATTTTTTTTTTTTTTTTTTTAATGTCAAGAAACCGTTTCTTAAATTTATTTATTTTTTTATTCCTATGTTACGCTGGCAATGACTCTCTACTTTGCGGCTTACTGTGTGATTTCATTGTTTTCACAATACTTTTTAAAAAAGAAAGACACCGAACTTAGTTTGAAAAGGAAGGTTTTCAAAATTTGATTTCGAAGAAGGCAGAGAGCGCACGTGATTCTCATTTGTTAATGCCGACATTAGTTGTATTGTTCAAGTGGATATTCTTCAGTAGTTTTCCGATTACTGTTTTCATCTTATTTCATAATAGTACGGTTCTTTATTAACTTATAAGTTTATCAGTTTATCAACTGGAAATCTGCTGTACACCAATGGAAACAGTGAAAGGAGTGAAGGTGGAGTTGGGTTTCTGGTCCATAAAGATTTTAAAAACAACATTTTGGAATTCAAACGTACATCACCAAGGGTGTCAAGACTAATATTCAAGATTTCTAAGAGGTACAAGCTAAAGATTATAGTGATTTATGCACCAACATCGAGCCATGATGATGAAGAGGTTGAAGAAATGTACACCGAAATTGAGAGTCTTCTAGATGAGCAGAAAACCCACTACACTATTATTATGGGGGACTTCAATGCTATGGTTGGAAAAAGGCAAAACAGCGCAGAAAGAGGAACTATAGGAAATTTTGGAATTGGTGAAAGAAATAAAAGAGGTGAAAGGCTTGTGGAAATTGCAGAATCACAAGGACTGTCAGTAATGAACACTTTTTTCAAGAAAAGGGTGAAGAGAAAGTGGACATGGAAGAGTCCAAATGGATTAACAACTAATGAAATTGACTTCATCCTCACTAAAAGAAGATATATTGTGAATGATGTTACCGTCCTGAATAAGGTAAATGTTGGAAGTGATCACAGAATGGTAAGATGTACACTTGATATAGATGTAGGAAAGGAAAGGAAAAAAACTGACTCGAATAAATTGAGTATACTGAGTTATGCGAAGCCATTAGAAAGAGACTCATAGAGGACATAAGAAGATTTAACACAAGAAAAGTAGAACAAGCATTAAGGGAAATCAAAGGATTTAAATCAGCAGCCACGAGCAGTAATACAGAAAGAAATGATACTGAAACTGAAGAATAGCAATGGTGTACTTATAAATAGCAGAGAAGGCATAATTCAAATAGCAGAGAAGGAATAATTCAAATAGCAGAAGACTACTATAGGGAATTATACAAGGAACGAGGGAATGATGCCAGCAGTGGGGATGATGGATTGCAAAGCAGCAACACATACGACATACCCGATATTCTTCCTGATGAGGTAGAACATGCATTGAAGAAAATGAAGAATCGGAAAGCCCCGGGGGAAGATGAAGTTACTGTAGAGTTGTTAAAATTGGGAGGAAGAGACATAACACAAAAACTGGCAAGGCTCTTCACAAAGTGCATTAGAAAAGGTGTGATGCCTAAGAAGTGGAATAATGCAATCATAGTTTTGTTGCATAAGAAAGGAGATAAATCAGAAATTGGAAATTATAGACCAATTAGCTTGTTATCCCATATCTACAAGTTGTTCACAAGGGTCATTACTAACAGATTAGAAAGAATACTTGATGAGAATCAACCGAAAGAGCAATCTGGCTTTAGGACAGGATTCTCAACTATGGATCACCTTCACGTAATATCACAGCTAATGGAGAAAGCAAATGAATATAAAACACCATTATGCCTGGCATTTGTGGATTATGAAAAGGCATTTGACTCCGTACAGCATAAGGCAATGTTTCGGGCACTGGAAAGACAAGGCATAAATACCCCATATATTATGATTTTGAAGAAAATATATGAGAGTGCTACCTACTTTATTAGATAGACAAAGACAGTAGGAAATTTAAAATCGAGAAAGGAGTTCGACAACGACACACAATATCTCCGAAGATGTTTACTGCTGCCCTTGAGGAAGCTTTCAGAAGATTACACTGGTCGCAAAAAGGGGTCAATATGAATGGAGAGTGCCTAAACCATTCACGATTTGCATATGACATTGTGGTCATAAGCCACGATCCCAAAGAATTAGAGGAAAATCTTAATCAGTTATGCACAGTTAGTATAGATTTTGGACTAAAGATGAATATGGCTAAAACAAAAGTAATCATGAACAAGTATGACACAGAAAGGGAAATAATGACTGAAGGAGCAATAATTGAAAATGTGGAGTCATATACTTATCTGGGACAAGTTATTAGCTGTAATAATGATAAATGGCTGGAAGTCAAGAGAAGAATAAATTTTGGATGGATAGCATTCAGAAAATATAGTCACATACTGAAGAGCAATGTCCCAGTTTGTGTGAAACGTAAAATAATGAACCAATTTATACTCCCCACCATGACTTATGGAAGCGAAACTTGGGCACTCACCAAAAGAATGGAAGAGAAGCTGAGAACTACACAGCGAAGAATGGAACGAATTATATTGGAATCAGACTGTTAGATAAGAAGAGAAACACATGAATTAGGCAGCGAACTCAAGTAAAGGACATTCTTATCAAAACTAAAGAACTAAAATGGTCTTGGGCAGGACACATAGCTCGAAGACATGATGACAGATGGTCTAAGAAAATAACAGAATGGTACCCAAGAGGAGCTAGAAGAAAACCTGGAAGAGAAGGCGGAGATGGATAGATGAAATTCATGAGTTTTTGGGTAGTAAATGGATGGCCATTGCTCAAAACAGAAGGAACTGGAAAGTTGCTGGAGAGGCCTTCATCCTGCAGTGGATTGAAAATGGCTGATGATGATGATGATTATTAACTTAAATTATGTGCATTCGCGATTCTGTGCACAGATAACCCAGAATCTACCAATAAATTGTCTCTGCGAGTGAACAAAACTTGTATTTCGTTAACTAATGAAACGGTACAAAAATACAAATAATATAACGCTCAGAACTGAGCTTTCTGTTTGTTCATTCCAGTTCGGAAATACTGTATTTATTTTTCAATTTCAATACAAGATTTAGCCTTTATTTCTTCTTTGGAGTAGTCTTTTAAGTAGTGTTGTACAAGGAAGACCTCCATTCCAACTCACAAATAAATACCTCTGGATCAAACATCATCTTCCCCAAAGTATAATGAACAAACCAGTTAAGGCCAACCACCTCATTCAATGGGGAGAACGTCTCCTCAGACTATGCAGAGGCTATGCGCTTGTAACGCGTTCGAAAGCGTTGGCAGGCATTTTACGCCAGCTTACATCGTCCTAGGCGGTGTTCGAAGTGACCGTCTAGTTTCCGTGTCTTTACCCTCTGCTTCTTGAAAAGCTGGGCGTTGTAAGGCGCCGGCAACGCTGCGCTTCAAACGCTCTTCTAGTGTAACCCTTAGAGTATGATGGCTTTGCTCATTAATTACTGTTATTGTGCCTCATTTACGCTTCTGAAATGTGGAAGAACCGTTCGCTTTCCAATCATTAAAAGTCATTGAGGTGGAAACCTTTGATTAACCAGGCATGTCTTCATTTCTTAAATGATGGCTGTGCTAAACAAACCCACAATAAAAATATTTTAAATTCTGATAGCTAACGCGTTTTCCCCATTCGGGCTTCATATTACTGTAGTCCAACAGTCTTTGTGTAGATGTGGGGAACCACAGGTGGCGCCTGACCCTTACGTTACGCACACTTAGGTCTAACAGTCTGTGGAGTTTTTCAATGATCAACAAGGCAACACGTCGTCATCCCATGTGATATTTTCTTGGGCATCTATCCGAATTTATTGCATTTTTTCTGTCTATGATTGTCTTACTACAAAAGTTAGTATTTTCCTCCAGTGTATGTATTTGCAGCGCAAAAAAGGCGCCAACATCGTTCAAAGTCAAATACCTGTTAAAAGAGAATCTGAGATTAGATAACAGACCGCAGAAGACAAGGCACCAGATTTCAGTCACTGTGTTCTGCTTACCACCTGTTCCCTCATTAGCAATTTTAGCTCTAGCCATAAGTCCATGTGTAATTAGGATGTATACATTATCTCAGTACTTTTACTGTGTGATTAACATAGTTGTTGTATAAAGATTTATATTCAATGAGGTTTATAATTTATCAAAATATATTCTCTATATAGTGAACAAAACAGTGCAAGAAAGGAATTTTTAATTTTCCTGGTAACGGTCCAGCCAAAATTACAGATAGCAATACCCATGAATTGTTTTACCAATTATTAGAATTTGAATTTAAATGAAAATTAGAATTAATTTTAAGACAAAGTTTAAACAGACCGATATCATGGAAATTATCCGTCAATGCACGAAGGAAATATGAATTAACTCTCACACAATTTTTAACTACTAATGTTAAATTATGTGAGATCTTAAAATCTTTAAGATTTGTTAATTTTATTAAGTTTCATAAGGCGCGGTATATGCTGGTTGAATTTATTTTGCCAATTGCCAAAACAGATATCTCTACATAAAATTTAGCGGCCAGCTTTGCTCCTTCAAACCTGATTCAGATAGGAAATTTCAGATTTATTAAAATGATTTTTGAAACAGCAGTTCATGAAAATTTCAACATTATATTATGATATAGTGACACACCATTGCATTTTTTTAATATTGAGGTATGGCTTAGTAGTAAAAAAATAATATAAAATAATTGCCAAATAATTATTATAGAATTAAATAAATAGCGATAATTAAAAAAAATACCTGCATGACGTTACTTTCCTGGCAGCCTTCTGTAGAAAGCATTGTTCTATAATTTCATCAGTGTCACCGAACAGTTTAAATTCTTCTCTTGATAGCAATTGTTCCGATTGTGAACGTACAAACTGAAGAAAAAAAAAATTCTGTTATCAATTTATAAACAATACTTCGAACATCGTAAGATATTGCACTATTATGTGCTGTCTTGTCTTTGGCAATAGTCATTTTTAGTACTTTAAAAATTTTAAATACTGTATACATGTACTTGATAAATTTAAATATACGAAATTGCTCAGATAACTGATCCATAAGCATTATCCATCTTTATACAAGCTGGAGAACTGGACAAAAAGCAATAAAACGAGATTTTAATTCGTATGATGTGCTCAATACACGAAGGAACCAGTTTTTTCTTGCTTCCTTCGTGTATCGTGGCGAGGATATCCAACCAACCGGTTAGTTCGGCACCATCGTGATATCCAGCCCGAGGCGGGAATTGAACCCGCGACCGTTGGGTTGCCAGGCAGGCACTTTACCTACCCGGCTAGCCCGGTCGTCATAAAACGAGATGATATAATGAAGCAGAGGACTGAAGATAGGCAAAGCAATATATATATATACAGGGTGTCTCAAAAACACACGGCATAACTTCAGGAATGAGTTCCTCATAAGTAGACAAAAAAATATTTTATATCAACATAGTTCCGGAAATGCTTGGTTCCCGAGTTGTTAACCGGAATATCTTATCTCCCGCAGGTGATGTCCTTCATCACAAGGTACTGACAGAATCTGGTAGTTTTCCATTCCGACCATGTACTGAAATCAGGAGCGAGCGGATATGCATTTTATGTACGGTTTGGCGGACGACAATGCTTTGGAGGCTCGTCGTTTGTACCACGAAAGGTTCCCAGAAGGAAAATGTCCAGACAGGAAAACAAACATGCGAGTGCTGATTCCAGGAGTGGCATGCACAACATTCAAAATTTCCTCTACTTCAGGAGTCGTAGATCTTGGTCGTCCTCTGTCGGCAGCACGAGGTGTAAAGGTCCCATGTTCAAAAGGCGGCAATGGAAACCTTCAAAGGTTTTCCAGTCTGGACATCTTCGTTCTGGGAACTTTTTCGTGGTACAAACGACGAGCCTCCAGAGCATTTCCGTCCGCCAAACCGTACATAAAGTGCATATCCGCTTGCTCCTGATTTGATTACATGGTCCGAATGGAAAACCACCATATTCTGTCAGAACCTTGTGATGAAGGAAATCTACTGCGGGAGATAAGATATTCTGGTTAATAACTCGGAAACAAACCATTTCCGGAAGTATGTTGATAAAAGAACCACTGGGTGACAGTGATGACAGTGTGCTGAAGTGGGATTTACTCAAAGAGCTAACTACCATCAGGGGTAAAGGGATGGGTTTTTGCTTTCATAAAGGCGACTACGATCAGAGGCGGATTAAGGTCGGTTGAGGCCCCGGGAGCTGAAGAAAATATTGGGTCCCTTAAAAAAAAGAGAGAGACAGGGAAAAAAAAATACACGTTAACTATTTTTTTAAATAAATAAAAACTATTATGTACTATTAATGTTTTATTTCCAATAAAATTTGAATATAATATATGTATAATATAATTAATGACAGCATAATATTAATCACAAAGTTTTGAACTAATAGTTGAACTAAAAGTGTAATTATAATTAATGATAGTATACGTATAATGGGAGTAACAATCAGAAATTTGAACAAAAAAATCATAGAATTCTACTTGAAATAAAATTTACAAATGTGAAAATATTTAATTAAGTTTTTTTCTTGCTTCTCGTTTTGCAAACTTATTAACTATCTCATCACAATCAATAATTTTAAGTAAATCGCTCTCTATATATAAAATAGCCTATTATTTAGTCTTTCCTACGAAATTGAATTTCTTAGATAATTTTTGACTCTTTTTAGACAAGAAAATGAGCGCTCCCCCGATGCGTTTGAAATTGGCACGGTTAACAAAATTTTCAAAATAATTTCTACATTTGGAAAAGTTGCTTTCATATCTAATGCTTTTTTGTATATATTATTAATTGATCGCTTGTCTTCTTCATCTAAAAAGATTAAAAACTGTTCCAACTCATCTTTAAAATTACTTGAATCAATGTCATCTTTATATATTTCTATTAAATAATGACGCATCTTTAACAATTGTGCAGTCAATAGATTGTAAAGATTTACTCGTTGCATTGATTCTTTGCAAAATTTTATTCCATAGGACTGTCATTACAGCAGTTTCATAATTATCATTTCTTTAAGTAATGATTTTGCTTCAATAACAGCAATTTTTTTTTTTCTTTTGTGGAATTGCATATCTCATCTAATGCCTCGTTTACATTTTTGTAGCCACATTTTAACGCTAAAACTGCATCAGCCCTGGCAGACCACCTTGTATCTGACAATGTCTTTAATGTATAAGAACCTTTATCCAATTTATTGCATAACAGGTTCCATCGAAACGTTGATGCGGAGAAAAAAACAAACAAATTTTGCACGAATAAAAAATATCTGGAAGCATTACTACAACTTTCTGCAGCAACATAATCAACTAAATTAAGTGAATGACTGGAGCACGGAATAAAGGTTGCTGATGGAGCATGTTGTCTTATTCTTGTTTGCAGACCATTGTACTTGCCCAACATATTTGCTACATTGTCGTACGATTGTCCACGGCAATATTTTATATCTACTGGCAAATTCTGCAAGGTAGATAAAACTGTCTGTTCTAGATACTCTGCATCGTGTCTTTCTATAGGAAAGAACTTTAAAAATCTTTCTTTAACATCCACATTTGCTGATAAATAGCGCACTACAAAAGTAAGTTGATCCACATGCACAACACCATGTGTAGAATCTAAACTAATACATGTCCGCTACCTTGATTTCCATACTTCTGTAAGTGCAACTTTAAAAAATCGTCATATTCGCTCAAATACTCTAAACTAGTCAAATAATTGCCTTTACTCGAAGATGTTGCACTCTCATTATGGCCTCTAAAAGCAATGCCCAAACTTGCGAGGAATTTTATTGCGAATACAATTCTTCGCAGAATCTCTCTCTCCAATAATTTTCTTTTTTCGATGTAATTTGCAGATTTTAAACATCAATGCGATTTAACGTAGAGGACCGCTTGTATAATGTACACATTGAAGCGACATGTTCTTTTGACATTTCATGCTCTGAAAAAGTTATTCCAATATTTTTCCAATTTTGGAACCCTGTAGTCAACTTAGACTTTGAGCCCGAAAACATTTTGCATGGGTAACAATAAATTGATTTGGATGTTTCGGAAAAAAATAGCCACGTCCTTTCTTCTTTTCCACCATTCGAACTTTTTCTGTAAAAATGGTCTTTACACAAGCCTCTGTAGTAAATACGATCTCCGTGTTTATAGACCGATTTAAGTGTAGTTATATCGCCTATATTTTTTGGTTTATTTGAAATTAGAAATTCAACCATTTCATTAGATAAAATGTTAGGCCAGAGAGCAATATCTTTTAGTGTAACATCGAATGGAATATTTCCCGTTTGCGTTTCAATATTTTCTAATGGACTTTCTTCTATATTTTTTTCTACTGGTTTTTCACCTGGTTGACTGTTAACTGGTTTTTCACCTGGTTGACTGTTAACTGGTTTTTCACCTGGTTGACTGTTAACTGGTTTTTCATCATCTTCATCATTGTTACTTTCTTCTATACCTTGGTTTTCAACTTCAACTCTTTTTGTTGGCTGATGGAAGCTCCTTGTTCTTCATCTTCATTATTGCTCGAATTATGATGGCCTGAATGGCCAGAGCCAGTTATAAATTTGTCCAATGCTCCTTTCTGTTGGTTGGCAACTTGCTCGCGTTTTTATTTTAATTTGTCTTTTTTCAGACCCTGATAGATGTCGTTTCATTTTTCTAGCTACCATTGGTAGGCTACCAATGAAAAGAAAAATATAATTTCAACAATATACGATATACAGTGGTGCCTCGGTTTGCGAGCATAATTCGTTCCGGAAACGTGCTCGTAATCCAAAGCACTCGTATATCAAAGCGAATTTTCCCATAAGAAATCATGGAAACCCAGATGATTTGTTCCAAAAGTCAAAAATATTCATATACTGTAAAAATGATTAATACAAAATATATACATACCTTCCCATATTTTTAATATTTAAATTTAATATACATAAAGCAATCGGATTTGTGATAGGTTGACTTTCACTGTCACTAACGGAATCACTACTATATGTTGAATCTTTCTTTTTGTGAGACTTTAACAAGGAACCTCTCCAACGACACTTGCCTCCTCTTGAGGATTTCACGGAAATATGAAAATTGCATTGTCGTTAAACAGATTCATCGTTCGCACTATTACAAAATGAGGAGGCACGCTTGATACACATAAACAAAGCTGCGCGCATGTAGTAATTGAATAAACAACACCGTAAAGGCCGAGATACACTATTAACACCTCACATTTTACTAAAGCACATTTCTAGGGGTTACTACCATAAAACAATAAAAACAATTTCCAGTTACGTTCCTGCTAGTAGAATCTGTTATAAACTGGTAGAAAACTCGATCTAATTGCATTTGCGATTATACTGATAACTGAAATTGTGTGGGTTTTTACGTTATTATGGTGAAAGGTGTTTCCCCTTCACTGATAAAAAAAAAACATAAAAAAAAACATACATTTTCAGAATCTTCTCTTCATTCCTATCGTGTTGCATTCGGTTGGGGTGATTCTGCGTTCGACTGCAATGTCTTATAAACACAAAGGCGAATCTTACATAAGCGAATTCGGTTCGTGTTATATAAGCTATCGTTCGCGTATTTATAAATCGTGTATGATCGAATTCGTATAGTGTAAACACGTGTTATACGAGGACTGACCATACTCGTATTGCAAGACCTCGCTCGTTTATCAAGTTAAAATTAATTAAAAATTTTTCTCGTCTTGCAAAACACACACATATATATATATATATATATATATATATATGTGTGTGTGTGTACGCGTATTTGCGTATATCGTAAGTCTGCATTGCAGGAGAACCTTTGTAAATAAAAAGTAGCAAATACGATTCTATTGTTCCGATGAGTGGTAGCGCAGCCGCGCGGAGACTACGCAGCGTAATATGTGTATAGTATGCAGGGTATCATTGGCATTACCACTAACATCAGTAGAGGCATTTGATGCAAGAATGCAAGCTTATGCAGCATCGCATCAGGAAAAAAAAAAAAAACCACTTCCACCCTCTGTTCGTTCGAAATACCTGCCCAGCTCAGCCTTAAACTTATTTAGGCTATCAACTACCACGACAAGGGATGGATGTCCGTTCCACCCACCAACCACCCGCTGACTAAAGACAAATTTCTGAACGTCTATCCTACATCTGTCTTTCCTCAATTTGAATTTATGCCAAATCAAGTGATTATTCTGAGCAAGAAGAAGAATCCCATCAGCATTGAGCATGCTCAAACCATTCAAGGCTTTGTACACCTCTATCAGATCACCTCGCTGGTGCCTAGTCTCCAGACACTGTAATTTGCAAAATTTAAGCCTTTCTTCGTAAGAGCACCCCTTTGTTCCATTCACTAATCTTGTTGCCCTTCTCTGTACTCGTTCCAGCAACTCTACATCCTTCTTGAAATGAGGCCTCGAGACCTGTATACAGAACTCTAGGTGTGGCCATTGCCTTATACAAGAGAATAATCACCTCCTTATTCCTGCTAAAAAAATTCCTGTATATCATTGACAATGCACTATGAGCTACTTTTGCAGCCCGTCTGCACTGTCCGAGAGAACTTCATATCTGCCTGCAAAACCACCCCCCAGGTCCCGCTCATTCTCTACCACTGTCAGTGTAGTACCACAGGGTTGATACGTTGCTCTGGGGTTGCTGTTTCCCACACGTAGTACTTTACATTTGTCAATGTTAAACTTCATTTGCCACCTCTCAGCCCACCTGCTCAACATTTCCAGATCCTGTTGCAGCAGCATAGTGTCAGTAGTGTCCTTGACAACCCTGGCAACCTTCGTATCGTCTGCAAGCTTGGACATTAAGCTTGATATACCATCATCAATATCATTTATAAATACAGAAAACAATAATAGACCCCACATTGAACCCTGAGGGACTCCACTAATAACATTAGTCCACGTTGAGCAGTGTCCATTGATTGCAACACTCTGTCTTCTCCCCCTCAACCACCCCTTTATCCATAGCAGCAACTTGCCTCCAATGGCACAGTGCTCCAATTTGTACAGCAGTCTTCCATGTGCAAGAGTATCAAAAGCTTTTCTAAGATCCATATATATAATATCAAAGATATTACCTGCATCCAGTTCTTTTTGACCACATCATAGTATCCAATAAAATTGGTCAGGCAAGACTTCCCCTTAACAAAACCATGCTGTGTCCGAGCTATAACTGAAGTCTTGTCTAGATGATCCCGCAGTGCTTCTATAACCAGTGCCTCCATTAATTTTCCTGGAACAGAAGTTAAACCCACAGGCCTATAATTACTTGAATCTGCCTTTGATCCTCCTTTGTGAATTGGGGTCACATTTGCACATCTCCAGTCTTTAGTTACCTCCCCCGAGTCCAAGGAAGCTCTCATAATTATGGCTAAGGGTTTGCTTACTTCCTTTGCTGCCTCCTTTAATATAACTGGGTAGATCCCATCCAACCCAGGTGGCTTTCTTGTTTTTATCTTCAACAATTTTTTCTCCATTTTACTCGCAGTTATTACAAGATCCTCTAGCATGGCTTCCGTAGCCGAGTGGTCAGGAGCGGGAGTGCAGTGGCACACGCTCTTTGAGTAGACCGGGGTTCAAGCTCCTGACTGCTGAATACGGTCGATCTGCCAACCCGCTCTGGGCCAGCGTGGCAGATTATGGTCCATTTTCCCTCAGCATGAATTGTTGAGGAGGCTTCCATCCTGCAGTGGGTTGATAATGGCTGCAATTTTCTTTTTTTTTTTTTTTACCTCTAGCATACTGCCACAGTTGAATACACCTCTGGCATTCCCCTCGCTGAATAACTCCTCATGTGTGAATGTCGATGCAAAATATTCATTTAGTTTGTTAGCTACCTGAGCAGGATCAACACCAGTTGACCCATCGATATCAAGTGGACTACTCTGATTCATCCCCTTCCTTCTAGAGTTTACATAAGTAAAGAACTCTTTGCTGTTTTTCTTCGCATCCCTTGCCAAGGATTTCTCGTAATCTGCCTTCGCCTGCCTAACCTCCTTTGTAACTTGGTTACAGATCAACTTGTATCTATCATAGGCTTCTGTGTCACGTGTTAATTTGTATGTATGCCATGCATTTTCTTCTCTGCCATATGTCTCATTAGTTCATCTGACATCCATTTTGGCCTAAAGCTTGAACAATATTTCTTAGTTGGTATGTAAAGCCTAGTAGCTTCCAAGATAAGTTCTTTGAATGGTTCCCATTTTGAACTTTGAACTTGCTGTTGGTAACATCATCAGTTGCTCTTACTGAATAGAATTTAAATAGAGAGAGAGAGAGAGAGAGAGATAATCTTTTATTACCCTTCACGGCCATAAAGCCAGGGGCTTACAGTTTCCCAAACTTGGGAAAATTGAACAATTATTTACAAAAAGGTAATTTTACAAAGAAAACATATTATAATACAAAGGAGAGAACTCCTTACGAGAGTTAAATCTGCTTGAGCTGGCTTAACATCGAGATAAGAGCACCAGCTCAATCAGACAGGAACAGGTGCAAGGTATACATCAGTCATTGCTGATTAGTCCTACTCGTCATAATTTTTTTCCGGTAAGTCCGGTCAGCAGCGAATTTGTTCAGGTCGGCGTCCAGTGCCTGGGTTTGCTTGAGCATCTGCTGAGGAAGGAACCTGTCCGAGAGATGGAGTCGTGCTGAATGCGAGTAGAGCTCGGGATTGGCCCTAAGGGCAGCAGGGGGGATCCTCCAGCCACAGGTATCCCAGAATGAAGGTGTTGCCATTATGCCTGTTATCATCTTGACTGTTGCTAGGAGGCGTTGGTCATCGATTAAGGTGGGAAGTGGAATTCCGAGAGAGTTGGCAAGCTGTGTGGTACGAATCAGAGCTCGAAGGTTGTGCTTCCTGTTGGCCCACTTTAGGAGCCAGAATTCTGTGGCAAAGAGTGGTTTCTTTATTGACGGTGCCGCTGACGCCCAAATTTCAGCAGCATAGAGTAAAGGTGGAAAGATAACTGTTCTTATGTACCTCACGGTTATCTTTTTATCTGTGATATGAAGGAGATGCTGTTTTGCTATCCACCGGAGTCTTGAAGCACGTGTGAGGAGCATATCCATGTGGGCGTTGAATCGAAGTTTTGGGTCGAATACAACGCCCAGATCACGATGGCTGGACACAATTGGGATGAGGGTGTTGCCGACCGAAGGCTGGAGAGAAGAAGGAGTTTGCTTCAATGAATACACCATGAATTCGGACTTAGCAGGATTGATATTGAGCCCAAACTGGCAGAGGTAAGATGTGACTGTGGTGAGAGTGTTGTTAATTTCCACTTTTACCAGATCTAGGTCTTGACCGGGGATGATGGGAGTGAGTATCTTGATATCGTCCGCATAGCTCAGTAGACATCGAGAATGTGCAACCAGTGGGAAGATAATGGATGAAAACAGAAGGCCCGAAAGGACCCCTCCTTGTGGGACTCCTGTGGTGACGGATCTAGTAAGGGTGCGATCTCCTGTATGAAGCTTTATAACTCTGTTATTCAGAAGAGAGGAGAGAAAGCATAGTATATTCCCTGTGATCTGGAAGTGGCATTCCAGGAGAGTGAGAAGTTGGTTTACTTGGACAGCATCATATGCAGCCTCAATGTCTAAGTAAGTCACAGCTAGTTCCTGCCTATTCTCCAATGCTGACAAGATAATATTCGTTGTGGCTAGCAGATTTGTGATCGTTGATCTGTTTGGAAGGGGAGAGTGAATTTCGGCTGGATTACTGGGCAAGATCTGCTTAGTGAGGATGGCGAGTAAGGTCTTCTCCAGGAGCTTCAGCAGGCTGGAGGAGTTGGAGATGGGTCGGAAGTGTTTAGGTTTCGATGGCGACTGAACTTTGGCGAAAGGTTTGATGAGAAAGTTTTTCCACTGCTGTGGGAAAATTTTGTTCGAGAGTAACTGGTTGAAGATTATTAAAAGTGGCTGAATAATGTATGGACTTAGGCATTTGAGCACGAATTGGGGAGCTCCATCATCACCGGTGGTTGACGAGGCAGGTAGAGAATTGATGGCTACGATCAGCTGTTGTTTTGTAATCTGAATGTTGTTCAACACTTCTTGCTGGATGGGCTCTGTTAGTAGAGCTACATCTGAGTTTGGCACAGGATTAGGGTTAAATCTTGTGACGAAATCGAGCCGCAATTCAGGATCAAGTTGTAAAGGAAAATGAGGGTTCACTTTCTTGTATGGAATTTTTCCTTTAGCCAGCTCACGGTTAACGTATAATTTGATTGCCTCAGATTTCAGGCGATTAAATTGAGCCCGTGCCCTTGAATAAACGATGCGATCATTGACATTTTGCGACTGTTTCCGTATGCGATGGAGCTGTTGCTTCAGCTGGAAACTCATTTTGAGTTCAGAATTCCACCAAAGTCTTGTATACGGACTGATTGTGATCTTTTTAGAGGCAGCATATTTGGCAACCGTGTTGATCCAGATTGTGAGAATGTTCACATCTAGTTCTGGGTCACAAGTCTCTAAGGCCACCCAGGGAATGAGAGAGGCGGCTCTGATGCACTTATCTACGTCAAGTAAGTTGGGGCTAGTGATGTCAACCTTTGTTGTTGTCCTTCTGGCTTCTAATTTGGTGGGTGGCAGATATGCGGTCACATGTATCGGGATATGATCAGAGTCAAATGACGTTTCTGCAATGTAATCAAGGGTGCAAGGGAAAGAGGCTAGAACTAGATCTAAGAGGTGATTCCTCCTGGTTGGAGCTTCATTAATAAGTTGTAGGTCAGCACATCTCAAGTGTGCCAGAAGATCCTTTTTCAGATTAGATAGCTGAGGAGGTAAATTGAAATCACCACAAACTAAGTGAGAAGCTGTGGGATGCAGTTGATTGATTAACCAGTTGGAAACTTCAAGGATGATTTGCTTTGATGGCTTTGGGGGTATATACAGCATACAGACGTTAAACGTCACGAAGTTGTATCCTAACGTAACGAGGATTGCTTCATAGTTAGGAGAGTTACTGGATTTATTATCCAATAGCTTGAAAGCGGATTTCTTGTAGAATATTGCGACGCCTCCTCCTTGCGTGCAATCCGAGATGTGAATACGACCCCATAATCAGCTGGGGCAGCTGCTGCTAGGAATTCTTCATCATCATTCAGCCAGGTTTCGGTGATGGCGAGCAGGTCAAAATGTCTGGGGAGCAGAATTTGCTCCATAGTGTCAAGCTTGTTCCTAAAACTACGCACATTCTGATAAAAGATGGTGCAGGCATGTACTCTGGGTACTTTGATACGGACGGGTGGTCTCTGACATGGCACTACTCGATTCAGCGGGGTGTCTCTTGGATTGACGAGCACAGGGATCGGCATATTAGTGTTCTGTGTCTGTGGTTCTGGTTGCGGTAACAAGATCTGGGATTGCTATGAATCAGGGTACCATTGGTGGGAGTCCTTTCCATTACTTCTTTATCGCTGCCCGAGATATGGCATAACAAGAGCTCCAGCAGGCCAGATTTCAGGATTGAAGAGTGCTTCAAAATCTGCATCAGCTACATCGATCTTAAAGGAGGCGTAGGTGGGGTATTTTGTGGACAGCTTAGTGACTCTACCATTCATTTTGAATGCAGCAAGAAGGTTTTCCACATCATCAGCTGTGGTAGCAGGGGAGAGCCTACTAATGAAGATATTACGCATCCGCTTGTCCATCATTCGAGTGTTCGCAATTTGCATCTTGCTAAAGTGCAAATTGTTTCCAATAACTTTAAGAGTGGGGCTCAGTTCCTTAAGAGTTGGATTACTGGTCAGTGTTTGTTCTTTTGTTCGTTGGCTTGCAATCATTGCATACGTTGTAGTGTCTCTATGGGTCTTTACATTAGATACAATCGTAGTCCCTGTATAATGGTTACCTCTCACGTTGTTTGAGGTGGAGCCACAATTGCGATGTACTTCCGCAGCCAGAGCATTATCCGGTCTCGAGCGCGAGGACCCCATATGTCAGTTTTGTGATCGCGAAAAGGTGCAATTTGGCAGGTTTTGCTCCTGATGACTTCTTTGGATCTTCTGGGAGGCAGTATTTCCAGAGTATCCGTTGGCATCTGCTGTGATTTCAGGGCACACAACTTCAGACTCACATCTTGTAAGAATGGGGGATGGAGATGAGTCATGTGATAATAAAGATGGGGTGGTTTGGGTAGTATCTCTCGGTTTCGCATGAACGTGTCCGTCCGGAGGATGCTGCTCATGATGGTTAGTTTGAACAGCAAGATCACAAACAGAGTGCTTCATGTCATCAAAGTTTTTTCCCAACACCTCCAATGTTTTGTGCATGCATTCATTTTGTTCTCGTAGTCGCTTGTTTTCAAGCAGTAGGTCTCTGAGGATATTATTAATTGGGGATAGCTTCTTACATAGAGTTGTCTCGAATTTGTGAGGAGCGAGACAAAGAGTGGACTGTGTTCGAGTGATGCTTGATTAACTATTGCGGAGATCTCTGTTGATAGGATGTTATCCTGTTGGGAACTTCTTGATTTTTGCATGATGAGATTTTGTTCTGCCAGTAATGAGTCAGGGGTCAATTCGACGTGTGAATCTGACGATCTCAGGTTTTCCGTGTGTATTTCAGGTGCGGGTTGGGTCCTGTGCTCAGGTGAATCCGAAATTTGGTTAACGTCGTTAAACGTTTCACCAGTTGTTCCTAGTGGCTGCATATAATTTTCTCCCTTACAGGGGGGACATTGCCATACTTTCCGTCGCTGCTTCCCGAGCCTCTTTAGGTCCAACGCGAGACATTCGTTTCCGTATGTCTTGAGACAGGAAGTACATTCTAAAGCTACGTCCGGAACAATGCCACAAATTACGCAGCTTTCATTATTTGGGTGATCTTGCTTTAAAGGCATTTTCAGATTTTAGGCGCAGATAAAGGATTACGAGTGGGTTGGAAAAGAGTTTACAATTGTGTTTAGTAGTCAAAGTAAAAGTGGTCTGTTGAGAGCGTTGTCCAGGCAAAAGCTGACAATTTCCAAAACTTCGTTGCCAGGCAAATAGCAGACAAATAACCAAACGCTTGATTGCCAAGTTTCTTCCAGCTTGTTGCCAAAGGCAGTCTCATAAGTAGAGCGGGAGCGTAAATAGGTCGGAGTTGTAAACGTAATGCAATACAACAGGGGGGTGGACTGGCGAATAACTCCCAACACAATGCAACTGCTTGACCTTGTGATACAGTAGTAGGCAAGAGTTAGTGAGCCGTGAAGGCTAGTAACCAAGGCGTTAACATCCGGGCATTCAGATAAGCAAAGGCGGCAAATATGAATAAAGTACAGGCAAGAAAAAATCACGTAAAAAACAATAATTACCTAAAAATTCATGGAATTCATCTTCACCAAGGATGCAGGATAACTTAGGAAGTCACTGTACGAACATATTACTCAGACTCGCTAAAAAAAATACATTAAACACTGAAAACTTGAGGAGCTCAAGATTAGGCAGCCGTCACACCGACGCGCCGTTGTGCTGCAGGGGAGCTGCTACCTGTCACATCATCATCCACCGTAGAACTCCGTGATCACTTCCTGCTACTGGTTCCTCTACTGTCAGCCCTGTTATGTCATCTGATTCATATGTGATGATGTCTAGGATATTCTTTTCTCTAGTACTTTCCCTGACGTGTTGATACAAATAACAGTCGTCTAGTCGATTTAAAATTTTGTTCCCCATGTCGAGTTTACTTCCCATTTACTCCAATCAATTAGAGGCAAATTGAAATCACCCATAATAAGGCATTGACCTTTACTTGCCCATTCCATTTGCATGTAGAGGCTTTTGTCATAATCTTCACAATCACCTGGTCTGTAGATTACTCCTACTCGCATTATACCTTTGTTTCCAACTATCTCACACCATACAGACTCTATACTAGCATGTGAAATGTCTGAATCCGGGAAAGCTATCGTCCTACTCAGGCTGCTTCTGATAAGAAGCATTACCCCACCACCCCTTCTGTCTACCCTATCCTTCCTAAATACATTATACAAGCCGTACTGAAACTCATCATCCCCAATTTCCGGGTGGCACTACGTCTCTGTAAGCCCTATTATGTCCGCGTTACTTGTTTTAACCAGCAGTTCGAATTCGCTCATTTTATTGACGACAATTCTAACGTTACTGTATAAACAATTAAGATTTACTGTTCTTGTATATTTAACAACCCTAACACAACCCTTGAAGTTTTTTAGGCTCTCTCCGCTGATATTAGAGACCCGCGCACGTGAAACGTCTTTGCCCCCAGAACATCTAGATAATACGTCCAGTTGGGGTAAGAGATAAGAACTCTTAAGGTATGTGCAAGAGTTACATTGACCAATATTATCAGATAAACGCGTGTCAGTATTACCCAGAACCCCACTAACTAGCAGTTTCCCTGAACCTTTAAGGTATCCTCAATAATACTGGCAAAAACCTTTGCACCACCTTTGTTTAAGTGTGTCCCCTCTCTACAAAACAAATTCCTTCTACCTACAAGTGTGGGCCATGCTGATAGAAATTTACCCCCTAAAGCCTTGCAGATTCCTTCAAGTCTCGGTTAATCCCCAAGGCTCTTAACATATAATCCCTCCTATCGTGTCTGGGCAGAATTGCAGACACATAGACATTATCGCCTAGCTCGCGACATTTCCTCAGCATGGTCCTGTATTTTTCCAACAAATCGTCAGATCGTGTACGTTTAATGTCATTTGTCCCCACATGAATAATAATATTTTCTTTAGCCCCTTTAAAATCTGACAATCTGTTGGTGACATCATCAATAGTTGCTTCCGGCAGACATACCCTGGTTCTGCTCCACCTATCTTTATTACAAAAAATATTCCCCGTTTCCCTGACAATGGAGTCTACTAATAAAACAATGTCCTTTTTAACCAGAGTAGTTTGCACTTGGTTTTTCTGTTTTGAGGCTCGAATCGGGTGTGCATCACTTGGTAGATTGCTGGAGTTCTGAGTCCCTGACGAGCTCCCAGATGCATTATTTTCGAGGGCAAGCACTCGTTTTTTCAGGGACTCAAATTGTTCCATCAGTGCACCAAATTGTAATTTAAGATCGGTGCACTCCTTACATTGATCACAAAAAAAAGAAAAGAATCCCCATGTGAGGTAGGATTAGTCACCAGGTCGACCTTGGAAAACATTCCACAGGTTCCACAACGGATTAAATCATGACACACCCGTAAATCGCCATCTGCTATTTCCGTGTGAGTCACGATACCCTGTGACGTGTTTAAGGCAGATCTCGTAACTACCATTATAAAATTAAATAAATATCAATGAAAGTAACTTTAAAAAATTATATCTATAATATTATTAAAATCAAACAGTTACAGGAAAACCTATAACAAAATAATCCAACAATATCTAAATAAATCAAATATTTAAAAGCACTATCCAAAAGTAAACCACTTAACTGAGGAGCCCTGTCTACGCGCGTCCGCTCACCTCGAATGCCAGCCTTGACCAGAACAATGTTGTGTCAATGTGTCAATGGAACAATGTGTCAGTATTTGAGAATACTGAATGATGGAAGAGATGGAGAAAGATTGACCAGAACTCGGCTCTGGAGACTAAACTGGGTTCAAACCAATTCAAGCCTCCAAGAATTTTCCAGCGTTACTGTAAAACATCATAATTTAAAACTCTAAATTATATGATATGCATACCTTCTTGTACTCACATTTATGTGCATTTTAATATGGTTTTTTTTTACAAAATGGGAACGTTGGAAAGGTCTGTTGTCTCTATACCAGGGTACCGTAAAACCACATCTATCTCTTAAAGGCACAGCAGTTTTTTTTCTGTGGCTGTGGGTTGAATGTCAATAGATTTGGAGACTTGTTGTTTTAGGAGTCCATACTTCACGGAATTAACAATATAGATTATCATATAAATAAGTGTTTTGCAATTTTAACTGTCCAGTATTTACTCTGATATGTGCTCTGGTAAGTCTACTTCTATAAGTAGTTCCATTACTCTGATAAATCTACTGCCAATTGGAATTCATCTACCTGTAACTTTATTCAAGCGTCATTAGGCCTGACGTAGCCGAGTATCATTGAGTGGACTGGGATTCAAGCCCGTGACGACTAACTGCGGTAAATATTTGTATTGACGATTTATTGTATTCTTCTGACTTGGTTGTTGTACCGGTGTATAAACAGAAAAAAAAATATATTTAATTTGAGAATCCATTTAAAAGTTTGTCATGACGTATTCAGCAGAAAATTCGCAAACCAGTGAAACAACACGCAAAGTTGTAATTGATTTGTGGTTCTCTCATATGTTGGGATTGCCATGACTGTATGGACATCCTTTACGCAGCGACTGCAGTGCTGGTTTAACATGGTACCGATTTTGTATCCATTTTTTGTGTTCATTACAAAAAAAAATGAATATGGACTGCGGTTATTCACAATTGTTTTTTCATACCCACATGTCTTCTGTAAAGTATGCATATCGGAAAATGTACCTCAAAATGAACGGTATTCAAATGAACAAATTGGTGCTAGATTTTGTAAATGTTTTCTGAATTCATTTTGCAATAAAAAAATCCTATTTCCCGACCTAACAATTTCCAGCCACCCACATACAAATTTTTTTCAAGCGTCAGTTTCTTTTAAAAATCATACAGTCTTGAATTCTTCAAATCGCACGAGTGAAATAGCGGCAAAAAACAGTTCATACATCGACGATGTTTTGATAGTAGTAAAAGAGCAAATTTAAAAAAATCGAAATTCGAGATATTGGCTCTTTCCCTCCAGTTTGGTGAATGTCATTATCTAGCCATATACCTTATAAACATTTCGTTGTTTTTTCCATTAAAAAGAAACTGAGTAATCCTTCGGGAATATTTTTTTTTTTGTTGAACGCTGGGTAAATCCATTCTTCTGGGCCAATAACTTTCATCACCGAAATTTCATGAACGAAAAGTCCTCTCAAGAAATTTCTTTCCTAACGAATCCAATGATGATACGGTTTCATCAGCTTACTTTCTGAGCTAGTTTAAACAAATATTATGACGTCTCTCTTATAAACAAATATTATTATAAGAATGAACTTCTGAGTAAGCATTGTTTTGGTATATCAGAAATATTCTTACACAAAAATATTATTAATTCTAATCTCGTATTTATTCAACCCTATATTTTTCTACTCTGTGAATTTCTGAGTTACTATTAATAACATTATGAAAAATTATTGTAATCAGTTAATAACATTATGAAAATTTATATAATCAGTCATAAATTTTCTACGCCAATGAATTCTGAGCTAATATAAACAGATATTATTTTATTAAGTCTGTCTTTAAAAGAAATATTATAGTAAGAATGAATTTCTGATTTAGTATTGTATTGGTATATTAAGGCCGATCTTGTGTTTATTCAACCATATTACTAACCGTGTTTTGTAATGGAATTTTATTAATTGTGATCTTGTATTCATATAACTATACTCGCTCTGCTGTGATGAATTTTGGAGTTAGATTGTCTTGGTGTAAGTAGCAGAATTTTATTTACTTATTTCTGATGATAGTACCTTTATAAACAATCTGGAATTATAATTATAAAATATTGTTTTGAATAAAAATTTGAATTTCAGTGTCACTAGTTTTTCTCTTACGATTACACCGGTAGATGACAGCAGCTACTGGATCGGTAACAAATAATAAAAATATAATTTAAAAAAAATTAAAATAAAATAAATTGTGTAGTTTTTTTTCTTTCAGACACATGTTGATTTTTTTTGTCGTGAAAAGCAAACAATGATACCTTTTACCAACAATTGTTCCGTGAACTTGAATGAAAGTCGGCCCAATGTACTGCTTCTTAAACTGGCCTCTGAGAAAACACAGGTAAGGTGCACCCCAAATACTTCGAAACCGTTCCATTGCCTCACACTGAAAAACAAACTAATTGGCCCCAGTTCACTAATATTCAAAGGAAAATGTGGTTTAGAATAAAACATGACTCTTGTGTTTAAGTCTAGGAGGGACCAATCAACACCCACCACTATGAGATAACTTTTGTTTAGGAGAGAGATTTTATCTGGTCTGCGATTGCTCAAAAGCACATAGAAACAAGCTGACATTAGGACATGACAGTAATAATGCGTTTTGTGACAGAAGGTAACCAAAATATCAGTATGCTAGCTTAGAAAATGTATTCTCAAGTTGCTATATAAAAACTACAACAGCTTAATTAAAATAAATCTACAAGGAACCGCTTTTTAACTTCAATAAGATCATTGCAGAAATATGTGCACCACATCGATGAATAATGAGGTTTCGTGTTCATTCATTCGTGGTGCACACCAGACACTTTTAAAGAGTTTTATTGCCTCACACGCCTTCGTAGCCAGGTGGCGGGCAGGAGCAGCAGTGCGTAGCACACGCTTCTCGATTAGACTGGGGTTCGAGCCCGTGACTACAAATACAGATAATGCGAAAAGGTCAGGGAATGATCACCGCATATCCCTGGAGCAATATGGCCTTAGTTGCTAATGCTCCTAAAAAGCAAATAACAACAACATTGCCTCACACTGAAAACAAATTAAGTTCCCCCAGTTCATTAATATTCGAAGAAAAACGCGGTTTTTAAAACCTCCATTTTGTTTAAGTCTAGGAGGGACCTGGCAGCAGCCATCACTTTTAGATAACTTGTTTTTAATCCTGGAAGTGAGATTTTAGCTGGTCTTTGATTGGACAGAGGCACATAGAAACAATCTGACATTAGAACATGACAGAAATAATGTGTTTTTGTGACATAAGTGTAACCAATAAGTGTAACCAATGGATGTCTCTTACACTATGCTCGCTTAGAAAATGCATTTTCAACTTGCGGTATAAAAACTACAACCGGTTAATTAAAATAATTCCGCAAGGAACGACTTTGTAACTTCAGATCAGAGCATTCCTTAATTCATGAACAAATTGTGCTATGACTTATGCCATCCCCACTTCTTGTCTTTGAGCCACATCCTGGTCTGTTGGTGCTGCGACATATTTCCTGCATGATTGCATAATATCCGTGCCATTAACACCCGAATATGTAGGTCAAGGCCAATTACCTCACAGCATCAACAGACTAGGATGTGGTTCAAAGACAAGGAGTGGGGATGGCATTAGTCTTAACACAATTTGTAGTTATATATATAACTACAGCAATCAAATTAAAATAATTCCAATAGGAAACACTCGGCACCATCAGATAATATCATTTAATTGATGATGCTGCTGTAACTCATATCCTTCTCAATTGAATAAAATCCGTGCCACGAACACCTGCATATGTAGGTCGTGCGGCGAATAACCTCTCTGAAGTACCATGTAGCGAGTGTGGATGTATCTCGTCGGGTAATAGATGAGAAGTTTCCTCATAATCACATCTGGTGCTCAAATGTAACTGGAATCCCATTACTTTACTAAATTGACATTTTTGACTGAAAATAAACCACCTGCATCAGCTCTGTGACCCACATCCCAAATGTACCCTCGGATTATATCATTTGATTCATGATGCTGTGACCCATATCCTGTTCGATTGCATAATATCCGTGGCACGAACAGGTGTGTGTGTAGTTCAGGGCCCGAGGGCGAGAGGGCTGTGGATGTCTCTTACCGTGGGTACAATCGACTGATGTGGGTTCTGTTGGCGGTTTCATCGCATTTTTAATTATAAGTTTGATGTTAGCTTTTTTCTAATTCTTCCTAAAAGTCCAGGTTTTAAGGCAAAAGTTGAAGAGGTTGAGCAGCATGTCGCTGGATATCTCCACCACCTTCCTAATAATTTATGATTCCAAGAGGTTTGGATCAAGGCATTTCTTATATTTTATCAGGTACGAAGCTGCTTTTAATTCTTCTAGAACGAAGACGTTCTTTTTCTTCCATGCGGTAATCTTCATTCTACTGGCACATCACGATTTTTAGGTCCATTTTTTGACGCAACCTTCCACATGTGGGTGGAAGGTTGCGTCCAGTATATTGTTGAAAAATGCCTCCCAAGATTTGGTGACATCTCCCTGTGGTGTTGTGGTGGTTGAAATTACCTCCCCCCCCTGGGGAATTTGTTGGTGGTGACTTTATAGACTCCCCGTAGGGGTCAGTGTTACCTCTGGTTGTGACCAGGTTTTTCCAAGAAAGTTGTTTATCCCTGTGTATGAGCGAAATATACTGGTTGCTGGTTTTTAAATTTCCCGCAGGGCATTCACTTCGGGAGCATCAAGCTCTCTGAAAAGCTTTTCGTTTGTCCTGGGCTTCTTTCTGGAGTCTCTGGAGGCCCTGGCTCCACCATAATACAGAGCTGTAGGAGATTTAATTCATTTTATGGCAGCATTTGTCGCAAAGTGTAAAGTGTAAAGGGAGTTTGAGGTCAAATGGCACTTGGGTTTCCCCCATTTCTGCGTTGTTTTCATTGTGGGTGAACTAGTTTGCTGGGAAAGGCCAGATATTTAAAAGTGTATGGATATTCTATATGTGTCGTGTCATGTAAATTCATCTGGTCGTTTAGCCGTTGGACCCCTGCTGAGGCCCGTTGCCCCACTTTTACACCGTGGAGGGAGGCCAGGAAACCCCAGTAGACTAAGATTTACTCTGGCAGGTCCTGACACTTAATTTCCTGAGATTTCGGCGGCTAGGACCTAAAAAAAAAAAAAAAAGAGGAAAAAAAAAATTTTTTTGGTAAATTCGATGAGAAATGATACATTAAATTTACATTAAAGTAGTGCAATATCATGGCAACTCGTCGTGAAGGCAGAGCACAATATGAGAAAGAGCAAATGATGCCTACAACAACTACTTTGTAGTTTATTAAGAGTTATCTATGGTGTATCAAAACACCGATATTATATAGATACCAAACTCTTAAAGTATTATGCCTTGTGCATTTATTTATTTTAAATATTAAATTTCTGAAAGGCCGAATGTATAGGCAAAAAACGTAACGTGGAGATGATTAAATCAATTCCGACAGTTAGGGCATTTGCTTGCCTATGTGCAGGGAGGGTGGATGGGGTGACTGAAGTCTGGGGGGGGGGGGGTAGAAGTATGGAGTCGAGAGAGGAGACGACCCCAAATCACATTGGGGCATGCCCATGCCCCACCCGATGGGAAAGAGGAAGCGGCGAGGAAGGGAGTAGAGAGTAAGACCATCTACTCCACCGGCCAGGGATATGGGTATTAAAGATGAAGAAGGCTTGGGCGCTCTCTTCAAGTCGCTAATGGAATTTGGCAGCTGCGCTGCGTTAAATCTCCTTTCTTCAATGTCGATTCGATTTCCGTCCAGTCTTTCATCAGGTAAGCCCCATCCTTGTGTATTTTTCCTTTCTTGTCTCAGGGTTTTTCTCTGTATTAACTCAATTGGACAGTATTTTATGATTTTGTACCGTTTAACTTATGGTGGTTTTTCGTCAGACTCGATTTATTGTAACCAGCGTTTTCTCCTCTCGAAGAAGTCCTGCGCACATAGAGAAAGTGCAGTGTATTACTCTTCTGTGTCAATGAAGTGGGATTCCAGTCCTTTTGGAACGTAGTGTACCTTTGTGATCAGGATACCTCTGAAATCTTCGTATTCTCGGTAGTCGTAGACCAAGTGGTTCCAGTTCTCGACCTCCACACATGTGCAGTTGGGGTCTTCAACAAGGCTGAACCTGACCAGCCTCTCGTTAAAGGGGCCATGTCCAGTAAGCAGCGAAGTCCAGTGTATCCCGGGAAAGTACCAGGCCACTTGCTTGGGGTATATTTTGTTGAGATCGGGGAGGAATTTTCGTGTGATTTTACCTTTTGTTGAATCGGTCAATCTTTGTTGTCACTCCCGGAGTAGGTATGCCTGCAATTGAACTTTGAACTTTTTCTGTTTTTGTACTATTCGCTTGGTCAATTGTGAAATCCTGGAAGGTCGCAGTGACCCTTCTAGCGTGCAGGAAGAGGAAGCCATCTTTTAGAACCTCCAAAACTAGCGGGCGCTCCTGCCAGAACCTGCAACGCTGGTGTGCTTACTGTTGTGCATGCTCTTGTGGTTGTTAATAAAATGGTCCTTTGTATCATATCCAGAGTTCTATTTACTGCAAGCATCGTTTTGCTATACCACACTGCCGGAGGATAAGTTACTACAGTGATGAAGGTTGCCTTATCATTCAACATTAGTGTTGTCTTTTTAATACTCAGTCTTTTCTCATAACCCTCGCCACCAGTGCCGAGTAACGTCTTATCTTCGTCCTTTTATATTGTAGGTGAGGTTGAAAAGATAATTTTTTGTCTAGGATAAATCCTAAATATTTCAATTGGTTGGCGAGTTAAATGTTCACACCGTCTATTTTAATTTGGGGTTGACGCCGTATTTGCAGGATTCCTTTTAGTAGAGTAGATGGAGTTTTCGTTGGTGAAATTTCTATCTGGTTTCTTGTAGCCCAGTGTTGTTGTTTCTCTACAGCTTGGTTGGCGATGGTTTCCATTTGGGCTCTAAATTCAGCCTCAATGGTGTCCGCAATGCACTTGGCCTCGTCCAGCCACAGGTCCAGGTTCAGGAGCTCGTCGAGGACAATGTTCCAACGGAGAGGCCCCAAGACCCCTGTGTAAAAATCAGACCCCTGTGTACAGATCTTGTGACTTTTTGGGAGTTGGCATTTATTTCTAGTTTCCTGCAATATAGGTAGTCCTCCATTACCTTGTATAGGTTAATAGGGACTGTAGCCTCCCTTAGTTCTCACCTGGACGCTTGGCCACCATAGTGAGTCGAAGCCCCGGCAAAATCAATTGAAATGACTAGTAGTTATTTGTTTCTGTATTTCAGCGCCTTCCGAAGCAAGTTTCCAAGTCCATACACTGTGGAGAATCCCGGCTTAAATCTAAACTGATTCCAGCTGCCAGGTCTGCCATCTCATAGTGGTTTTCGATTCGCATGTTCAGCAGTCTCTCATATAGTTTGCTGACCACTGAGAGCAATGCGATAAGTCTATATGACTGGGGGCAGTCCGGTTTTTTGTCAGGATTTTTGAGTATTAACTTGGTGTTTGCCGTTTTCCATGCTGTGCGGAATTTGCCTATTTCCAGGCATCTGTTGTATAGAGTAAGTAGTAAGTGCGGTGCAAATTCTTCGCTTTCTTCAAGATCTCTGGTTCAATCATATGGAGTCCTGGGCATTTGCAATTTGTAATTTTGGTGGCAGCCTCACTGTGCTTCCTAAGGGTGAAGATGGTTTCGATTGCCGAGATGATATAGTTTGCGTGGTCCTTGCAAATTTCGTGTTGTTCTTTAATGTTCAGCATTGCTGGTTCCTTGAAGATATTGTCCAGTATATTGCCAATCTGCTGCTCCCAGGAGGTCCTTAGGTTTTCCTCAAGTGTCCTGGTAGTACTAATGACCTTGGGTATCTTTTTTTTTTTTTTTTTTTTTTTTTTTTGGTAGTTGTTGGTGCATCGGCTTCTGTGACCATAGTGCACCTCCCAAGGTTTTTTTGCAGTACTTTTGATCCAAGCCCGAGGCGGGATTCGAACCCGCGACCTTTGGGTTGCCAGGCAGGCACTTTACCCACCCCCTTGGGTATCACCTGGTGCACTACGCCCTAGGGGTTGCAGTTTCCTGAAGAGCGCCTAGACACAAGGCGCTTCCAGGAACGCTTCTTAATTTTCTTTATTATTATTATTATTATTATTTTTATTATTATTAAAATCAGTTTATTTCCCAAGAAACCTTGGGTCACCCCGGGACGGCTCTGTGCGAGAAGGGTGTGAATATTTACAGACTAAGGTGCGAGGAACACAATGTACAATAAACAAGGGTACGTGCGTCCTCGCCCAGAGACTTTACATGATTAAATATGCAATATACAAAATATACTGTAATATTCAAAATATATGATTGCATGAAGACAAAAAGTCTTTGTCATATACAAATAGGCAAGTTAAAAAAAAAAAAAAAAAAAAAAAACAGTCTGTCCAGGAGCAGGTGAGTATTACAGGTTCATAATCTGGTAGCAGTTCTTGGGATTTCTTTCCTGTAGGGCTTGTCTTCACAGAACCTATCGGGGTGGATCCTAAATTTATTGAAGAACCGAAGACAATTGGCTGGAAACATATTCCTCAGGGAATCAATGCTTGACAGTGTAAGACGTAGAGGGAGACAGGAGTCAGGGTGCTCCCCTCTTGCCCTCCTAGGGCCAGAGATTAATGTGGATACCCGATGGAGCATCAATTCGCCTAGTTATAAGCCGTGGAAGCGTGAGGACATTTTTTATCATGATGATATGTCTCCAGGGAGTAGTGCCCAGATTTGCTTGTAGGATAGATCTGGAGATAGTTAGGGGTGGCCTACCACCCTGTTCATCCATCTAAGCAACCAGTACTCTAAACTAAGATACTTCTGAAGGTATGAGGCAGGGGCAGATGACCAAATTTCTGAAGCATAGAGAGGAATCGGCGTAATACACCTCAGGATGTGCCGAAGAAGCAGCGCTGGCTGATGCACACCAACGAGCTCTTGACGCAGTGCCCAAAGAGCAGCGTACGTTTATGGTGTCCGTGTAACGGTTCCTTGCTTCTCTGTAATGTTCTCAGCATTTGCCACTAATATGATTTTTAAATTTTTAGCTCCATTGGCAACGGAAATTGAGGGAGAGACACGAAAATTACTCACATTTTCCTGTTTAGCGCCGCCATTTTTTCATTTTAAAATTATATTTTAACCTACTCGTTGGGCTCTTTCCAATGGTGTGTAATAAGCTATAGGTTGTCGACAACATTTTTGTCCTCCCCAAATTGTATCCCCCCATTTCTCAGATAAATTTTTGTCACCAACGATCAATATGGTGATATATTGGCCCATATGATGTACAAACCCATGAAAATTTTCAAGTTAATAGGTATAGTGGTTCCAAAGATACAACGCTGTGACAGACGGACGGACAGACAGACAACCTAGTGACATTATAATGGTTCTTCTTTAGACTACGGGCCCTAAAAATCATTGAAATTAAGTGAAATGTTTTTCAATTCGCTTACAGGCAGGTGTAAATCGACTTATGAACCAACTGCTTCCTGTTTAAAAATAAGTGAAAAACTCACGTTTATAGAGTAAATATGATACATACCTTTCTGTACCCGTCAGGAACTGTTCCATTTTTACAAAGAACTGGATACTTAACGCAATAGTCTTTTATGAATTTGACATCGCGACAGGTTTCAGGCCTATATTCACAGTATTCTTTCTTATGAATTCTGAAAAACAAAAAAGAAAACTTACTCCCTGATAAAATGCCGAATTTGAACACTCCAAACTTTTATTAGTTTATTATCCAGTATTAAAAATTCTCTCCAATTCTATGAGAGTGGCGTAGAGTAGAGCTACAAGTATTGAATCAGAAAATATTTCACAAATATATTACACCACTATAAAGTTGTCAGCTCTTTCAGGAAGGAGAGAAGTTTGTGAAGAGACAAAGGAGGAGAATGCTGGCCATTGGCTTATCGGAAAATATATTGCATTGAAAAATCAGGACTGTATCGTATATGTACCTATATTTATTTGCTACTTTTATCAACACCAGTGGTCGGTAAAAAAATATTTTATTTATTTGTTTGCTCCCTGTTAAAATTCAAGGCGATTTTTGTAGAATTTACAGATATGTCAACCACAACCATATTGCTGTAACACTCATTAATGTTAAAGGAGAAGGGACGGAATTTAAAACAAGATTGTAGTAAAAATATTTCATATATTTTAAGAAAATTTAACATACCGTACAATTACCGAACAATGGGTCTATTAACCTTATTCTACTAACAAAAATGTTTAAATAATAACAAAACACATTTATCTTTTATTGTTTTTTTTTTGCCTTTTATAATCGTTATTTGTTTGTTATTTGGTTTTTAGGAGCATTAGCAACTAAGGCCATACTGCTCCGGAGATATACGGTGGTCATTCCCTGACCTTTCCGCATCCTCCGTATTTGGTGGTCACGGGCTCGAACCCCGGTCTAATCAAGAAGCCTGTGCTAGGCACTGCTGCTCCTTCCCACTTTATAATCGTCCATCATTGACACCAGTAGGAGACGCCAACAATAGTCTGCCAAGATATTTGGACTCCATTTTCCCTGATATCTTTTTTTTTTTTTTCATTTGGGAAATATTTTAATGAAACCTTTCACCTTGTTCATCGGATACCGCTCCCTAGTGTTCAGGGGAAAAAAAGTCCAAAGAGAATGTACGAATGAAGTTTTAATCAGATTTTGCATTCGAACTCCCCGTATTCTAAAATTCGCTCATCCACAATTTCACTGTAATTTTGTGATTTCTCATTGCTTTGAAAGTTCCGTCAGACGTTTTCGAATGACATACAAACTCTTGTAAATGTAGCATTATTTTTTTTTTTTTTTTAATTTGTCATGCTGGAATAGCATTTTGATTTGAGGACCCACAAAAATTCCCCTTTTTAACTTAGCCTCATTGAATCAAGAAAATATTTGCCTCAAACACGAAAAACTTTCCCTTTACTGTGAATAGCTTTCACAAATATATTTTATCAAACCTAACTTGATGATGGAGGTAAATAGATTTTTGACGTATCCGCCAAAGAATGTGTTTGCTATATTTTTCAAGGGTTGTGTGGTGTCTGAACTGCCTGGCCATTTTTTATCCTGTAAAGGCAATCCTTCGCTCTGCTGTCTAACTCGCATAAAAAGCAACAGTATTTAGCGAATCCACCATGCAACCCAGTCATCAAAGCTACCTGGTTTAGGCTGGCACAGATATCCCATTCCTATATATATATATATATATATATATATTTTTTTTTTTTAATTAACCACTGGGGCAGGGTCGGCAACCTGCGGTTCTTTGAACATGTAACTGTGGTTTTTTTAACTGTCAGGAAAACATGAAGCACAATTTGAAATGGAGTTAGAGGACTTAAAAATCAAGGACGTGAAGCGCAAGACTAAAATGGCTTAAAACTGAAATTAATGATTTGGAGAGGCACAAGGCTGCCCTTACAATTCTACACGCATGGACGGCGATAGATGATTTGTAAATGCGAGACCAAATTGTGTTCGATGCGTAGAGTACCTTATCTGACACGTTTTTTTTTTTTTTTTTTTTTTGATTTGGTAGTTGTTGGCGCATCGGCTTCTGTGGCCATATTGCACCTCCCAAGGTTTTTGCAGTACTTTGATCCAAGCCCGAGGCGAGAATCGAACCCGCGACCTTTGGGTTGCCGGGCAGGTACTTTACCCACTCGGCTAGCCCGGTCGGCTTATCTGACACGTATATAAATTTGAAAACATTTGCCTGTGGCTTCTCTCAGTTTTTGGTTCGACGTATTTCTGCCAAATATTTACAAACATGAACTATATTAAAAATAAACCAAAAAATCGTCTGAACAATGCGGGTCTCTCAGCATGCTTAAAGATGAAAATTACCGTATACTCGCCTGATATTCAGAGACTCGCTCAAGAATTTCAGCAGCAAATTAAAAAAAAAAAAAAAAACATAACAAACATCCAATTATGTACGAATTAAAAGCCACATTAATTCGTACTTAACTGGATGTTTGTAACGTTTTTTCATTATCAGTAAATAATATTTCAAAAAATATATTTTTTTAAGAAAACACCTTGCCATCTCTATTCCATTTATACCCCCCCCCCCTTCCTGTCAGCTTGAGCTGAGGGGAAACTCTTCGGATTCTTTTTTATTTAAATTAGATCAAAAATGGCTGTTCAATCAAAAAAGGTTGCCGAACCCTTCTGTAGGGAGTTGTTCGTTTCCGTCCTGTGAATTTCACGGGCCAAAAGCACAAATGTAAAATTATTTTCATGATGGAGTAAAACTGCTTTCCAACCGACCTTTTATGAATCAATGGAAAGCCTCCACTGGTCGGGGACGTGTTCTAGGTGAAACTCTTTAATTAATCCCTAGACCTTATTACAAAAACCAAAGCACCATCCACGAAGTAATAGATCGTTACTGTAGACTACCTCTTCTTATAAAAATACATTTTGATACCCTTTTCAAAAAGATTTCAATTCTCAAGCTGTGATCCTAATTATTGTGCCTTGGTTATGGAGATGCCCAAATCTCTGACCAAATCGTTCAATTCTGCCTGAGTGATTAGATTCTACTTTGCAGTATCAAGAGTTGAATAGTCATTTGCCCATCTCCACCTTATTCATCTGTGTTGGGGCAGAACCTGTGCAGGTGGGCCCGAAAAAAGGTGGGCGCTCGTGTGTCAGCCTAAGTAAAGCGTGTTGATGTCTGGCGGAACCAGGGGCTTCCCCGATCTCCGCGTTGTTAACATTGTAGGTGTCCCAGTTTGCTACAAGAAATCATTGACAGGAACAGGGCATACATAACAGATACTACTGAACCGCGCTTCACATCCCTGGAAATAAATTTGGCCCTGGCCAAAACGAAGGGGGGTTAAACAGCAGGCTTGGATTTGCTGGAAGTTGACGTAGTAAAAACGTTCGCAGAACACTATCCTATAACTCTCTTAAGTTTATTTAATAGATGCCTATCTGAAGGAACATTTCCTGACTTCTGGAACATATCAACACTCAAGTTAATCCTAAAACACCCGAAAACACCACCTCAAGTACCGACTTCTTACAGACCAATAGTCCTGCTTCCTGTTTTGGCCAAACTCCAACTACATCTTTTGCTCTCCCGTCTCACCGACTACTACAAAAAGCAACAATTACCATCTCCGCATCAATTTGGTTTTAAAACAGGCTGCAGTACAGAAGATGCTATACACAGGTTAATCTCTCAAGCTACCCAGACAGAATCTAAATACTCTCTAGCCATAATGATTTACTTTGCGGGGGCCTTCGATTGACTATGGTGGCCCAGCATACTTCAAAGACTTCGGAAGGCCAAGACGTCCAGTAGTCTATATAACGGTATAAAGTCCTACCTCAGCAATTGAACAGTGCAGGTAACCAACAAATACCAAACGGTCACCAGGAATATACTGCGAAGCTCTCCTCACGGCTCTGTTCTTGGGCCATTTCTTTGGTCCATTGTCTTGGACGAGTGCCTGGGGATGGATCTCGGCGAGGTCAAGCCCCTGGCCTTTGCTGATGATCGAAATTAACAATCTCCAGTGAAAAAACAAAGTCAATCCTTCTAAAAGGAAAGCTCCAAATCCGACGGCCACCAGTGATGAAAATTAACAACACCCCGATCCGACTCTACACAGAAATCAAGCATCTGGGCCTCTATCTAGACGCCAACTTATCCTTCCATCCCCACTTAAAATACCTGCCAGCTAAAATCCGAAAATACACTGCAGTGATAAGGCGGATTAGTAGAGCGGATTGGGGCCTAAAGAATAAAGCTCTATCATTAATATATAAGTCAGTATATGTCCCGATTTTGTGCGATGGAGCCTCCACCTCGTGTGAAAAGGCAATCCTGGAAAGGAACAAGCGCAAGCTTGATTTCATTCAAAGATTTCTGTTTTATCGGTGATCAGGGCGTGCTGCACTGTCAGCACCCCTGCATTACAAGTCATTGCAGGATACTTACCTCTCTATCTGGAAGTTGTCAAGAGGGGTCTCTTCCAGCGCCTGATGAAGGGAATCCCAACGCAATTGTTAAACCTGAAATTGAACCAGGCAAATAACCCTAAGAAGGAAAGAAGAAAAACTGCAGACCACCTACAAAACCTCTGGCAAGAAACATGGGTCACAACGCTTAAAGGAGCAATCACCAAAAGTTTTATTCCCTCAATTAGTCGGACTTCTCCAAATCCTCCTCCCTGGTACTCGCCTGGATTGCAAGTCACCTTCCTGCGTACAGGCCATGGACCGTTCCAGCAAAAACTAACAGCCATGGTAATAGAAAATAACCCATATTGCCACTGTGGTGAAGAGGAGTCCTTGGAACACATTATGTACGAGTGTCTCACTTACGACAACGCCAGACTTCAATTTCTCACAGATATTCAAGGAAACCCCCGCAATCAGGAGTCAGCTTTATTTCAAGAAGAGGCCACATACCAAGCGTTAACACGCTACGCCCAGGCTGTTTTCAATTGTAGAAGAGCAAGACTTGGGGAACTCAGGGCAGAACTGAATAACGTGCCACCACTGCGATCCCCTACTGGGATAGGATAAAGCAATTTACCCTGGTGCAGGATACTCACAGGAGCACCTGCCCCTGTAATTTTCAACTCCCTTCTCCATCCTCTCCTTTAGAGTGAACTGCCTTCCCTCATTGGTCCACTCCAATTACTGTTCCCCACATTTGACCTCTTCTTCATCTCTTCCCTCCCCCCATATGCTCTCTTATCTTTTTATTTTATTTATTTATTTTTTTACGGCCTCAATTTTTTTTCACTCTTCATTTTTTTCATTATTTTTATTTTTTTATTTCATTTTTTTATTTATTATTATTTTTTTATTTATTATTTTTTTATTTTATTTATTTTTTATTTTATTTATTTTTATTATATTTATTTTTTATTATTTTCATTATTATTTTTTTATTTATTTTATTATTATTATTTTTTATGGCTTCTGTCATGAAGCTCAGGCAACCTTGGCAGAGGCAGCCCGAGTATAATGGGCAGCCTGGCTCACCTCCCAGTGGTTGTGGCGGGCACCATGGAGTCCCAGTAGGGGCCCCGCGGCCAAGCAGCCAGACAAACCAACACAACAAAGCACAATACTACATTAACCAGACATTACACTTTTTTTCTAGCCGTGCAGTAGTTCTGCATTTCATCACAGAGTACATATGATGCAGATGTGGGAAACCACCAGTGGCGCCTGAACCTAAATACTATGCCACTACTGTCCCAGTTTGCTAATCCACCTCTCCACGCGAGCATGGCAAATCTTAGAAACACAGAGTCGCATTTGTATCGGCTGGGGAAGCCATGGGTTTAAGGAGCATATTTCAGTTACGAAATGTTACAAGTGCCTTCGCTTTGGCCACACATCATACACATGCAATCAGCGTGATTCAACATGCGACCACTGTGCCCAAAAACGGCATAAGTACAGACACTGCCCAGCAAAAGGCCAGCTTCCAGTCTGTGCAAACTGCAAAGCGGTGAAAGCTCCTCATCAACACTCAATCAGGGATGGGAACTGTACAGTATACCTGAAAGCCAAAAGCCAATACCAAATGAGAATCAACTATGGATAGAGGGCCTTCTACAAACTGCCACCATGAAATAAAAATAGTTCGACTGAACGCAAAAAGTGCGAGGCTGGTAGCTGAACAACTAAAATTGAAAATAGAAGAAAACCAAATCGATGTAGCCGTATTACAGGAACCGTATGTCCGCTCAGGTGTGGTCAGAGGTTACCATGCATCCTATAAAATGGTCTACTGTAAATCCGAAACCCCATGGGCAGCAATAATCATCAGAAACCCAGAAATCAGCACAACAAAGATTACACCACTCTGCACTGCAAACAGTGCCTGTGCACAAATCGTAACTCAGTTAGGGTCTTTGTTCCTGTTAACAATATATACTCACCCTGGTGAAGACATCACCCCCAGCGATCTCAAACATTCAGACGGCTCTTCAGACTCTCCCGGGGGTTCGACTACTAATAGCCATGGATGCAAACTGCAGATATCTGCTCTGGCACAGTCGCACCCCTGACAGATCTGTACAAAGAAATGGTGCAAAACTAGAAGAATTCTTCCTAGCGACAGGCCTCCAAGTAATAAACCGCCCAAATCAACTTCCAACTTACAGCGGCCCCCTTTGGGAGCGCACCATAGATGTTACAGTAGCCTCCCCAGACATTGCCAACAAACTAGCCAAATGGGCTGTACAAGAAGCCTGGACCACGTCGGCCACAGAGCGATATCATTTTCTCTAGTTTGCTCTGTGGAACGGACCCCACCGATCCCACGAAATGTGATACGGTACAATTCAAAAAAAAAGCAGACTGGCAACGATTTCGGACTGAGCTAACAAGAAGACTCCCTGAAGAACTCCCTTCAGACGATTGCGTACGGATTATTACCACTGCCATAAGATCTGCATGTGGTCTCTCCATCCCACGCAGAAAGCCCTACTGGTATGCAGTTCCCTGGTGGCATCCCAACTACACCATGCAAGAAATATGTTCCAGCAGGCTCGATCAAGGCTACCTCCTCATGAGGTAGATCCCGCCAGGGTGGCTTACCGCATTGTCAGAAATGAATACACAAAGCTAATACGTAAAAGTAAAAAGCAAACTTGGCAAACCCTGGTATCCACTTCTGGGAATAAGGACCCCTGGGGCATCGTTTTCAAGATCGTAACAAGCAAGCTGCCGCGAGGAGAGGTACTCGATACGACACTAAAGATGGATGGCTCGTCTATTGACACCTGGAAGGATAGCATTAACAATATTCTAGACACCATTTATCCCATTGAAGCTGCAGCTATGACAACTTGGTCCTTGAGGTTGTCACAGACATTCTCTCAGATATGCCAGACAAGCTGTTCTTGCTACCTGGGAGTCTAAAACGCTGATGGAACTGATATTCGGGTGACACTCAAGTCAAGTGGACCCAATTTCGGCGAAGTCCGGACGGTCTATGACAGCCAAATCCTCTGCTTGCACCTTCACGATGGTGGGACTGTTAGTAATCCTGGGTATAACCTCCATGCACTAGTACATGGTGGGTGACCACCCAGGTGTGAACCAACGTAAGCAGGGGTCGAGGTGTGGCGCCCACACCACATGGAGGAACGCCGCCCCTCTATGTTACCAGGCAGTACTAGGTGGTAGATGACTCTCATCAACCGGTGAAATACCACCACTTTGCTTATTGGAGGCTTGAAGTGGTGGAACCCATGTTTAGTCTCTAGAGCTAAGTTCCGGCCAACCCTTCCCTATCTCTTCCATCATGCAATATGATTGATGATTTTTGAGGTTATGATGAATGTCGTGGCGAGATCCAATATTCCTTACATTTCGAGGGTACAGCTCTAAAACGGTGTTCGCAGGCTGGCCGCTAGATAGTACACCGGACCAAACCTATTGGTAACTCTCTAGGAGGCTTCCGGATCAGCTAGTGTATAATCTTGCTACCTCTACTCTGCCAGATAGTGACTGGAGGGAGTCCGAGAAGTGTGTATGCGGGGAGCATTGTCGGGGCCACGTTATGTCAAGGATCTGGGTATATTCTTTCCACATGTATGCCATATCCAAAAATTTCATTACTTCATACAGCATGTCCCACCCACTTTTTCTTACTATTGAATACACCATGAATTGTCAAAATAATAGAGCAAGCTTATCTGCGAAAAGATCTAAACCTCCCAAGGACTTCCTAATTCATTTCACAAATATACGTGGTCTCAATTCCAATCTCAACGATGTCCATTTCCACTTGCAGTCTTCCAAACCCCATGTACTTTTTCTGACTGAATCTCAGTTATCGGTTGACTCATCTACTGCTCATCTCAGATGCCCAAATTATTCGCTGTATGATTCGTTTCGCCTCAAAGGTGGTACTTGTGCATATGTCCGTTCTGATATTCCCTGTCAGAGACTTGGCAATTTGGAATCTCCTCTCTTTGATCTTCTCTGGCTTAAAATCTCTCTACCTCATTGTGTAAAATTCATCTGTTGTCTCTACCGTTCTCTCAACTCCACTAATCACTTGGAGCTCTTTGACTTCCTCTCTTTGCAACTTGACTTTCTCCAGTCCAACTTTCCTAACAGTGAAGTAATTTTCCTTGGTGATTTTAATGTTCACAACTCCAGCTTCCGTTTTCTAGTCACACCGATCCAGCAGGTGGAGATGCTGAGGCTTTTGCAATTACTAATGACCTAGCACAGATTGTTCATTTACCTACAAGAATACCAGACAATCCTAATCATACAGCCAATACGCTTGATCTTTTTCTCACAAACAACCCTTCTAAGTACACGGTCGAAGTGAGAGGTCCTTTAGGCACTTCAGATCACAACTTGGTGATTGTCTCTTCTCCAATGGAACCTTTATCTCATGGCTATTCCCAACCTCGTAATGTTTGGCATTACAAGAATGCAAAATGGGATGACCTGCGAGACCTCTTTTCTTCTTTTCCTTGGTCTGATTACTGTTTCAAAACTTCTGATGTCAACGTTTGCTCAGATCGTGTCAGTGAAATTATTCTTGCAGGAATGGAATCCTTTATCCCACACTCCACTTTAAAATCTCCTCCTTTATCTAAACCTTGGTTCTCCAACAAATGTGCTAAGGCTGTCCAAGAGAAGAATGTTGCATATCGTAACTGGCTTGATTCTAATTCTTCAGTTTCATTTTCTGCCTACACGAAAGCTCGCAACAATTGTAAAGCAGTTATTAATCAGTCCAAACTAGAGTTTGAACAGGCTAAGAGTAGAAAACTTGCTTCTTGTCCTAATGGTAGCCGAGCATTCTGGTCTCTTGCCAAAGCTATTGGCCGCAACTTTTGCCCATCTCTGCTCCCACCTCTGTCCAAACCAGATGGTTCTGTTGTCACTTCAGCCAAGGATAAAGCTGATATAAGAGTTTGCATCAGTAGAAATTTCGACTTTTCACATTCGAGAAGTGCTATGAATGGGTCTATATCTGTGATTCTCATCAGCAAAAGTTAAAGTTCCGAAAAATGTAAACTTAAATTTTCCTCATGTTCCAGAGGACTGCGTGATGAATAGGTCGCTAGCATCCCATTTTTCTTCCAGCTCATGTATTAATGATCTTGGTAAAACACCTCCCACCATTCCTAACACGCTCCATTCAATGCCTCCTGTGGTCTTCCGTCAAAAGGATATCAGAAGGATTTTGATGAATCTTGATGCTAAGAAAGCTCCAGGTCCTGATGGTATTTCTCCACTTGTTCTCAAAACCTGTGCTCCTGAACTTACTCCTATTCTTTGCCGCCTTTTTTCACTTTCCTATTCCAAAGGTGTTTTTCCTTCTGCTTGGAAATTTGCTCATATCCAGCCAGTTCCTAAAAAGGGTGACAAATCCCTCCCATCCAATTATCGTCCCATTGCAATTACTTCTACTCTTTCTAAAGTAATGGAGAAATCAATTAACCGGCAACTCTTAAACTACCTAGAAACCTTTCGTCTGATCAACGATCGCCAGTATGGATTCCGTCAGTGTCGATCCACTGGTGATATTCTGGCTTATGTTACCCATTTATAGACTAATTCAATGGAAAGGTTCGGTGAAACACAAGTAGTTGCTCTTGACATCTCAAAGGCTTTTGATCGTGTTTGGCATAAAGGTCTTCTAACAAGCTTCCATCTTATAGTTTGCCAACTGTTTTTAGTAATTGGTTATCCAGTTTTCTCTCTGATCGCTCACTGAGGGTGATGGTAGATGGCTCTCTGTCCTCTAACTTCTCCACTAATGCCGGTGTCCCCCAAGGTTCAGTTCTTTCCCCCACTCTTTTCCTCTTGTATATCAATGACCTTCTTCCATTGACTGGAAATCCTATCCATAGTTTTGCCGATGATAGCACATTGCATTCAACTTTCCATTTTGAGAAACCTTGTCCTGCTCAATCAGCTTCAAGTTCTCGAATATCTGCTGCCAATTCCTTAAATGCCGATCTTCAGGTAATTCTCCAGTGGGGCAAAGACAACTTAGTTGATTTCAACCCTTCTAAAACTCAGTCTTGTCTTATATCTCGCAAAAATGATCCTTCTGCTCCTATGCTTATCTTTAGTGACACTCCGATTTCTAGGCAAAATGATATATCTCTTTTGGGGATTACCCTGACTTCTAATCTCTCTTGGCACAAGCACATTACAAATATTGCCTCCTGTGCATCTAAAAAACTTGGTTTTCTCTTTCGCTCTCGGCGTTACTTTTCTTCCGAACAGCTGCTCACTCTGTATAAATCGCAAATCCGCCCTGCCATGGAATATTGTTCCCACATCTGGGGTGGTGCCCCCAAAACTCTCTCTCAGGCTTCTTGATTCCATTCAGAAGAGGGCAGTTAGGTTAATTAATGATTCATCTCTAACAGAGTCTCTCCACTCGCTTTCTCATAGACGTACTGTTTCTGCTGCATGCCTCTTCTACAGATACTTCCATGGGCACTGTTCTTCTGAATTGGCTTCTATAATTCCCGCTCTCTCTTTCAAAACAGTCCGAACACGTGCCGCCACCAGCCAACATCCATTTACTGTCCAGCTTCAAACCCACAGAACCAACTTTTCATCTTCCTCATTTATTCATTCAACTGCCGTTTTCTGGAACAACCTTCCTTCATACGTATTTCCTGAAAATTACAATCTACAGAAGTTCAAGTCCAATGTCAACAAATATCTTCTTTCGTCTTTTCAACATCCAACCCAAGCACGGTACTAAGTACTATAGGTTCTGATACCTCTCGTGTTTGGGGTTCTCATAAAAAAAAAAAAAAAAAAACAACAAGAAATAGTAGATGAAAATCACAACTATCATTCTTCCTCTGTGGAATCCCCCTTTACTAACATTGAGATTTACTTGGCAATAAAAAAAATGAAAGTAGGAAAAAGACCAAAAATACCTGGTGTGGATCTGCTGGAAGTGGGTGTGGTTAAAAAAATTGCAGAATGCTATCCTGTTACTCTCCTAAGCCTTCTAAATAGGTGTCTGACAGAAGGCACCTTTCCAACATCCTTGAAAACGGCAACCCTGAAATTTATATTGAAAAATCCCGACAAGCCACCACAAATTCCAACCTCCTACCGCCCGATTGCCTTGCTCTCTGTAATGGCCAAGTTACAAGAACGCCTGCTCCTCTTTCGCTTAACTGCCAGATATGAAGAACAAAAAACTTCAAAGTGACAAACAATTCGGATTCAAATCAGGTAGCAGCACAGAAGATTCCATTAACAAATTAATCACTGAAGAAACTCACAGAGCATTTAAGTACTCCCTTGATATCATGATAGACTTCGCTGGGATCTTGGATCGACTATGGTGGCCCAGTGTTCTTCGGAGTATTCGGCAATAAAATGTTTCCAACAACCTATACCACAGTTTCAGGTCACATTTAACTGGTAGAAAAGTCCAAGTTACCAACAAATTCCAGACAGTGGCTAGTTACATCGATCGAGGCTGTCTGCAGGGCTCTGTACTTGGCCCTTTCCTCTGGTCTATTTTCCCGGATGAGTTCCTGGGCATGGACCTGGGAGGTGTTGAGCCCTTGGCCTTCCCGGATGATCTTGTCCTTTTGGTATCTGCTTACACCAGGACGAGCCTGGAGAAAATGGCAAATGGAGCACTGGTAAAACTTCAGAACTGGGCAGTCCGGCACAACCTTACCATTTCAGGAGAGAAAACAAAATCCATACTCCTTAAAGGCAGGCTACAAGTCGCTAAACCACCTACAATAAAATTAAACTTTACACCCATACGGCTGCATACAGAAGTCAACCTCCAAGGATCTTCTTATACTCGGGGCTTGCCTTCCACCACCACCTAAAGTATCTAGCCAACAAAATTCAAAGGTACAGTGCTCTGATAGGGCGGGTCAGCAGGGCAGATTGGGGGCTGGAACACGAAGCTCTTACCCTCATATACCAAGCGGTATAGGTGCCAATTATTGTGTGTTATTGTGCCTCCATCTGGTACCGAAAAGCCATCCTAGTAAGAAATAAACGTAAGATGGATTCAATCCAGAGGTTCGTTCTCCTTTCAATTTGCAGGGCGTGCTGCACCGTCAGCACCCCTGCTCTGCAGGTATTAACTGGATGTCAGCCACTATACTTAGAAGTAGATAAAAGAGGGCTTTTTTTTATCATTTAAGGAAGAGAGTTCCAACCCAATTGCTTAATTTTCAACTTGACACCACAAACGGCACCAGGCAGGAAAGACAACGGATAACCCTACATCTAAAAGAGATGTGGCAACATGACTGTGACACTACAAGAAAAAGGATCATCACTAAACGATTCCTTCCATCTATAAGTTCAACTCACACAGAATCTCCACCGGCCATTGATCCTTCCAAAAAAAAAAAAAAAAAAAAAAAAAAAGACCGCAATGGGAATCGAGAATGATCCACGTTGCCATCGCGGCGAAGAGGAGTCCTGGGGCACCTCATGTATGAGTGCCCCAGCTACGACAATATTAGGCTTATATTCCTCAACACAATACAGAGAAACCCTCGCAATCAAGAATTCACTCTGCTACTCGAGGAAGATACCTATAAAGCCTTAACCACCTACGCGCAGGAAACATTTGCACTTAGGTGAGCTAAGATTTCAGAACTCAGAGCCCAAGAACTAAACCAGACCGGCGTGGGAAAAGTCTCCGTCCCCCCAGAACAACACAGACTTGATCATTCTAACCCTAATATGATAGGATCTAATGCAGGCACAATCCAAGGTTCGGGATGCTGGCACTGCTCCGAGTGCGGGATTTAAAAGTCATTGCAAACCCGAAATGGGTAGGATATACTGCTGGCACCGATCTAGTGGCGGGATTGCTGGCACCGATCTAGTGGCGGGATTGCTGGCACCGATCTAGTGGCGGGATTGCTGGCACCGATCTAGTGGCGGGATTGCTGGCACCGATCTAGTGGCGGGATTGCTGGCACCGATCTAGTGGCGGGATTGCTGGCACCGATCTAGTGGCGGGATTGCTGGCACTGACCACAGTGCGAGATCTACGGTGGATAGGCCATTTCTCCACACATATACCTTGTGTATCTTGTGCTCCTAATCTTAAGTAATTTAGATGAATTATACTAATTGCCTGAAAAAATCAAGGGATAAAGTAACAATCAGTGAATGCCTGTCTACTTGCGCATGAAGTTTCAGCAGGGTTGCTCCAGCAAAAGATAAGTATTTTTCTAATTTCTCTTTTTGGCTTTGCGACAATGCACTCCTCCAAGATGGACGCTATATTGTTTGGTAGGTATTCCTTATACAGCATAATGGCAGTTAGTGGACACTAGCTAAGTGCTTCGCTGACCAGTAACGTTTCCCTCCCTCTTTCTCCGTTTCGTGTCGCCTGCGGTAATCTCTCTACAGTAGGAGGTCCCGTAAGCATTTGGAGAAAGCTTTGTTTGCAGCAGTGACTAACGGGATTAAATTGTGTGTGAGCGCCGAATACGTAGTTTTCATTTATTTGCTTAATTATGGAAGCAGAGCCTCGTACTAAAAATGCAGATATCTGCAAATTATGCAAAAAGGAAATCAATAAATTAAACAAAAGTGTATATATTAAATGTTCGAAATGCAAATTCCAAATCTGCCAGAGCTGCTCAGGCTTTTCCCAATTAAGCTTGAAAACGCTATCAAGCTCAGCCCGCGCGAACTTTGTCTCATACTGCTGCCGGGAAAAGCCGGCGAATGATCATGGGAGCCCTTCCCACTCATCCTTGGACGTTCCCCTAAAGTGCTGCTCGACTCCCACTTAACGCCACCATGCCCACTGCAATAATGCGCATGCGCCCACGCGAGACAGTCGCATTGCCTTGTGCTCCTGCTTAATGTATTTTGTTTCAATTCTATTTTTCAATCCAAGTCAAGTATTTGATATCCAGTGATTCCCAAGTGTCCTGAGTATCTAAATCTGATGAAAGCATCACTATGGAATGACCAGGTAAATTTTTATTAGCAATTTTGAATATTGAATTCCCAGCCAGCTATTCATTGTTTAAACCAGGCCACGGAATGCTTCGCAGTACAAGGTCACGCTAACAAACGTACAGTATTTTGATCACAACCCCACCTAAAAGAGGTCAGAGCACAGCTGGATAGCTTCCCATGTCTCACTACTGAGGGGAGTGAGTTACCGCTGCGACACTTACCGCTGCAAATAAACGGGAGCAAAGACTGCTATTTACCGCAGACCGGCAAACTGCTTTAACTGAAGTTTTCTTGCATCTGAATTATTGCCTCCAACCCATGTGTAACTTTTGAAAGCGTTAAAATATTCCAGTCTGTCATATTGCAGAAAAACACTGTCCTTTAAAATTTTTCTACTATGTGCTGACTCTCATTATGCCGCATATCTTGGCTTCTAAACATCGGCAGAGATAATTGAACTACCACTTGCGAACTATACTTACCACCTGTGTAGGAATAACCCCGCTAATCCGAACTCTCGCAAATCGGAAGCCATAATTACCAAGTTATATTCACACACCAACTATGTCTGACTTTGAGGAACAATTCGTTGAGGTTGAGAGCTCTGTAGCCCTCACGAGAACACGAAACTCAGGAATGGGCCAAAATGAAGACACAATTACAACCAACAATGACTACCAAACTACTACCCAACTACCAAACGGAACCATCACGGACCAGGTACTGTCATTGCGCCTGGACCTGGAGGATATCATGCTCCAAAAGGATAATCGAATCACTGCTGCAGTTAGAGGAGAAATTATCCGTGTGTTGTCGAAAATGGAGCATGTGCTATCAAATTTGAACGTGGAACACGAGAGAACCAAAGCGAAACTTGACGCCTTCCTAGATAAAAGGGTGAATGAAAATACTACAGCACCCCTTACATACTCCCAAGCGCTGAGGACGATTCCACCGGATACAACTACCACCAACAAACTAACGGATCATCATCAAAAGAAAACGCTTCTCAAAGAACCTCACCTTGTCCTATTGAAAGCTACAAACAACTCATCGCTAGACTCGAGCGAATCAGTTAAAACTCTTGTGGTTCAGCAGCTTGCTCACGACTTAAAAACAACTAAAATAAAATCCATCAGGAAAACTAGAAACACTGGTGTCATAATTGAGACTGCAACAAAACAAGAGGCCCAGGCAATAATTTCTAATCCTAGAATTAGTTCCCTCGGTCTAACAGCAGAATACCCCAAAAAGAAAGGTCCATCAATTCTTATTTTCGACTTGGACAGGGAAATTACTCCAGACAGCATCGCTGACGAAATTTTACACAGGAACATTCAAGACTCGACCCAAGAAAAAAGAGACAAGGAGCACATAAAACCAAAATACTGCACCAAGTCAAAGTCTCCCAACCTTTGCAATTGGGTAGTGGATCTCTCTCCACAAGCGTGGAACCAGCTAAAACTTCAAGACAGGATCTTTATTGGTTGGAGCAGCCACCGCTTCAAGGAACATGTGGCTGTTCCTAAATGCTTCAGATGCTGTCGTTTTGGGCACACCACCCACACATGCACACAGACGGATCCTACCTGTGGGCATTGTTCCCAAAAAGGGCATCATTATAGCAGTTGCCCAAACAAATCATCTGCTCCGACGTGCGCAAACTGCAAAGCAGTAAAACTGGATGCATCCCATTCAATCAGGGACAACAAATGTCCTATTTACATCAAGGCAAAGCGAAACCAACAACTGAAGACCGACTATGGTAGTGAGGCCTAAGCCATTCAATAACAGTGTTATTAAATTTATACAACTTAATGCTCAGCGAGCACGTGCAGTAGCAGCGGAAATAAGAAAAAAGGCAGATGAAGAAAACATTGATATATTACTACTGCAAGAACCATACACCCACTCCAAAAAAGTTAGAGGCTATCCTCTCACATATAAAATAATTCAAGCAGATGAAGATACTCCCTGGGCTGCCATAGTCATCCGGAACCCGAACATAATGGTCACCAAAATCTCTTCTCTCTGCACAGGTTGGGCAGTGTGTGCCCATGTAATTGGCCCCTTAGGTGCCTTCTATTTAATATCACTCTATTGTAGACCCAGTCAAAACATCGGCCCAGCTATTGACTACTTAAGAACTGTTACCACTACTCTACCTAACGCTAAAATCATCCTGGGGGCAGATGTTAACTGCCGTTCTCCTGCTTGGCATAGCCTCACAGCTGACCGACCTGGTTGCCATAATGGGCGGCTTTTGGAAGACTTTCTAGCCACCTCACCATTTAATATAATAAACAGGCCCAATAACCTCCCAACATTCTCCAGTACTATGTGGGAGTCTACAATAGACATAACAATTGCTACAAGATCAATCTCAAGTAAGGTGTCGGGGTGGCAGGTAAATGAAGCCTGGACCACCTCCGACCATAGAGCAATTACATACAGCCTCACAAGAAATATAGAATCAACTCCTACTCCGCACTATGATATCAACCGCTATGCCATTAGCAAAGCCAATTGGGAGCTGTTCACCACTTCTCTCCAGTCAACAATCATGGATCACCCTTCTGATATCCTCTCCTTGAATCCCGAGCAGCATCAAAAGCTTGTAACTAACATCATCACCCTCTCCTGCAATCAATCTATGCCCAAGAAAAAACCTCTTCCAAGTGCTGTACCATGGTGGTCTCAGGAACTCGAACGTCTACGCTGGACTGTTCATAACAAGAGGAAAGTTTTTCAGAGAGCTCGCACCTCTTGGCCAGCTACTGATGTGGAAGCCCTTCGTGAAGACTACAAGAGGACCAGGAACCAATACACTTCCATGATCAGGCAGCGAAAAAGAACTACATGGGAGCGGCTGGTTACCACCGCTGGTAACTCGGACCCTTGGGGAGTGGTGTACCGAGTTACTACCAACAAATTGCCAAGAGGAGAAGTAGTCCATTCCACAATAACACCACAAGGAATCATGACAACGTCATGGGAGCAATCCATGATGAATATCTTGGATACTCTCTTTATCAGCGACACCGATCATCTCACAACACAACAGCAGCAAATTTGTCTAGATAATGACAATTACCACATTGACTCTGTGGAGGAAGAATTTAACACTGAAGAACTGCAGCAAGCCCTTGGCAAAATGAAGGATAAAAAATCCCCAGGACTAGATCGCATTGAACCAGAAATACTAAAAAAGGTCGCCCAGGTAAATCCCCAATTTCTGCTTAACCTGTTCAATAAATGCCTAACCCAGGGATCCTTCCCAGAAAGCTGGAAAATAGCTGAATTAAAGTTAATACTGAAAAATCCATCGAAGCCTCCAGAACAGCCTAACTCATACCGACCCATTGCCCTCTTGTCCACATTGAGCAAACTACTTGAACGCCTCCTCCATACCAGACTCCTAACACACTACACAGAAGCTGGCCTACAATCCAATTCACAGTATGGATTTCGCCCAGGACGCTGCACAGAGGATGCTCTCTACCAAATAACCCAAGCTGCAGCCAACACTAATTACAAGTACTTCCTCCTCATAACCATTGACTTTGCCGGGGCCTTTGACATGCTCTGGTGGCCAAGCATTCTTCGCAGGCTAAGATTGGCACGCATACCAGCCAACTTATACAGGTGTATAGAAAGTTACCTTTCCAACAGGAAGATCACCGTCTCCTCACCATACCAGAAGCTCACCAAATCTATCTACAGAGGCTGCCCACAGGGTTCGGTCCTCGGCCCGTTCCTCTGGAACATCGTCCTTGATGAGTTACTTGGTCTGGATCTGGGCCCTGTTACTATCCAAGCATTCGCAGATGATATTACCATCTCCATCGCAGCGGACACCAGAGCAGCTCTCGAGGCAGCTGGAAATCAGGCACTAGAGATCTTACAGGACTGGGCAACTCTACACAAGCTCCGGATTTCTCCACAGAAGACACAATCCATACTTCTCAAAGGCACCCTACAAATACCAAGGCCACCTCAGATCAAGGTACAAGGAAAAACCATCAAGCTGGTAACTTCCCTAAAACACCTGGGTATCATCCTGGATTCAAAGCTCTCCTTCTTCCCGCACCTCTCATACCTTCAAGTAAAAATCAGAAATTATGCAGCCTTAATCGTCCGAGTAAGCAGGTGTGACTGGGGTCTGAACCGGAGAACACTCAAACTCCTGTATAACGCTATATTCCTCCCTGTTATTACATACGGATCCGGGATTTGGTACCATAGAGCAATAATTGTTCGCAATAAATGCAAACTGGAAACAATTCAGCGATGTATACTGCTCGCCATTACCAGGGCCTGTTGCACAGTAAGTTCTCCGGCCCTACAGGTTCTTGCAAGTGTCCTCCCCCTTGACTTGGAGGTTATCCGTCGAGGATTGCACTACTGCCTGTCGCGGGGAATCCCAGCTACCATCTTTGGACATACCATCGACACCCGCACTGACTGCAAGCAAGAAAAGAAAAAACTAGCTGCCATGCTACTTCAAATCTGGCAGACAAGATGGGAGGAGACGGACAAGGGCCTGATAACTAAGAAATTCATCCCGGATATCAAACTAGTTTATCCAAAGTCGCCGCCTTGGTTCTCTCCTGGCCTCTACTGTACATATATTATAACTGGACACGGTTCTATAAATCATAAGTTGACTACCTTGGGAATCATCGATAACCCCTACTGTACATGTGGAGAAATTGAAGATTGGGACCATCTTCTTTATAACTGCCCAATTTATAACGATCTTCGAGGAACACTGTACACCAGGCTACAACACATACCTCAAGGACAGGAGCACCTGCTAATTTCTGAAGAACAACATTATAAATCATTAACTGAGTACGCACAGAACCTCTTTTCTAGGCGCAGGACTCTACAACCAACTCAAGCCAGGGATAGAAACCTGTAAAGGACTTACTCAAACTTGAAATAAAAAATCTATTTGACTGTTTTACCAGCATCGACTTGCTAACCCTGGAACATCCAAAGTAGGATTACCTGCTAACTTTCCATATGGTTTGGTAGGCTCCAGTGGTCTTGACCACTCCACCGCAAAATATAAGTCACTCAGCACTCTCGCTGAGTGGTTTTTCTACCCTTCTGGAGTTATCCCCTCCCCTTTTCTCCTGGTGGGGCATATGCTCCACTGTCAATTTATCGGATGCCCTTACCTACATCCCCTTACTCTTACTTTCATCCCCCATCTTCTTCCATACACCCTGTATTGCCGCACTCTACCTTATTTTTTATTTATTTTTATTATTTATTTACTTATTTTATTTTATTTTTTTTATTTTATTTTATTTTTATTTTTTAATATATTTTTTATTTTTTTTAATTTTTTTTATTTATTATTTTTTTATTTTATTTTTTTTATTTTATTTATTTTTTTATTTTTATATTTTTTATTATATATATATTTTTTATTATTATTATTTCTATTATTATTATTATCATCGGGTTTTTTTTTTATTATTATTATATATATATTTTTTAATTTAATTTAATTTTTTTATTTATTTATTATTTTATTTTATTTTTTTTTATTTTTTATTTTATTTTATTTTTTTATTTTATTTTATTTTTTTTTATTATTTTTATTTTATTTTTTTTTTTAATTGGTCTCCGTTCAGAAAGCTCAGGCGACCCTGACGGAGACCTGCCAGAGAATAATGGGCAGCCTGGCTACCTCCTAGTGGTGTGTGCGGGCAACGTGGGGTTCCACCAGGAGCCCTGCGGCCAAATGCCAGGACACACAACAGAACCCAACACAAAACTACACATTCAACACACTACACTTTTTCTGGCATTTACAGTGTTCTGTATTTCTTCACAGTGTACATATGGCGCAGATGTGGGAAACCACAGGTGGCGCCCGAGCCTAACACTATGCACACTATGCACACTATATGCAATCGACGTGGTACTACTAACGGCCAGCGCCTCGAAGAATTCCTCACCAACAATAGCCTGGCAATACTAAACCAGCCGAACAATCCGCCCACCTTCTCAAGCACATTATGGGAAGCAACAATAGATGTAAGCTTTGCTGCCCGCTCCATTGCTGGACATAATTCTTCATGGAAGGTCAGAGAGGATTGGACAACCTCTGACCACAGAGTTATTACATTCCAGATGCACCGTGCCCTTAACAGACAACCCACACCTAGAATAACCATCAACAGATTCGCCGTAGACAATGTATGTATGTATGTATTTATCTTGGGCGGCACCTGTAACGTTAGTTCATCTCCGCCTCGTTTCACTTTTAAATTAGAGGATTCGGCAGAAATGGCCAGAAGTGAACTGGCTGTTTGGCTACCCGTAGTCAGCAGGTCGGAGATGCGCCAACACCACCACCACGGCAAAGTAGACCAAGGGGCTACCAACCGGCGGCAGCAGAAGAGAGGGACGCTAACAGCCCAACAAAGTACGAGACAAAAATAGTAAAAAAAAAAAAAAAAGTAACTTAAGCTGCATATCAACCCAACGAAAACTAAAATAATGCTATTTAAGAATAGACTGGATCTCAGGCGCCCACTCCAGCTTTCTCCCACATCTTGTTAATCTACGAAACAAAGTTAAGAGATTCTCAGGAACCATCATACGCATCTCTAAGAATGATTGGGGACTCTCCAAAAGGTCCCTACGGTTGTATTACAACGCAGTATTTTTACCAATTGTGACGTATGCAGCCGGAGCCTGGTTCTATCGGGTAACTCTTGTAAAGATGCGAGACAAGCTTGGAACCATCCAGAGGTCAATGTTAATGGCAATCTGCCGAGTGTGTAGAACGGTCTCCACTCCTGCCATTCAGGTCATTGCGGGAGCACTTCCGCTCGATCTACATGTCATCTTCCGAGGGTTGCGCTTCCGAATTACGAGGAATATCCCAACAAGGATCCTCGACATTGAGGTTAATTGGATGCTGACCCCAAGGCTGAGATGACGCGTTGCTACAACGAGCTCTTCAACATTTGGCAAACTCGATGGCATAATTCAACACTGGGCATTGTCACAAAAAGATTCCTACCTGATGTAACCTACACTGCTACTAAATCTGTACAGTCTTGGTTCACCCCTTCACTAGAAACATCATACCTAATTACCGGACACGGATCCATGAATGAAAAATTACATCATCTGGGTTTCCACCCAACAGATCTCTGCCATTGTGGAGCCAAAGAGAACTGGTGGCATGTACTGTTCGAGTGCATTACGTATGCAGATCTGAGACACAACCTTGTCAGCTGTACACAGATCTCTGGCGAGCATCTAGAGCTCTTCCTACAGAACCCTAACAACCTCCCTGCACTGCAAACCTACTCAGCTGAAGTCTTTAGGCGCAGAAGAAGGATTAACAGACCACCAGTGGCAAACATCGATGACCCAGCAGTGAACTGAAACCAACCATGTATTTCCCCCCCCCCCCCATCCTGCTACCTGGGCTGTGGAGCTTGTTTCTGCGGCCTGTGTTCAGGAAGGAAAACACCATCTCTCTCTCTCTTCCCCCCCTTTATTTTTTATTCATTTATTTTTTTTTATTATTTATTTATTATTATTATTATTATTATTTATTTATTTATTTTCTTTTTTCTTCGCGTTCTACAATCAGTCACATGGTTGTTGTTTTTTTTTTTGCGTTCTTCAGGGTTGCTGTCACTTTTTTTTTTTTTGTTGTTGTTTCTCGTTTTACAGTGACATTGTTTTTTTTTATTTATTTTTTTTTCTTTCTTTTGCACCACGGGAATATCTAAATATATATATATATATATATTATTTTTTATTTATTTATTTTTTTTTTTCTCTCTCTCCTCTGGAGTGGGCCCCTAGAGGAATCTGGCCCACCTTTTGGCAACATCAGGTGGATCAGAGTCTCGTATTGAGACAATACGTGTTTAGCTGGGACTGGCCCACCTTCCCGTGGTGTGGACGAGTACCCAGAATCATCTGTCCAGGTGAGTGATGCTTCTGGGTAGCCAATTGGCCAGAACAGAACAACAGAACATACACAAAATACACACAAACCGACGTCATACCCATATCTGGCCCATTTGTAGTGATACTGATCTTCACAGAGATACGAGGCGGAGTTGAACTAACGTTCTAGGAGCCGCCCCTTACAAAAACACATGTCCACATGTCCACTTATAGAACTATACAAAGATTAAATACTGTACAAAAGATAACCTCAACAGATTGAGGTAAACACAGATGATACTTTGAAATGTCAAAGTAAACAATGAATGTAATCTTATGCATATTAACATAAAAAAAAAAAAAAACAAGTTCAAAGAAAATAATTAAGGATAACAGTACCATTCAACCGACAAAACTTTACACAAGCCCAGAAGCAGGCACAAACCTTATAAACAGTTGAGGTTAAATCCAGTAAGTCCTGCAGTCATTAGTAGCAAAGTCACAGTCAATCACCAATTACAAAGTCACAGTCAGTTAACAGCCATCCGAGCAAAGGAGCACAGGAATTTTCATCGCCAAATTGAGTTGTAGTTGTAGGACACTTGTAGAGTTAAAGAAAAAAAACACAACACAGAGCACAAGTCCAGAATTGTAGATCTTGTTGAGAAAATGGACGTCATTGCAGTGAAGGTGAAGAGTTTTGAGCTGAATTTGAAACATTCCCATGTGTAATCATTGCAGAATGGATTGCGAGCCTTTTATTGAAGGTTGCCTTAGCAAAATCCTGAAGAGCGTGGTAACTCGTGGCATTTGATACAAAATTAGGTTCCAATCCTGATGAAAAGTTAGGAATTGTATTCTGCAGAATTACTCGAAATTCATTGAATGAGGGACAAGAGTACAACACGTGCTGCCAATCTTCCACACTGCCATAATGGCAGAGTTCCGTAGGAGACAAGCGAAATTTAAACAATTTCTTATTTAATGATCCGTGTCCTGATATCAAATAGGAGGTAAACAAGTCAAGGCTAAACCAGACTGTAGATTTTTTATCCGTAAGAGAGTCACCTTCAGGAAAAAACTTACGCATTACACTGCCCAGTGTTGTGCCATCCCACCTACTCTGCCACAAGTTGATCAACTCTTGCCAAATTCTTTGCCGTTCAGCTTTAACATCGACTTGAGTGTTAATAGAAATACCAAGGATCTGAGTGGGAATCTGACGTTTCAAGCGATAACATAAGCCTCTGAAAATTACGTAGAGATCGAGTGGTAACGTTCCGGCTAAAACCTGTAAAGCAGGTGTGTAAAGTGTAAAGTGTATTGATGTCTAACGGCACCAGGGGTTTCCCCCATCTCCGCGTTGCTTTCACTGTAGGTGTACCAGTTCACTGGGAAGGCCAGACATTTAAAAGTGTATGGATTTTGTATAAGTGTAATGTTATGTATCGTTGTTCATCTGGCCATTTAGCCGCTGGACCCCTACTGAGGCCCAACGTTGTCCACACTTGGCCCCGTGGAGGCAGACTAGGTACACAGTAGTATGGAGCTTGGAGCTTTACTCTGGCAGGCCCTGCCACCTAATTTCCTGAGATTTCAGTGGCTAGGGCCTATGTAAAAAAAAAAAAAAAAAAAATTGTAATGCAACACGCGGCGATTTTCAGGGTAAGACGCTAAGAGATTATTAGAGGCCAAAAGGGCATGCGTGACTTGATTTGAACAATTAAAATTTTGGTAGTGTGGGGCATACGCTATGATATTTAGTCAGAGTGGGGAGGAGACTGAAGGCTGGGGGGGAAAAGTCAGAAATATGGGGTCAATAGGGAAGACGGCCCCAGAGAAGGTCAGTGGGGCATGCCCATGCTGTAAAGCAGGTGTTGAAACTGTTCGACAAATCTTCACAATACAAAGTAACATTGTACGCTGGATTGACATAAATTTTGATTGAAATTGTACAGTCCGCACCCTATGGAACCAAGCGCCAGCAGCATAGGCAACCATAGGGAGAAACACAGAGTTATAGTAGATTCTTAAACATCTTCTAGAAAGACCCCACTCAGTTCTAGAAACTCTGACAAGAGCGCCGGTGAAATTTCTGATCTTAATTCGCAGATTGGATAAATGAGGGAGAAATTTTAACTTGCTGTCAATAGTTATTCCCAAATGTTTAATTTCCGTTATTAGAGGTATTTGTCTATTGTTTATTTAAACTCTTGGTGGTCGACGAACGTCCAATTTAGAGCCAAGGATCATAATTTTTGTCTTGGTAGAACTAATTTTTAACTTATTTTCAACTGTCCATTGTTGAAGATCAGATAGAACTTTCTCAGAGGATATTTCAATAGAAGACCTTGAATTGCCACCAACAAAGACTGTCACATCATCCGCATATGCCATGATCTTCACGTTGTCAAAGGTTCGGGTAATCCAACCTTGCAGAACAAAGTTCCAGAAAAGTGGTCCTAAAATGGAGCCTTGAGGACACCCTCGAAAGGCCTGACGCCAAATTTGTCTGTACTTAGATCTGGCGGTGATAAATCTGTTAGAGAAATAGCTCTTAATTAGAAGATAAAGTTGTTGGGAACATTCAGCATGACGTAAACGTTCGAGGGCACTTTCCCACCAAAGGGAATCAAAAGCACCCTCGAAGTCAACAAAGATAGCAAGAGTATACTTGAAACTGGAGTGTTCAACAGAAGAAATGAAGTTTACAAGGACGTCCTCGCAGGACCTTCCAGGAGTGGATCCGTATTGATTACGCGCAATTAGTCCCCGTTCCAATAACAAGTTGTTTAATCGCAGGGAAATTCCACGTTCTAATAGCTTACCAAGGTTGGCCAATAAGGCTATAGGCCGATAAGACCTCGGTTCCTGGGGGGGGGGGGGCTTGTCTGGTTTCCTAATCAGCTTGATAAGGGCTGTCTTCCACAGATCTGGGAAAGTTCCAGCATCTAAACATTTATTGAGAAGTTGTAGAAGTATACTGGGCTTAATCTTGGCGAGCCGTACAATAAAGGTACTCTCCAGCATGTCCATCCCTGGGCATTTCTTAACTTTCACTTGTTTGACCGCTGTGTCCAACTGGATGGCACTAAAAGGCTCAGTCTTAATTGAAGAAACATATAGAGAATTGGCAGAACGAATATTAGTGTGAAAATCAGAGTCGGAGTTCACATTGTCCTGTAGAAAAAGATTATCTAGAATAATATTTACAGAATCCGTCCAGTTAGTGGTCTCCAGACCATTGTATATGATGGATCCATACACTTCTTGTGTAAATAATTTATTTCTTACAATTTTATAAAGTAGCACCCACGGGTCTGCATTACCAGAGTTGTACACAAATTCTGTCCAAGTTTCCTTCTTCCTGGTAGCAATTGCCTTCACATAATGTTTCTTGAGATCAACGTAATAATTATAAAAGATGCGAACATCAGCCTGAGACAAATGACGATTGCGCTGATAGGTGCGTCGAGCGTGGTGGACCTGTTTCCGAAGCGAGGATAATTCTGACGACCACCAGGAACAAGTTCTGGAATTGACACGTTTTTCCCTTGATGATTTATATGATGCATTAATCAAATTTTTTGAATATGTGTCGCAGCTTCAGACACAGACATGGCGTCAAAATGAGAGTTAGTCAGTTTGGAGAAATCAGCATTTACAGAATGTTCAAATATGTCCCAATTAATGTTATTAATTGAGAAGCGAACGTACTCAGGCACACAGATACTCGAATCTGAGGGACGAGAAGGTATGGAGACCGAGAAAGAAATTGCCCGATGGTCACTTGTTGTCCAGTTAGGCTGTACAGTCCAATCGTTGATAGCTAGATTACAGAAGGAATTTGAAAAAATGATATCAATATTTGATTCTCCGGAGAAGCTGGAGGACGTAGTGAACTGTTGAGGTCTGTTAAAGATCTTCATATTATTATTAATAATAAATTCTTCGAGTAATTGCCCTCGAGCATCAGAGCGTGCACTAAACCAAAACTAAGACTTGGCGTTTACATCCGCTGAAATAAGGACATTATGAGGACCCAGAAAATTCAATGTGGATTCTAAATAATTTAATGAGTTATTTAAGTCTTCAGATGGAGGGCAGTACATTGAGATGATATAAAAGGTCATGTTAGAATATGTGACAAGGATACAAGTTGCAGTTTGGTGACAGAGACCATTAATGACAGTTACATCAATTTTGTCGTTTAATACAACAATACAAGTGTTCGGTTGCTGGTGAGCAGTTTGGATTACTCGGGTGGAAAGAGAATAACATGTGATCTTTGAACAATCTCCCATTCGCCCTTTAGCAAAATATGGCTCTTGAATAGTGATGATGTCGATTGAGTTTTGTTCTGCTGTTAATCTAATCTCGTCCGAAACAACTCGAGAATGATGCCCGTTGATTGCATAAATTTCAGATTAATAGACTGAACACTAGGCAAGTTTGTACTATTAACATCCGCAGCAGGGGAATTATTTACACTATATACACTGGAATTGGGTGTGTTACTCATCAGCAATCCTCAGTCGTGCTGTTTCCAAGGCCTTTTTGTAGACAGGACAGTTGCTATCTCTCACCGAATGGTGAAAGTCAAGTTTTCCTCTCTTACAATTGAAACACGATGGGTCTTCGTTTTTATTAGGGCACTCATTAAACACATGACCACCATGCGCACAGTGACTGCAAGACGGGGACTCGTGCATGCAGTACTGAGCGGTGTGACCATATCTCAAGCAGTGAAAGCATTTCGTCACAACAGTATAAGGTCTGTGTCTATGGGAACTCCAGGCAAGAAATATGCGCTACAGAGTAATTATATGTTTGTAAATCTTGGGAGAAAAACTAACAGCCCAGTTTACAGATAAATTTGACCTTGCTTTAGTTGAGAAACGAAAGAAAGTTCCGTTCTTAACCTCCTCAAAGGTAAAATCCGAATCGCCAAGATTTTTGTTATATAAATTTTCAAGTATCTCGTCACGTGTCAATTCCTTTGGGACATCATAAATCAGTACAGTGGGGTTTCCCTTTCGAGGAACACCTGAGCTGATAGCTGCAGATGTAAAAGGCTCCGAGGAGGACAGACCCTCCAGATCTGCTTTAGAGGCCGTTTCCAGCAAGACTCCTTTGTTCCTCACTAGCCTAAGAGTCTTGATCTTAATATTTTTTGAATCCGATTTAAGAATTTTAGCCACCAATGTCTTAACGTTAGCACTTGACTTACAACCACTGTTTTCAGAAGCTCTAAGAATTAAGACATTGTCAGGTTTCACTTTAGGAACATTAGCAGCGGAACGAGCAGCATCAGCAAAGGTCCTGACAATAGAGGTGTCAGTAGCAGCGTCTTCATGCAAAGTTGAATCATCAGCTCGCTAAGAGAACGTCTGAGCCAGCTTGAAGATTATCAACGAAAGTCCTTGAGCGTACTACAAGGTCTCTTGCCCGTGTACACTAGACTCCCTTGTCCTGGCCCTCTGGAACGCCCATCTCCCACACCTGAGTCATCGCTACTACCCGAAACGGATACAGTTACTCTTTCTAAAGACAGTGCCTATAGCGCCATGCTAATATCAACGAAACGGAACTCTGATATTGCAGGCATGAATGGAGCACAGCAAAGCCAGATGCCCGGACCTCAACAGACGCAAGCATCCCCACGCCAACGGTATTCCAGAAACAGCAAAACCACCTTGATTGGCACAAAAGTAGTTAACACTAGAATCAGAATACGAGATCGCCAAGCCACCAGCAATACTCATGCAAATATCTTCATTAGCAGGCTGGACCCGTTGACAAAAGTTGAAGAAATTCAGGCACTATTGATGGAACTAGGCATACCCGGTAAGCCTTTCAAAATCAATACCAAGCATCCGTCTTATGCTTCCTTTAGGATTCAGATTGATGGGCCTAATTACCAACAATACCTCAATGCAGAATACTGGCCCAGAGGTCTGTTGGTAATGCCATACTATGGGACACCAAAGAACAAGAATTTATCAAGCCCGAACCCCATTCCACAACAATGTATAACTACACCAGGATAGCTACCTGTCCTCTCTAGCGGAGTCTCCCAAATTATATCCGAGAGCGGGTGCAACTTATGGATGTCTAACGTGGAGATGACGAGCGAACATCGGACCGATCGCATTCCAGTTAGAATATCCAGAATGAGAGCACATCGAATGCGACATCGATCCCGGGACGAGATTTCAGATCATTATGTGAAAAGCAAATACTGTTCCAAGAGTAATCTCATCATAGTACAACCTTCTGTCGAAGTAAAAATTCGATGTTTCATACAAAACATCAGGAGTGTCAAAAACAAGCTAGATGGTCTACTTGATTTGCTTTCCTGCTCAGAGTACGACGTCGTCATTCTGATTGAAACCTGGCTCAGAGATGAAATGGAAATTGCTGCCTTCACCTCAAATCTTGGCTATCACACGCTGGCTGCTAATAGAATTGGGAGACGAGGTGGCGGTGTAGCAATCTGTCAAAGGAGTTCACTCCCCATGATTAAGGCATCCACTTATCCAGGAGGTGACATAGAAGCTGTTCTTGGAATCTACCGAATTGCCTGTTTGTCGATCTCTGTGTGTGCCGTTTATTTACCTCCACCAATTTCTGAGGATTCTGTCCTTAATCTGACAGCATGGCTGTCATCCACAATCAATCATCGGCAAAAGCTCATCATCCTCGGAGACTTTAACCTTCCACTGCCAGCCACAAAGAAGCTCCTAGATACTCTGTCATTGAACATGTCGGAAATGGGCATTGGTCTTATTCATGTTCCTCCCTCACACGGCGATGCCACCCTGCACCGCATCTTCTCAAACTGTTTAGTAGAGGAAACCCTGACCATAACTGAGAACTTCCTCCCGTCCGATCATGTTCCGATTGCTGCGATGATATCTCTGCAGGCACCTAAGGATGAAAGTACACAAGTACAAACTACGAACACTGTCAGGAGAGTATACAATCCAAAATACATCAACATTGGAAAAGTTACTATCCTCTTTCAACTTTACCCATGGAACATACTGGCTGAGCTTAACATGAATGAGGCTGCCTACTGGCTTTCGAGATGGATGGAATTCATTGCAAGGTCTCCAATGTCCAAAACTTAGTCCTGCAATGTCCATCCTTAGTCCCCACTCAAAGCCATGGTGGAATGACCTCCTGACCAAGGCCTTTAGGGAAAAACAGGCAGCCCATGCCACTTACAAGAAGTCGCCTTCACAAGAGTCATACGCCAGATTTTCCAAAGCAAGGATAGATTTTCAGAAGAGGAAACAATTTTCTATTGACAATTTCATGAACCGCCGTCTATCCAGGGGAAAACGTGTGTGGTCCACAAGTCATACTTGCACCCCTCTGTCTTTAGATGTCCAGGAATGGTGTGAGCATGTGCTGCGTTTTAAGCGAGATCACCGTGTGTCCGAAGCATATCCTTGGAACGAAGCGTTTAACATGTCTTCACCTACTAGTAATACAGAAATTTCCGAAGAACAACTAATAAAAATAATAAATTCACTACCTGACAAGTCCACCATAGGAATTGACCCAATACGTCTTAAAATTGCTTCTCATTTCATCAGCAAAGAGCTCACTCAACTCTACAACAAAGTACTCAAATTTGCACAGGTGCCTTCAAGCTGGTTATCATACAGAGTCGTGGCAGTTCCGAAAAAGCCTCATGCGAAAAGACCGGCTGACTTCAGACCAATATCAATTGCCTCTCCCTTCCTGAAATGTCTCGAGAAGTGCATCTATAATGATATAGCACTCGCAATCTTTGCGCATAGGCCAGAACACACCCATTATGCCATGCCTAATAGATCTACGGTAACCTGCCTACAGTCATTATCACAGAAAATACTTCAGGCCTGGAATGACAACGAAGATCTTCACACCATTTTTCTGGACATGAAATGTGCTTTCGACTCAGTCCAAATAACACCCCTTCTTGCCTTACTTGAGAGATTCTACGGGATATCCGGAAATATTCTCGAAATCCTCAATAATTTGCTATCTAGGAGAATGCTTCACTTCAAAGGCGATGGCGTTAAAGTCACTAAAAGCGTCGAAGTAGATATCCCACAAGGTGGTTGTCTCTCAGCCTTGTTATTTGCAGCAATATTCGTTCCACTAATGGATCAAATTCCAGCGTTCCTATCGTATTCTGATGATATTGTTTGCTACTTGCCATGGAAACGCCATGTTGGTCCTTCACAAGAAAGACAAACCGCCTCTGAATCTCTAAACAGCTACCTAAATGCATTCTATAAGTATGCTAAATTTTTTGGTCTGTCAGTTAATCCAGAGAAGTCAAACTATTTCATCTTTACGCCAAGTCGGATGACTTCTACTGACACTGCATCTTCTCTACTTCCGGTATTGGCAGGAAATGTGGCGACTCCGTAGCCAGGTGGGAAGGAGCAGCAGTGCATAGCACACGCTTCTTGATTAGACCGGGGTTCGAGCCCGTCACCACCAAATACGGAGGATGCAGAAAGGTCAGGGAATGACCACCGCATATCCCGGAGCAATATGGCCTTAGTTGCTAATGCTCCTAAAAACCAAAACAACACGCAGGAAATGTCCTGACTCCCACAGATAGTGTCAATTTCCTAGGAGTAATCCTTGATGCCAATCTCACCTATAAAAATCCAATCCAAGCTCAGTATTCCAAAGCCCTGAGAGCGTTCTGGGGAATGAAAATAGATCGGTGCAAAACGCACAATAAGAAAATAATCAAGAAGTACCTCACAACATACTTCTGTAGTGTACTCTCCTATGCCGTGGAAATTTGGTCGGCGGCACCACCCACCAGCCTCAGGAAACTATGGGGCCTCGAATTCTGGGTGCTGAAGTTGGCCAACTTGTGGTCGCACCAGATCTACACACCATCTAAATCTACTCTCTGCTGCAACCTGCAATATACGCCATAGTCCACAGAGCCCGTGTGCAAAAAATAAAGTCATTCCTTCATCTGTGCTCAGCTAAGCAGGATCACATCAACATCTGGAACATGGTTGGTTGCTGTTTGCCAGGCAGACATCTCCGTAGTACTCCCTCCTTATGCTCAAGGCTCCAGCGGTTACAGAATTTCAAGAGATACTTCCCAAATGTGACTGTGGACACTCTCAACTCGCTCAACATCGACATCGACCTGTGGACAATAGACAAGGCATATCGCGATGGCATCTTGTCCCATCTTGCTGTTTGTAAAGGACATTTATGTAAGTGCCGATCTTAGTTAGCCGATGTCATTTCATGTTCTGCTCAACTTGTAGTCCTTTTTCGCTGTAATTACTACTTCATTCATTTTTACATTTTGACTATTATCTTTGCTTTGATCTATTAATTATTATTTAGTTGTTATTATTATTATTATTTCTTTATTTATTTATTTTTTTTTTTATAAATGAAAATCACTTGTATAAACAACTAAATGTAAGATTCCTCTGGCTTTCTGTGTAAGGAATCACTAGTGTATAAAATTTATATTAATAAAGAATCTTATTATTATTATTATCAGTGACAATCGGGGCAGGGGACACTGTTACTAACAGATTGTTTGGCCAAACAAGCCATATTTGTTGTTGTTATACCGGAAAATGTATTTATAACTCTTTCCAAAAGATTGGTACGTGTATTTATTTCTATGTTTAGGGCCTTTAGCTTCTCGTTCTCTACAAGGAGATAAGTCGCAACAGTCTCCAATTTGAGCCATTTATCCATTATAGTGTTACCTGATTGCTTGGTAATCTTGTTGCCTTCATAAGAAAGGAAACTAGAGAGATATCGTCTCATTTTTGCAATTCTGTCGTATAAAATAAAAACATTCTTTCCCTGGTCGCTTGCCTGAGCGTTTGTTAAATTATTTTTCTTCTCTGCACCTGCAGTTCCAAGTTTATTACTCGAAGGAATCTCCGTCTGACGTTCTTTGTCAAGAGTTGATTGTGAAAGAGAATCAGAAGCAACTTTTGAAGATGAGCTTTCCTGAGAGGCAATAGCCGGTTCCGGTGATTGGGTCAATGGCACTTGAGGGGTCAGAGGTGTTGAGATCTCACCAAGAGATGGCAATGGAGAAAAGATATCAGCTGCACTAGGTTGTTTATCATCCATGTTAACTGAAATCAGAAATATATGCGTAGAGCAAATTTAATATCTAAAAGTGATATTAACTGAGACAAAATAAGTTTAACTTGAAACTTCTTCAGTCTTCGTGGAGTCCAGGAGAACAGACTCTTCAGGTCAGATCAGATTTTTGTAGTCTGGTAGCTGATCTTGGCATAAAATGGGTGGCGCTGTACAGATCTTTATGCAGATGGTGAAAATTTGCGACGCATGCGTGCTATTGAGACAACCACTGCTGGCACTGGGTAAGTGTAAGAAGGAAGTAAACACCGGAGACACAAAACGGTGAAACTGGTAGCTTCAATGCGACGCCCGTCCAAGGTCACGGAAGGGGGAAAACAGCCCCAGTCAAATTAGCAAGGATAGAGTGTGGTGGTCAGGCAAAGGAGTGGCCACCTCCCAAAAGCTTCAGCTATGGCGCCTAAGCTTAGTGACCAAAGAACAATAGCAGTGAGAAGAGAATGGAAGAAACTCGAAAGAGAGGTCTAATAACACAAAACTATGCTTACCAACCGAATCCTCAAGTTGTAATTATCTATTTCGTAAAAAACTGCACTTTTCACACGAAATAAATCCATAGTTCTAACACGATAATACAGGAGCTAAAAATAACGTGACCGCTATGCTACGAACCCTACACACGTCATCTTCGCCGTGGACAAGGCCAACTGGGAACAATTTCAAGAGGCACTGACTGGCTCTGTTCAAATTTTGACTATGCAACTCTTACCCCGGACCAAATCACAGCGCCATTTTAAACATAATTATAGAGGCTGCAAACGCAACCATCAAAAGGAAGAAACCATCCCCAGGTGCGGTCACCTGGTGGTGCCCGGAGCTTCACAGACTCCGACACGAGGTAATTACACGCAGGAAAAATTTTCAACGAGCAAAAAGATCCTGGCCGGCAGCAGAGGTGCCGGTCCTCAGGTAGCAATACCGTGAGGTCAATAATGAACATATCGCCTTGATTAGAACACGGAAGAAACGATCCTGGGGAATGCTAGTTTCAACTACCGGGAACGAGTACCCTTGGGGGATTGTATATAAAGTCGCAATGAACAAGCTACCCAAAGGAGAGGTTGTTCCCTCAACTAAAACACCTGCTGGCTTCTATACAAGTCATAGCACCAATCAATAGACAATATACTCAATACCACCTTTCGGCAACTCCCGACAGCTCATTCCCTGGAGCAGCTCCGTCTCTGCGAAGAAAACGCAAACTACAACACAGTGGAACGCAAAGACCCATTCACACTAGCAGACCTCTACTTGGCGACTGCCAAAATACGAAACAAGAAAATGCCTGGTGAAGACTATTTGGAACCAGAGATCGTAAAAAAGGCCGTAGAATACATCCCAACAACTATCCTAAATCTGTCCAATCACACTCTCTCTGCAGGCTACTTTCCTCACGACTGGAGATCTGCACGGATCCGACTGATCTTGAAGAACCCGACAAAATCAAGGGAACTTCTGGAGTCGTACAGACCTATAGCACTATTACCGGTACTGAGCAAATTATTAGAACACTTACTCCACAACAGAATAGAAACTCACTACCTAGAAGCAGGGCTCCGATCCCCCAAACAATTTGGCTTTCGTAGAGGCTGCTCCACTGTAGACGCCTTGAGAACGCATAATAACTGCAGCTAAAAACTGTAACCACAAATAATTCCTAATGATCTCTGTCGATTTTGCCGGTGCATTTGACTCAGTCTGGTGGCCAAGTGTCCTCGGCAGACTCGGGAGGCAAATATCTCCAATAACCTGTACCACTGTATCAAACCCTACCTATCTGATAGAAGGATCTCAGTATGTGCTCCCTACTCTCAATTTACTCGGCCTATCTTCCGAGGGTGCCCACAAGGTTCAATCCTGGGACCACTCCTTTGGAATCTGGTGATGGACGGCTTCCTCAATCAGAATCTCAATGGGGCAGATGCACAAGCATTTGCAGATGACCTCGTCCTGATGCTGGAGGCGGACAGTCGGGCACAACTGGAAGCCACTGCAAACCGGGCAATTGACTCCCTGCAAACGTGGGTGAAACAGAACCACCTAACAATATCACCAACCAAGACATCTTCAATACTCCTCAAAGGTTCTCTCGACACGAGAAGGCCACCACAAATCAAAATAGAAGGAACCACGATTAAACTAACAACAGAACTAAAATACCTCGGAATCGTATTGGATAAAAACTTATCCTTTACCCTACATCTCATCTATCTCCAGAGAAAGATTAGGAACTACTCAGCCCTCATAGCAAGAGTCACACGAAAAGATTGCAAACCCTACCTATCTGATAGAAGGATCTCAGTATGTGCTCCCTACTCTCAATTTACTCGGCCTATCTTCCGGGGGTGCCCACAAGGTTCAATCCTGGGACCACTCCTTTGGAATCTGGTGATGGACGGCTTCCTCAATCAGAATCTCAATGGGGCAGATGCACAAGCATTTGCAGATGACCTCGTCCTGATGCTGGAGGCGGACAGTCGGGCACAACTGGAAGCCACTGCAAACCGGGCAATTGACTCCCTGCAAACGTGGGTGAAACAGAACCACCTAACAATATCACCAACCAAGACATCTTCAATACTCCTCAAAGGTTCTCTCGACACGAGAAGGCCACCACAAATCAAAATAGAAGGAACCACGATTAAACTAACAACAGAACTAAAATACCTCGGAATCGTATTGGATAAAAACTTATCCTTTACCCTACATCTCATCTATCTCCAGAGAAAGATTAGGAACTACTCAGCCCTCATAGCAAGAGTCACACGAAAAGATTGGGGACTACGGTAACGGACCCTGTCTCTCTTTTACAAGGCTTGTTTCATCCCTATCGTCTCATACGCTGCAGGGATTTGGTACAAAAAGCAACCTCGGCTGTGAACAAAAGGAAATTAGAATCAATACAGCATAGCATCTTGCTCACCATCACAAGAGCATGCTGCACTGTCAGCTCTCATGCGCTTCAGGCCCTGGCAGGATCACTCCCACTGGACCTGGAAATTGTCCGCTGCCGCATGCTCTTTCAACTGTCCAGAGGTAAAAGTGTATCCTACATCGGCTTCACTACCGATGCAGCCAACAACAGCAACATAGAGAAAAAACGTCTTATCAACCATCTCCGGCAAACCTGTCAGTCCCGAAAGACAGAATCAACTAAACGCGCCATAACCCGGAAACTTATCCCAGACGTTACCCAAGTATACCCTCACCAGCCGGCCTGGTTCTCACCGGGTCTCTACACCACCTTCCTTCTAACGGGACATGGTTCCTTTAATGCCAAACTTTCGACCTTCGGAATAAAAGAATCACCACTATGCCACTGCGGTGAAAATCAGACATGGACACATCTGATGCATGAATGTCCCCTCTTTGATGATATAAGATGTCACTTTATAACAAAAATATGTTTCAACCCGAAGGATCGGGAACACCTTGTACTGTGGGAGGAGGAGTACTATAGAGCCCTCTCGAAATTTGCGCACGAACTGTTCAGCAGGCTACGAGCATTACCACAACTTCCCTAAACACGACACTGGAACTCTGACAACTGAAACGGACAACAATGACTAGGACTTTACTGGATGAGATCTATATCCCCTTAGTGACACCATCCCACACTGATATCCTGATTATTGGAACAGCAGTGGATGAGATCCTATCCCAAAACTGACCAACTAATGGACTGGACACTGTCACGAAGCCACACTGTGACGAAGCCACAGCTTTGCTGCATACACGCCATGTTAGTGATCTGAGCCGGCTCCCTTGTTCGGCCCTTTCTTCTCCCTTATCCTGGCGGGGGGAGGCGACAACTTTCCTGTCTCCTCCCCTCCTTGCTGACCCCACACTTCCCTCTGGTGGGGTATGGGCATGCCCCACTGATTCTACCTGGGGTCGTCTTCGCTATTGACACCATTCTTATGTCTTTATACCCCCAGTCTTCATTCTCCCTACCCAACTCTATCTGTATGCAAGCAAATGCCCCACACGGCAAAATTAACCGTGTCTAAATTACACTGTTCGCCCACCATTTTGGCTTTTCCAATTCTAGTGTAATATTCCCATGCAATTTTTTTTTTTTTTTTTTTTTTTTTTTTAAGGTCCTAGCCACTGAAATCCCAGGAAACTAGGTGGCAGGACCTGCCAGAATGCAAATTTAAACTAGTGGTTACCTGGTCTGTCTCCATGGGGCGAAGTGCGGGCAATGTTGGGCCTCAGCTGGGGTCCAGCGGCTAAATGGCCAGAAGAACAACGGCACATAACATAACACACTGCCATGATCCACACACTTTGAAATCTCTGGCCTTCCCAGTGAACTGGTACACTCACAATGAAAGCAACGCGGAGATGGCGGAAACCCCTGGTGCCGTTAGACACTTAACACACATTGCACTTTTCAATGGAATAGAAGGCGACACGTCAGTGACAGCCTGGTGTATTCCACCGAGTTTGATGAACAGGTATATCTCAGCCAGCTTGGTAAAAAAGCCATTCTGACGTGCAGGCGGCAAAGGGGCACACGAACTGATAACACAAAAGAAGGAAACCAACAGCAAGAGTCAACCCCCAATCTAGATCCCTCTCTTCCTGAAGGAAACATCCCAGAACAGATTCGTTCGTTGCGTATGCAGCTGGAGAGCCTGATGGCCAAATCAAATAACAAAATTATAACAGGCCTCCGTAGTGAGATTGTCAATATATGGACAAAGATGGAGACTATATTAATGAACACCCACGTGGAACAAGAAAAGGCCAACGCTAAACTGGGAGCTTTTCTCATGGATAGGGCAAACCAAATGTGACAGTGTGCCCCAACCTACGCAGACACGCTGAGGAATCCTGCCGATAAATCGGAAACCACTAGTAAACAAATGACAACGAGGAAAGAAACCGTTTTACTCCAGCAACCAAATGTTGTCAAACTAAAGCCTGCTACAGATGACGCCCCCAAGACAAGTGAGGGAATTAAAACAACCGTAATCACCAAGTTAAACGATGATCTGAAAACCGCAAAGATTAAATCAATCTGCAAGACCAGAAACACCGGAGTAGTTATAGAAACGGAGACAAAGGAAAGGTTAGCCAAAATCCTCAGTAACCCAAAAATTCAGTCGCTGGGACTAGTGGCTGAAACTCCAAGAAAAAAAGGCCCGGCAATAATAATTTTTGATTTCAACAAAGACCTGACACCGGATGAACTTAAAGAGGAGTTATATTATAGAAACCTACAGGAGGACTTTCCGGACGCGGAAATGGATCAACTAATAACCCCGAAATATAAAACAAGATCTAGGAATGGAAATGCCACCAACTGGGTTGCCCAGCTTGCCAAATCAGTATGACAAAAAAATAAGTAAACAAAACAGAGTTTACATTCAATGGGGAAGCCACCGTTTTAAGGAGCATGTTTTTTTTTTTTTTTTTTTTACTTTTTTCTTTCTTTATTAACAAAGAACAGCAAGCGGCCCCTAGCCAGAAACTGGCAAATCCGCTATGTACATGCATAGATATATATACAATGATATATATATGATACAATATATAATGATACATACAATGATATATACATATAATCGTGTTAATTACAATGTTATAGGTGTGATGAACATGTATCATGTTCACAGAGCAAATCACATCACGTAATTGATCAGAAGTATTACTTGTGTCCCAGGAACAACAAGACAGCAGTGTTTTCCTATCCTAGGAAGAACGAAAACCGCACCCACTGAAGGTAGTCCTATATACCAATGGGTGTTAGCTAATCCTGTATCCACAGCTGCCCAAACTGGAGTACCAGCTAAAAAAAAAAAAAAAAAAAAAGAAGAGAATAGATGGCAGGCGATATCAGTTTCAAGAGGCGATAGACATTGCAGGTGTTGGGTTGGTTCCTTGTTGTTGATATGTTGATAAACTTGAGAAGAGTTGCTTTCTTTTAGTGAAAACAGCAGAGCAGAACTGTTGTAGAGCTGAGAACGATTGAGAATTTTCAGTCAGCGCCACTTCATTTCCTTCAGAGAAGTTGCTGACAGCAGCTTGTAATGTATTTCTGTCATCGTGGTACCGGCTGCAGCGATACAGAATGTGCGTCCAGGTTTCCTCAGCACCACACAAGCAGAGATTGGTGTCAGACAAGGCAAATTGAAATAGTTTGCAGTTGATGGAGCCGTGCCCAGTAAGTATATACGATGTTGTTAGGTTAGGAGAAAACCATTGGCGTACGCTCTTGTTGAGAGGGAAGGTAACTGCAGGAACAAAAGAGTGGGTGACTTGACCAGTAGTACTGGAATACCATCGTGATTGCCACACACTGATAAGTTCATTCCAGATTCTCCGTTTCTCGTCTTTGATGTTAGCAGTTAAGTTGCATGAGATGCCGAGAATCTCGCCGGGAACTTCGTGCTTTAGACGATAGCATAGTCCTTTGAAGATGACATGCAGGTCTAGTGGTAAGACTCCAGCAAGGACCTGCAGAGCAGCAGAGGACACTGTCCTGCAGGCCCGGAGCATGGTAAGCAGCATAATCCGTTGAATGGAGATGAGCTTGGAACGGAGTTTAACATTAACGGCTCCATGGAACCAGACTCCCGAAGCATATGTTGGAGCATGTGGCTGTCCCCAAGTGTTTTAAGTGCTGCCGCTTCGGTCACACCACACACACACATGCACACAGACTGAGCCAACTTGCGGGCACTGTGCCGAAAAAGGGCACAAATACAAATCATGCCCTAATAAATCCGCCGTGCCCATCTGTGTGAACTGCAAGGCACAGAAAATGCAACATGACCACTCAATCATGGATAATAAATGCCCTGTCTACCTAAAATTCAAGAGCATACACCAGGCACCAACCGATTATGGGTATGACGCATAAATCCTATAACACCAAGGAGATTAAATTTTTAAAAATTAAAGCGCAGCGTGCTCGAGCAGTAGTAGACCAAATAAGGAAAAAAGCTGACGAAGAGAACATCGACGTTATCCTAATACAAGAGACCTACACGCATAATAAGGAAGTCAGGGGGTATCCCCTAACTTAAAACATCGCCCAAGTGGATGGAGATACCCCATAGACCGCTGTAGCTGTCCGTAATCCTAATATTATGGTCATGAATATCGTACACTTTTGCTCAAACTGGGCTGCATGTGTGCACCTTATTACACCTATAGGAGAATTATATGTCTTCTCGATGTATTGCAGGCCAGGGGAAGACATCCTGCCTGCAATCAGATATATGCAGAACATCCCTACGCAAAAATCGTAATCGGCGCTGAAGTTAATTGTCGCTCCCAGCTGTGGCATAGTGAGACTGTAGACCGACGCGGGAATGGCCAGCGACTGGAGGAATTCCTTGCAAATTCCACTCACACCATAATAAATCAACCAAACAACCCAGCAACTTTTTCCAGTACTCTTTGGGAGGCCACAATCGATGTGACCCTTGTAACCAGATGACTGGCACGATATCTCTCGAACTGGACGTTACATGACTCACGGACAACATCCGACCATCGGTCCATTACGTTCTAGCTGAACAATTCATTGCTTGCTCTCCAGTAATCAGGCAGATAATGCATAGATATACCCTCGCCAAGGCAGACTGGAACCTCTTCAAGCAGGTGCTGGCCGACTCCTCTCACAGGCTTCAAATAAGTGATTCCAAGCACTAAATCTAGATCAACACCAACGTGCTGTCACAGACATGATCACATTGGCCTGCAACGTCTCCATCAAAAGGAAGAACCCCAAACCGGGTGTAGTCCCTTTTTGGGGCCCTGAGCTAGAAGCCCTAAGATGTGAAGTGAATCAAAGACGAAAAACTTTCCAGCGCGCTCGGAGTTCATGGCCAGAGGCTAAGGTAGAAGCCTTCAGGCAACAGTAGAGGGAAGTCCGGAATAGCTACACCGCATTAATTAGGAAGCGCAAACGAAAATCATGGGAAGACCTTGTTTTTACTTTTGGCAACTCGGATCCCTGGTTGGTAGTCTTCAAGGTAACTACCAACAAGCTCCCCAGAGGTGAAGTGATTCCATCCAAAAAGACCCCTATTGGAACTATAACCACGAGTTGGTATGCATCGATAAATAATATACTTGATGTAATATTCAAACAGCCAGCTAATCCATCCACTCCGCACAAATACAAATGTGTGAAGATAACAAAAGTTACACCACGCAACAGCAGTAGCCTCCATTCACAGCCGAGGAACTCAGTATCACAGCATCAAAACTGAGAGACAGAAAATTACCGGGACTAGACTTGCTAGAACCGGAAATTGTAAAAAAGATGGCGGAGTACAATCCAGAGCTTCTCCTTAATATATTTAACCATTGTCTCCAGCGTGGATGGTTCCCAACAGACTGCAAAATGGAAAAACATCAGGCTAATTTTGAAAAATTCCAGCAAACCGCATGGCCAACCAGATTCCTATAGACCCATCACTCTCTTGTGAGTAATGAGCAATTTGCTTGAGCATCTTCTAAGACAAAGAATAGAAACATATTACAACAATGCCAACTTACTGTCCCCAAATGAATATGGGGACAGCAAGTTGATGAAAGGGACGAAAGGGAGAAAGGGTCGTTCGATTGTTGATGCACTGGCGGACATGATTGAAGGCCCAAAGAGCACGGACAGAAAATATTTCTTAGCCATCTCAGTGGTGGACTTTGTCGGGGCGTTTGACGCACTCCGTACAGCAAATCTCCCTAGCAAGCTGTACCAATGCATCAAAAATTATATATCACAGCGGAGCATAACCATCAGGACTCCTTATAGCAAGGTTACGCGCCAAATCTACAGAGGAGGTCCGCAGGGGTCTGTCCTGGGTCCCCTACTTTGGAACGTTGTACTTGATGAGTTCTTGAACATAGACCTGCAGAATGTCCAATCTCAAGAATATGCAAACGATCTAGTATCAGCGCAAGGGTAAGGACTAATACCCTTGCGCTGATACTAGATCCCAACTGGAAGCCGCAGCAAATAGAGTACTCGGAACTTTACAGGACTGGGCTTGGCACAACCAATTGGAAATCTCACCATTAAAGAGAAACTCCATCCTGCATAAAGGCTCTCTGAACATAGCGAGGCCACCACAAATCAAAATCCAAGGGAGAACTATCCAGTTAACAACTGAGATGGGATACCTTGGAGTGATCTTGGATAGGAACCTATCTTTCACACCACACCTGAAATATCTACATACCAAGATTCGAAAATATACTGCGCTAGTGGCAAGAATCGTACGTCGGGACTGGGGATTGAAGCGAAGCGCGCTCACCTTCTTCTATAAGGCTATGTTCACCCCCATAATCAATTATGCATATGGTATCTGGTTTCCAAAGGCCACCACAGCAGTTAACAAGAGGAAGCTTGACTCGATTCAGCGTGTCATCCTGCTCACCATCACCCGGGCCTGCTGCACAGTCAGCACACATGCCTTGCAAGTGTTGGCCGGCGTGCTACCTCTAGATCTAGAAATCATGAAATGTGGATTGCTTTATATGTTTTCCAAAGGTAAAGCCTTTGGAAAGATGATTTTACCATCGACCTCTAAAATAACATCAAGGCTGAGAAGAAGTGCCTCAGTGCATACTTGCAGCAGGTCTGGCAGTCTAGGTGGACACAGTCTACAAAAGGAGAAGTCACCAGAAAATTCATTCCTACAATAGCAACAGTATACCCAAAATCTCCCACATGGTACTCCCCTGACCAATACGTCACTTTTTTGTTAACTGGCCATGGATCTATCAGAGGAAAGCTCACTGCACTCGGGATCACCGAAAATCCACAATACCTCTGTGGTTCCATCGAAAGTTGGGACCACCTGATGTACGAATGCGAAATATATGAAAATTTGAGATGCCTCCTGCTGACCAAGACACATTACCTTCCTAAAATCCAAGAACAGCACATCCTCGAGAGAGAAGAAAATTATGTCGCCTTTACGCGCTACGCACAAGATTTATTCGCATGACGGAAGACCCTACCATGGATATAGTCACTATTCCGATCATCGTCAAAACCAAGAGAAGACAACAAATACCTATATTTTGGGAATCAATGCAGAGACCTACCAGCAAATGAGACTACACCACCACCAAATCTAAGAAGATCCAGTATAGGACAACCACAGCTACATTTCTATTTATATCCCTACTGACTTAGACACAGATCACCAGATGACATCACCACAGAAATTGCCATCATGACCGGACCTGAATGAGAAGAAAAAGAAGATTCTGCCAAATAGCGATCACGCTTGTGCTCTCTTGCACGGCAACTTTTGTCCCACTTCCATCCCTTACTTTCGCCTGATGGATGTATTCCATTGTACCTGGGAGATGCCTTCTTCATCCCACATATTTCTACCTGTCCTCCCCTTTTCTTGACTCTAAAGCCCACCCGCTCTAACTCTTCTTTTTTTTTTTTACATTGGTCTCTGTCAGGATGCTTAGGTGATCCTGCAGAGACTAGCCAGAGAATAATTGGCAGCCTGGCTACCTCTTGCAGCGTGGGCGGTCAAAGTGGGGTTCCATCAGGGGCTCTGCGGCCAAATGCCAGGACACCCAACAGAACCCAAAGCAAAACTACGTATTCAACACAGAACACTTTTCTGGCATTTACAGCAGTTCTGTATTTCTTCACAGTGTAAATATGGCGCAAATGTGGGAAACCACAGGGGGCGCCTGATCCTAATACTATGCACACTACGCAGTGCGGGATCTACAGGCACTATGCCATTGGCAATTACACAGTGGAGCCTGTCCCCTGTGACTTTAAAACCCACACCCTTCCCTATACTTCGCCTAAATTAGGGTGGATTTATTCTCCCCTGTCAACCCACCCAAATTCATTCCCCCTCCAATCCCCTCTTCTTCTATGCCCCACTCTCTCTCTCTGTTTTTTTTTTCTTTAAACTGTTACTTTATTTACTTATTTTTATTTTTTTATTATTTTTTTATTTATTTATTTATTTTTATTTTTTATTTATTTATTTATTTTTATTTTTTTATTATTATTTATTTATTTTTATTTTTTTATTTATATATATATATATATATATATTTTTTTTTTTTTTCTCTCCATCAGGAAGCAATGGCAACCCTGGCGGAGGCTAGCCGGAATATAATGGGCAGCCTGGCTCACCAACCAGTGGTGGTGGCGGTGAACGTGGGGTTCCCTTAGGGACTTGCAGCTAAGCAGCCAGAGACAGAACAACAGAAAACAGCACTACTCTGTCACAAACCAGACAAGACACCACACTTTTCTGGCTTTTACAGAGATTCTGTAAATTCTTAACAGAGTACCATGGTGCAGATGTGGGAAACCACCGGTGGCGCCATCTAAAAAACACTATGCCACTATGACACTATGTTCCAGTTTGCTGGGTAATCCAGAGATTTAAAAGTGTGTGGATATTGATTTTGTTACCCTTTTTCATCAAGCCATTTAGCCGCTAGATCCCTGCTGAGGCCCAACTTTGCCCCACTTACGCCCCGTGGAGGAAGACCAGGAACCTACGAGACTATTTTTACTCTGGCAGGTCCTGCCGCCTAATTTCATGAGATTTCCGTGGCTAGAACTTAAAATGAAATTATATATATATATATATATATATATATATATATATATATATATACCGTGTGTCTCAAAAATATTGGTACAAAGGATTAGGGGAGGTAGGTAACATCTAAAGGAATGTGAATCGCATAGGAACCCATAACCGGGGGCGCCTCCGTAGCCAGGTGGGAAGGAGCAGCAGTGCGTAGCACACACTTCTTGATTAGACCGGGGTTCGAGCCCGTCACCACCAAATACGGAGGATGCGGAAAGGTCAGGGAATGACCACCGCATATCCCAGAGAAATATGGCCTTAGTTGCTAATGCTCCTAAAACCCAAATAACAACAACCAATAACCGGAAACGTCACCGTAAGTCGGTACACGACGCTGTTCATTAGTTCGCGACAGGGAAAATTTCTTGTTTATTCATTCAAGCAGTAGTCGCCGCACAAAGAGCATGCATCGATATAAGTACTGTGTGTTGGCAGACATGCACTTAGTGTATGGATTAGCAGAGGGCAATGGACGAGACGAGCCGCTCAACGAATTTATGGAGAACTCTTCCCAGACAGACATGTACTGGACCACTGTTTGTTTGTTTGGGCGTTTGCATCAAAATTTGTGCGATTATGGGTCATTTATTTAGGGGTAACAGGAGTAGTGGGGGCAGACCACGTTCGACGCGAACTCCTGCCATGAAAGAAAGTGTGTTGAATGCCATCCAGTATAATTCTATTACCAGCACACTTGCCGTTGCCTCTGCCTTAGGAGTGTCTCCTTGCAGTGTACAGCGTATCTGGCACGACGATTCCTTAGACCCCTTTCATCTCCAAAGGGTTCAGTTACTGCTCCCCCAAGATCATCCTGTATGTGCGGCTTTTGCGCAGTGGTTTCTCCAAGAAAGTGTTCAAGACTTGAATTTTCCAGCCTATGTTTTTGTCAGGGATGAGGCTTAGTTCACTCGGAAAGGCTTATTCAATCAGCACAATGCTTAAGTGTGGGCTCACGACAACCCAAACGGTGTGCGCCCAAATGCGGCACAACACGGCTTCGCAATAAATGTGTGGGCAGGTATGGTCGGTGACTGCTTAGTCGGCCCATACCTGTTACCATCCCGCATGAACTCCGCTAAATATCGGATTTTTCTTCAACAAGTTCTACCAAGTTTACTTGATGAAGTACCAGCAAATGTGAGACACAACATTTGGTTTAAACATGACGGGGCGCCTTCCCATTATGGAAGGTGTGTTCGTGACCATATGAACAGGCGTCTTGGGCGTCGATGGATTGGACGTGGTGGACCCGTTGCTTTGCCCGTGCGCCCACCTGATTTATCGAGCCTCGATTTCTTCCTGTGGGGGGGGGCACTCAAATCTATAGTGTATGAATCGCCTGTGGAGACGTTAGTTGTTATTTGTTATTTGGTTTTTAGAAGCATTACCAACTAAGGCCATATTGCTCCGAGATATGTGGTGGTCATTCCCTGACCTTTCCGCATCCTCCGTATTTGGTGGTGACGGGCTCGAACCCCGGTCTAATCAAGAAGCGGGTGCTACGCACTGTTGCACCTGCCCACCTGGCTACGGAGGCGCCCCTGTGGAGACGAAAATGGATCTCGTGGCGAGACTCGTCTGCGCTGCAGCTACTGTCAAAGAAACTCCAGGTGTGTTCGACCGTGCCCACTAATCCATGCTGCGTCGGTGTGACGCATGCATCGCTCATGTCTCATGGTGGAACCTTCGAGCATCTTTTGTAACATCATGAAATGCATCCATCTCGTACTCCATTGTTAATATTATGTCAAATAAATGTTTGCCACTAATTTCTGTTTTGTGTCATTTCTGCTTCTTGTGCCTCTGCTACTACTTTCCCGTGGCGTTTCCGGTTATGGGTTCCTATGCGGTTCTTATTCCTTTAGTTGTTACCTACCTCCACTAAACGTTTGTACCAATATATTTTTGAGACACCCTGTATACATATACACATGCACATATAAAAATATATACAGGGTGATTCACTACCAGTGTGACAAACTTGCAGGAGGGGTAGGGGGCACAAATCCGTATCGGAATCACATAGCATTGCAGGGTCCGAAATGCCTTCGTCATACGGTAGAGGACGTTAAACGGGAGGTCGCGTGAAAAGCGATCCCGCTGGAAGTTAGCATTTGCGAACCATTTCCCGAGGCAGTAGATGGACGAGTATTCAAACGTTGAACTGGCCGACATCCACCTCGCGTATGGAGCTGCGGACTGTAACGGGCGCGCCGCTCTGCGTTTGTACCAGGAACTTTTCCCGCACAGGCCTGCTCTTCATCTTACGATTTTCACACGTGTGCACAGAAGGTTACGTGAGACTGGTTGTTTCACGAGAGGTACTGTGAATCGAGAGCGAACGTCGAGGACGCCACACAATGAGGAGAATGTCCTACGTCTTGGCGAAGGCAATCCGAGTACGAGTACTCGAGCGATAGGACAACGATTGGGTATTTCCCAATCGACTGTATGGAGGATACTGTCAACGAACCAAATCAGTTCATACCATCTGCAACGCGGACAATCATTGGAGCCTGCGGATTATCCACTCCGGAGGACTTTATCCATCCTACTGCCTCGGGAACCGGTTCGCAAATGCTGACTTCCAGCGGGATCGCTGCTCACGGGATCTGCAATTCAACGTCCTCTACCGCAGGACGAAGGCATTTCGGACCCTGCACTGCTATATGATTCCGATTCGGCTTTGTACCCCCTACACCTCCTGCAAATTTGTCGCACTGGTAGTGAATCACCCTGTATATATGTGTGTTTGCAATATGTACATATGTGCGTGTCTTCAGTTGAATAGGAAAATATCGCTCAGATGTAAAAAAGCCGAAAGTGAGCGTAATTAATTTGGAGTTGTTTAAAGTTTTGGTGAGAGGGCATATGCTTGCGTAAAGATAGAGGGGGCTGTAGGCTGAGGGGAGTAAGGCAGAAGAATGGGGACAATACAGTAATTGACCCCAGTAGTTCAGTGAGGCATGCACATGCCTCACTAGAAGGAAAGGAGTGGTGAGGCTCCACCCCAGGATTTAAAGAGAGTCGGGCTAGGTTGCCCGGCTCAGTTCACCGCCATGTGGCGTCGGCAGCTGGGCTACGTGTCATACACGACAACTCCATCTGAGTTGTCAGTCCGGTATTTGTCCTGGAACAGGAGCAAGGTCCCTTTGTTCTAGCTATGTGGATGTTCTCAGATTCTCCATGTGGTTGTACGCGACGAGTGTGTACCTCGTGGGTGTTCATTATTAAGTTCACTTCTTGTTCTTTCTTCTTCGTTGTCACAGTCGATGTGCCTGTGGTTACGTCCGGTTTGTGTTTAGTCTGGGTCTCGTTCTTGCGGGCAATCTCCGAGTGCTTATCTGTTCTTTTGTTGTGTTTATAGTAGTATTCTGTTCATCTGCTTTGTGAATTGAGATTTGTCCTCAGTCGAAGTCTCGTCTGTGATAGGAATCTGGGGTTTCCTTTTCATTTCAACTGATTAGTTCCAGGCTTTTCTCGTTGGTTACTGTCCATATTTTTAAACGGTGCCTTGGGGCTTAGATTTATCCTGATCCAGATGCTTTAGTTAGGATTGAATTTATCCTGGGAGTGTTCTCAGTTGCGGGCGATGGCGTAGTTGGCTCTCCATCTTGCAAACAATTTCTGGGCAAAATCAGTGAACGCTAGGTACTCGTCTTTGGTGCCAAGCAGGTGTCGTTCGAGGAATCTTGGTAGGTATCGGATCTTGGTGATTAGGGTTTTGCGTCGGTCGTCATAGAGCTTGCAGTCAGTCGTGCATGAGGTGCTACTAGCTCTCTAATCCTCCGCAAACACAGGTGTGGGTCGTCTTGGATCCCAAAGAGTGAAAACGTTGAATTAATGGCCCAATAGCCTGTGAATAGACAGGTTGATTGTAACCCAGGGGCGAAGCAGTTGGGTGACGTGGGGTATACCCGAGTCACATTAGGTATGAATTACCTTGGGATGTCCCCAGTACTGGATTTTGCCATTACTCCTGCCACATCTGTATTAGGTGCGCGTTCAGTCTCCTCTTCTCTGTTTTCTGATTAACGTCCGGGTCTGTTGTGAAGTCCAGGCAGGTTTTTGAGATGCCCTTGGGTAGGGTGGTATAGAAGCCCTCGTCTGACTATTTCCAGGTCCAGTGGGAATACCCCTGCAATGATTTGGAGAGCGTGGGTACTGATACTGCACGCACAGGTGATGGACAGTAGTACGGTTCTTTGGGTGGAGTCTATTAGTCGCTTGTTGGAAGCGAGTGTGCCCTTTTGGAACCAAACTACGGCGGCATAACTTATGATGGGGATGTACACAGCCTTGTAGAAAACGTGAAACGTGCTCCAGGTGAGACTCCAATCCTTTCGGATGACTCTCGCGATAATTATTCAGCGCGTCTAGCACAGTGGTATCGTCACCGTCCTCCCCACACCGGGTGGAAAAGGCCTGGGTTCGAATCCCGTCGATGACGCGAGGGACTTTAATGGGCTTTTTTCACTCCGTGGCTAAGTTAGTTGGTCTCAGGCGTAGATACCAAGGTTTTTCTCCCCAGTAACTGCGGTTGTTTCGTTCAGCAAAATACGCAAATAAACCATAGAACATACGCAATTTACAGACACAAAATACGGGTTAATGTATTTAATTGCGGGAAACCCTAAAATAATAATTTTTAAAATCTCGCGATAATTAGCATTAGCATTAGTAGAAGCATGTGATGCAAGAAAGCAAGCTAATCCAGTATCAGCCAAAAAAAAAAAAAAAAAAAAGCTTCCACTTCATCCCTCCGTTCGTTCGAAATACCTGTCCAACTGAACTTAAATTTATTTAGGCTATCAACTTCCACAACAAGGGATGGAAGACTGCTCCACCAACGAACTACCCGATAGAAAAAGGCAACTTTCCGCATATCCATCCTACATCTGTCTTTCCTCAATTTGAATTTATGCCCTCTCAGGTGATTATTCTGAGCAAGAGGAAGAATCCCATCAGCATTGCCCATGCTCACACCATTCAAGGCTTTATACACCTCTATAAGATCACCTCGCCGGTGGCTGGTCTCCAGACACTGTAATTTGCAGAATTTAAGCCTTTCTTCTTCGTGAGAGCAACCCTTTCTTCGTGAGAGCAACCCTTTATTCCATTCACTAATCTTATTTTATTGCCATTCTCTGTACTCGTTCCAGCAGCTCTACATCCTTCTTGAAACGACGTCTCCAGACCTGTATACAGTACTCTAGGTGTGGTCTCACCATTCCCTTATACAAGAAAATAATCACCTCCTTGTCCCTGCTAGAAAAATTCCTGTATATCATTGACAAGACACCATGAGCTACTTTTGCAACCAGTCTGCACTCTCAGCACAATTACCCCCAGGTCCTTTTCATTCTGCACTACTGTCAGTGTAGTACCACAGAGTTCATACGTTGCTCTGGGGTTGCTGTTTCCCATATGTACTACTTTACATTTGTCAACGTTAAACTTCATTTTTCACCTCTCAGCCCATCTGCTTAACCTTTCCAGATCATTTTGCAGCAGCATAACGTCAGAAGCGTCCTTAAAAACCCTGGAAACCTTTGTTTGTCTGCAATCTTGGACATTTAGCTTGATATACCATCATCAATATTATTTATAATTACAGAAAACAATAATGCACCCAACACTGAACACTGAGGAACTTCACTAAAAACATTAGTCCACGATGAGCAGTCTCCATTGATTACCACTCTCCCTCTTCTCCCCCCTCAAGCACCCCTTTATCCATAGCAGCAATTTTCCTCCAATGCCACACTGCTCCAATTTGTGCAGCGGTTTTCCATGTGCAAGAGAATAAAAAGCCTTTCTAAGGTCCAAGTATATAATAACAAAGTTATTCCCTGCATCCAGTTCTTTTGTGACTGCATCATATTATCCAATGAAATTGGTCAGGCAAGACTTCTCCTTAACAAAACCATGCTGTGTCCTAGCTATAACTGAAGTCTTTTCTAGATAATCCTGCAGTCCTTCTTTAACCAGTGCCTCCATTAATTTTCCTGGAAAAGAGGTTAAACTGGCAGGTCTATAATTACTTATGTCAGCGTTAGATCCTCCTTTGTGAATTGGTGTTACATTTGCACAACTCCAGTCTATGAGTACCTCCCCTGAATCCAAGGAAACTCTCATAACTATGGCTAAGGTTTTGCTTACTTCCCTTGCTGCCTCCTTTAATATAACTGGATAGATCCCATCCACCCGTGGTGCCTTTCTTGTGTTTATCTTCAACAATTTCTCCACCACTTTACTCTCAGTTATTACAAGATTATCTAGCTTACTGCCAGAGTTGAATTCACCTCTGGCATTCCCCTCGCTGAATAACTCCTCATGTGTGAATGTCGATGCAAATTATTCAGTTAGTTTGTTAGCTTCCTGAGCAGTTGAACCCTCGATACTAAGTGGACCAATCTGATTCATCCCCTTTATCCATCTGCCTTCGCCTGCCTAACTTCCTTTGTAGCTTGGTTACAGATCATCTTGTATCTATCATAGCCTTCTGTGTCACATGTTAATTTGTATGTATCCCATGCATTTTTCTTCTCTGCCACATGTCTCATTAGTTCATCTGACATCCATTTAGGCCTAACATTGAACAATATTTCTTAGTTGGTATGCACACCCTAGTAGCTCTCAAGATAAGTTCTTTGAATGCTTTCCATTTTGAATTTGATGTTGGTAACATCATCAGTTGGTCCCACTGTATAGAATTTAAATACTGTCTCAGACCATCGTAGTCGCCTTTACGAAAGCAATAACCCTTCCCATTACCTCTGATGGTAATTACCTCCTTGAATAAATCCCACTTCAGCACACTGTGATCACTGCCACCTAGTGGTTCCTCTATCTGCAGATTCGTAATGCATGAAGAATCTCTACTGATAATCAGATCAACAGTATTACTCCATCTAGTTGCCTCCCGAACATGCTGATGTAGAAAACAATCATCCAATAAATCCACAAAAGCTTTGCTTTGTAGTAGTGACCAACCCACAAATTCCAGTCAATATCTGGGAAATTAAATTCCCCCATTATAAGACTCTCTGATTTACTGGCCAACTCTATTTCCCCGTACAGTTTCTTATTATACTCATCGGAGTCATTAGGCCAATAGCACACTCTTACTCTGAATTTTGATCTCCCAATTCTTATGTCCCAACAAACTGACACGATACTGCACTTTCCTGCGATGTCGACTGGCTTCACTTCCTTGGATTTTATGTGTTTCTTAACTTATAGCATAACCCCTCCTCCCTTCCTATCCTGTCTATCCTTTCTGTAGACGTGGTACTCCCCAAATTCCATTTCTGCATTCCTTATATCTGTGCGACACCACGTCTCTGATATCCCAACAATATCCGCCTTTGATGCTTTGAGCAATACCTGAAATTCATCAAATTTATTTACCAAACTCCTAGCATTATTGTACACCCCACCCAAGTATACATGCACCTGTTCCTATTCTTAGCTACCCTAACAAAACCCATGTGGTTACCTGTACCGCAATGACTCCCAGCAGTCTCTGAAATATCCTGTATCTTGTTTGTTTTCCAGGCTTCTGCTCATTCCAATAGAAGCAGTGCAAGAATCACTTCCACCTCTGCCAGTGGCTACTGTTAATCTAATAGTCCTTGTATCCCCCCCAAGCTATCAGTTTTCCGACCCACCTAACACTGCCTCGATAGCATCAGCAAATATTTTTTGCACCCTTTCTATTTAATTGTATCCCATCCCTGCAGAAGCAGTCGCTCCAGTTAACAAGTACAGACCAGGCTGAGAAAACGTCTACCCCTTGAGCCTTGCACAAACTTTCCTGGGCCAAATTGATCGACAAGGCTCTCATCATATACTCCCTCCTATCGTGTCTGGGCAGAATTGCAGACACTTTCAAATTCAACCCTAGTTCACGGCCTTTTTTTTAACAATGACCTGCACTTGTTAAGTAATTCTGCCGGTCTCCTACCCTTAATATCATTAGTGCCAACATGTACAACTATATCACCTTTTGTGCCCTTAAAAGATTATATCCGCTCTACAACCTCATCAACCTTTGCTCCTGGTCTTGTTCCACCTATCCTTTTACAAAGGATGTTTCCCGTTTCCCTGACAATAGATTTACCAACAACTACTAGTTTCTGTGGAACCAGCGCATTCTGCCTTGGGGGTTGCCGCTGTGTTGTGTGATGACCAAGTGCAGGCTCTGGCGTTGATGTGGGCAGCTGAGAGCTTGATGGGCCCCTCAATTTGGATCCTTCGAGGGCCTCTACCCTGTCCTTCAAGATCTCATATAGGCCCATAACAACGCTGAGTTGTCGCCTGACTTCCTTACACTCCTTCCGTCGCGCACACACACACAAAAACATCCCCCAGGGCAATATCGTATCCCATACCCGAATGTCCACAAATATCATGCAAGCAGTGCATTTTAAAAGGCTGTGATTCAGAGGGCATCTGCTCCCCTCAGTTCTCCTCTGAGCCACAGCACTCCCATTAGCTTGAACCTTTTGCTTTGCTGCTCTGGACTGAGTCATGATTTTGATTCAATTTCAATAATATTTCAATTTCAGTACAAAATTATAACCCTAAACGTGTATCCCAACACAGTTATGACGCTATATATATATTTTTTTTTTCAGTATCGAGTATTATCTACGAGTTTTCCGTTTATACAAATGTATAACTTCCGTGACAAGTTATGCATTAATTAATTATGTTTTGTTTGTAATCTAAGTCGTTCAAGATCTCATATAGGCCGATAATAACGCTGTTAAGTTAAAAGAACAATTTAATTGACAACGAAGTTTAACAAAATTAATAGATTTTACTGATTAATTGACAATATTATATTATATACTAAACTATACTATATTATACTATACTATCGCTATCTAGTTCGGGATATAACGTTGTATCGTATAACAATGGCGGCAAGTTACGAACGGTAAATCTACGAACACTTAAGTATTAATTAACTTCCAAATCTCGCTGTCTCAATTCAGAATAAGCTAAGTTTCCTGACTAGGTCTATAAGCTACTTTTAGAAAATAATTTAATGTAACAATTGGTCAATAAAGCGGCTAAATATGGCTAAAAAACTTCTTGTTCAGCTGAGCTGCAACTTGTAACACGTGGATGTGATACCCTTACCGATACTTTTATGCAATTACAAAGCCGAGTAAAGAATAAATACACCAGATTAATGGGAAAATCACGAAATAATGCTATACTACTAAATTTAAATCAAAAGTTTTAGAAAAACAATAATTTCAAATCAATAAATAAAATCCACTTAGCGGCTTTGAACACGTCTGACTCCCACAACATTGTTTTGCTATTCTTGTTTTGCTATTCTTGTTTTTTTCCCAGAAATTTTCCCGATCATGGCTGAGTATGATCTGAATTTTTTGCGGATGTATTTTATATTCTCCCTGAAGGTTAGTTTGTTGTCTAGGATCACACCCAAATATTTCAACTGTGCAGAGAATTTAATGGTTGTATTGTTTACCATTATTTGTGGGGCCGTCTGATTTGTAAGGTGCCTTTGAGCAACATTGAGTTGGTCTTTGCTGAGGAGAAGTGCAGCTGATTGTGTCGAACCAATTGCTGCAGTTTGTCCAGTGAATGTGCTGGTTTGAATTCCCTATCACCTGTAGTGCTGAAACGCACAAATTTCCGCATCCACCGGAGACAATACGGTTGGGCGCCAGTAATCCCGCTCCCAAGTTATCCAAACCAATGAGCCAACAAAAAAAAAAAAAAAAAAAAAAGCTTTGTGTAAATTAAGCTATCAATTATTTTATTCAGAAATATTCTGATTTTTACCTTACTTAAATTGAACTTTAAGATACTGCAAGGAAATTTAGGTGTTAAAACTTTAACGATACACAAAAGCATTTGAAAGGATAGCTGGTGGCAAGTAATCATAATGCAACTACGGCCACAGGTAGCATATTGATATTCGTCACTTCCGCTCCAAGATACACAACAATTAAATACATCTTTACAGTCTTCCACGAGAAGCGGCGTACTAGAATGAAATGATAAAGCCGATTACCTTAACAGGGAAACAGCAGCAATCCTAGATTTGATCAGAATTTAATGGTGATAGTGTTTTTTATGAACAGCCATAAGGAGATTGTGGAAGCCCATTAAAATTAGATGGTACAAAGAGACGTTGCTCAACTTGAAATATCAACCTTACAAGAGACCACTGCCATGGAAGAGCATAAATGATCCTTGTCATCTTCCCAGTCAAAGGTACTCAACAATTATAAATCTTGCTTATCAATCTTCCACAGTAGATATGTTCTGGTGTAGATATCTTCAGGATTGAGGTCAACAGCCACAATGAGACTGTGCCTCTGCAATACACAGTTTTACAATTCATCACTTCCCACGCAATCTAGGAAATCTTTTGTTCAGAAAATTGGGAGTGATGAAATTTGTTGTGAACAGTCGCAATGAGACTGTCACGGCACGATTTATCTTATCCATTTCAGCATGTAGTTTGAATTTTATATTGAGCTATATGGGGTTGGATCAGTATGATATCTAATTCCAGAGTCCAGCAAGCAGTAGGTTAAAAGATTTTTTTTCCCATGTATTCAAAAAAGGTCTTCCCTCATTGTATTAATATTTTTATTATTTACATTGTTTACTTGATATCTGCTTATTTACAGCAAGTGGTATTACAGCGAAACACAGTAGGCTATTTTGTTTATGAAAATGCACCTCCTGCAAATTGTCACAGCAGAAGGTATCCTGAGACACTAATTTATTCACGCATTACCGAGAAAAAACAGAAATAATTGATCATGCAAAAGAAACAATGGTTTATAAGGTTCCCTCCATTTCACCTGTATAGAAATGGCCTCCAATTATGATCACCCCTTAGCCAATCCATTAATGTCCTTGAACATGAGCTATAGGAAATCTTTGGAGTCCATAATTTATCTTTATCTCAGACTTTATATCCAAAATAGAGTCTATAGACTTTTCTCACAAGTTGTGACAGTGCATTCCGTTGCGATTTTAATATCACTTCTCAACAAATGTAGCAAAAGCTATCACGACTATGTCGGCAAGAAAACGACATATTTCATGTATAGTTTAGTTGAGAGCACAAAAGAATATAATTAAGAAATGTAGATATTTATTTCGGATTTAAGCACTATTCACGATTTACACTAATGGACACAGCACTTGTTTACAAACACTAATTCACTAAAGAACTTGTTCACTTTGTTCACCACGCACTCTCTGAAATACTCAGGAACTGCCTCTGGTGAATTGTGCTTAACATACCCAGGATCCAGGATCCTGAGCTGGATATCATCTTTTTGGTAATGATTCCCTTCTTCTACTCTCTCAGGATAATTCATACTTTAATTTATTATTTTTTTTTGAGGTGCAGCAAAAGCCTCAGGCTTCCATGAATCATACGGCCAGTAATAATAATAATAATGATAATAATAATAATAATAATAATAATAATAATAATAATAATAATAATAATAAACTAAGGTGATACAAAGAGAGCCTTAAGAGGGAAAAAAAGTACCGAATCTTCGATGAGGAACGAAGAGCCTTCTACAGGAAACTGAGAGATGAGGAAGCAGGAAACGGAGCAGCTGGGAAGATGACGATCGAGGAGTGTTCTGTGGAAATATCTGAAGCAGTGAAGTGAGAAGTAAGAGCCTAGCCCCGAGAAAGAAGTAGAACGGAAGAAAACCAATGATGTACAAGAGATGAGAGCGTGGCAGATTCCAGAAGAAGAAATTAAACATTCGATCAGGAACACCCACAAGTGGCGAACAAGAGTAATTGTTAACATCCACAACTACTGGTACAAGAAGCTCACTTGTACACAAGCACCAAGCAGAGAAGTTCACTCGAATGATAAGGCAGCTAGAGACAATCCCCAAGTTCCTCACTGAAGTAGTCACATATCTCAAGCCTAAAGATGGGGTAACAAGGAAACCCAGCAAAATACAGGCCAATCAACTGCCTCGCTACGATGTACAAGATCCTGACCAGCTGCATAACCAAGAAGATATCAGACCACTGTGAGTGTCAGAACATAATGGCAGAACAGCAGAAAGGATGCAAGCGGAGGAGCAAAAGATACAAGGAGCAATGAACCATAGATGCCGCAGTTATGGAGAAAGCCTTCAAGAAGCACCACAACCTATACACAGCCTACATCGATTACCGCAAGGGCTTCGACTCCGTACCTCATAGCAGGCTAATAGAGACCCTGAAGATCTACAAGGTCAATCCGATAGTGACAAATCTTCTAAGAGAAACGATGGGGAAATCGAGTATCACCATTAAGGTCGAAAACATCACAACCAGGCGATACCCCACCAAGAGAGGAATCTTTCAGGGAGATGTCCTGAGCCCATCATGGTTCTGACCAGTACTTAACCCGCTATCCACCATGTTCAACGGCAAAAAGTACGGATATAACTTCAAAGAAGGAAGGAAGAAACTCTACACCCTCACCCGCCTGATGTAGAGGGATGTCATCAAGCTCAACACGGGAACCGAACAGTACCTCCAGCATTACTCCAGATCACCGAAGAATTGAGCAAGGATATTAGGATGAAATTTGGTCTAGACAAATGCAAGATACACGGATTGGACCAGGGAAAATAAGTCAACCGAAACTGCAGAGTGGTAAAGAGATCGAAACCATGGCAGAGGGAGTAGCATTCCCAACAAATACTTGGGAATGATATAGGCTTAGCAGTTACAGTACAAGGAAATTAAGGCCTGCCTGATCGAAAAATATCATCAGAGCCTCAGAAGCTTGGTGTAAGGAATGATCATAAGGCTCTCCATAAATATTGATGATCAGGAGATTATAGATGGGCAATATACAATCCATAGAAAGGACAGAGGATCTCGTGGAGGCGGAGTAGCTATTATACATTCTAACCATATACTCTGTGAAATTGCATCAAATTTCACAAATATTGAATCAGTATACTGCCTTCTTCATCTTGGCAAGTTAAAAGTTTTAATAGTATTGCTTTATTTTCCACCTCCCTTAACTAATATCGACCTCCAGTACTTAGAAAGCTCGCTGGAATCTATCTTCCCACTAATTCAATCTGCCGACATAGCAATGGTTTTGGGTGACTTTAACTGTCAACTGGCCAATTTAGGATCTTCTTCTCCATCACTGCAGACTGGGGCTCTCTTTAATATGCTTCACATGCAATTTTCCAACCAGAGAAAATGCCTACCTCGATCTAATATTTTCCTCTACTCACATAGATGTTCACAATGACAACCCTTTATTTCACTCGGATCATTCGTCAATTACTTTTGACATCACAATGACCTCTCATAATTTCAAATGCAGCTCCCGTTCTCCACGATTCAATTTCAGAATGGCTGACTGGCCTATGCTCAACCTAGCTCTAAGAAACGTAGACAAGCTGCTCGCTGACGCTATGGATGACATCGATGTGCTCACCAGCAACCTGATTAACTGCGTCCATTCAGTTATATCTGACATTGTTCCTCAATCCCATCTTACCACACGCTCTACCTACCCGCACTGGTATAACAGCGAATTAATACATAAAATTAAATCCAAAGAATTTTATAGAAACAAATATAAGCAATCAGGTGACAGCCAATATTACGAAATATTCAGCCAACTCCGCAAAGAAGTGAAAACGCTCGTATTAAACTCTTACAATATGTATACAGAGTCAGTTCAGGATAGTCTGCTTACTCACAGAGATATCAAACCATTCTGGAATTTCAGGAAGCATAAGAATATAACCAGTAGAAAGTTACAACTCCATAACGCAGATGGAATTCTCTTATCTGACGAATTCAGTATTGCTCAGAAGTTTGCCAAACACTTTTCTAGAATTCAAACAAACGATACATTGAGACCTGCCTCATTTCCTGACTTCACACCTGTTAAAGATGATATCCTCATTAACCTCTTTATCACTGATGAAGATTTAAATTCGGCATTAAAAAGCATGAGAAATGACTATACTAGAGGCCCAGATGACATTCCAGGCTTATTTTGGAAAATGACTGTCACTACATTAAAACCCCTCATACTGCGGATCTTCAACTTGTCTCTCAGGCTGGGGAAGTATCCTAAACACTTTAAGCAGATCAATATAGTTCCTATTTTCAAAAAAGATGATAAAAATGACGTATCTGATTACAGACCCATAACCTTGCAAAACAGCCTGGCTAAACTCTTCGACACAGCAGTACACAAACATCTCTTCGAATTCTTCAGGCCTTTCATCGATCAGAATCAACATGGTTTCTGCAGTGGCAAGTCAGTAGTCACAAATTTACTTCCTTTCTGGCAATACACCTCGGAAGATCTTGATAACCACCTACAAGTTGATGCAGTCTACACAGACATATCTAAGGCATTTGATAAAGTCCCGCACGAACAACTTCTGGAAAAACTTAAGCTATATGGTATCCGTGACCCTTTGCTCTCATGGCTACGCAGCTATATTACGCATCGTTCCTTGAGAGTTATCATCAATCAAGTGAACTCGGACTGTTTTATACCACTAAGCGGAGTACCACAAGGCTCTCCCTTAGGTCCACTTCTCTTCATTGTTTTCGTAAATGATCTTCCTTCTTTCATGTACACCTCCAATGTTCAAGTTGCTCTCTATGCAGATGATCTTAAGATCTACTCAGCAGTGAAGGAGATTACCGATTCTCAACAGCTTCAATGTGCTCTCAATAAATTCTCTCTGTGGCTATCTCTGAATGGCTTGTCTGCTAACCCCTCGAAGTGCAAAATAATCTCTTTCTCATCTTGCAGATCTCCAGAACTAATGAATACGGAGTACACTGTTAACTCTGTGATCATCGAAAGGTGTGACCAAGTTAACGACTTGGGGATTCTCTTTTCCAGCAGTGCTAAATTCGATGCCCATGTCCTTAAAAACACCAGGAAAGCATTCAAAACACTGGGATTCATTAAACGGAACACATACAAGTTCAAAAACTACAGATATGCGGTGATCCTTTATAAAACTATTGTTCTGCCAATCCTTGAATTCAGTTCACCCATCTGGAATGCTCACACAAAGACTTTAACTAACAAAATTGAAGCAGTCCAAAAAAATTTTGTCCGTTACCTTACGTACCGCAATCCTCTATTCTATCACTCAGTGTATTATGAATCGCTGTGTGATTACTTTCATCCGAGGCCTCTGTGCACTAGAAGAGTTACTGCTGACGTCGCCCTTCTAGCCAAAGTAATCACTGGAATTTATGAAGCATCTGATATCCTGAGTAAAATAAACTTCAATGCTCCCTGTAGTCAAGTCAGGAACCTTACACCGTTTCGCCTTGACTCTGCCAACACGGACTTAATGAAGTTCAGTCCACTGAACAGAATCAGCAAATCAGCAAATGACTCTCTCATTGACTTCTTTGACAACTCCCAATCACTGATGAACTCCATCCACAAGTTTGCCTCTTCTCTTAAACTGCAAAGTGACTAGCTCACATATAATTATTGTAGTTTATTATTATTTGTTATATTATTTTTCTATTCTCTAACGGATTAATTATTACTTGTTTTACCGGTAACTTAACTTAATACAATCCTCTTTTGTACATATGCTTTTATTGTTTGAATCTATATCAATGTTTATCGTCCTGTTGGATTTCATATTATTGTTATTATGTTTATTGATCTGATCTCAGATACACTGTTAATGGTTACCTGTTGTGTATCTTGCTATTAATAAAATAAAAATTAAATTAAAAAAATAAAAGCCATAAACACCTATGCAGTCCCAGAGCTAACACACACCTTCGGGGTCATAGATTGAATTAACAGCGCGCAGGAAGATATCATGAGAAAGACAAGGACAATGATGACCAAGAGTCACCAACACCACCCGAAATCTGCAGTCGAGAGACTGACAATTTCCCTGAAAGAAGGAGGAAGGGGAGTGATAGACCTCATTGACCAACAGAAGGCAGTAATAGTTAACCTGAAGGATTACTTCCAGAAACAAACATTAGCGTTCCAACAGGCCATATGGAAGTTATTCAAGCGGTATACCCCACTCAACCTAAGCGAGGAGTCCCCCCCCCCAACCAGGGGTTACAAACGAAGATAGAAATATGGGCAAAGAAGTTACTCCAGGGCAGACACTAAAATGATTTCCATCAAGATCACATAGTTAAAATTGCTTCGAATGCATGGCTCATTAAAGAGACGCTTTTTCCAGAGACTGGAGGATTCATGCTCGCCATCCAAGACCAGGTAGCCTACACCAGGAACTTTCTTTTTTTTTTGGCTGATGCGGATTTTTGATTTGTCTGTTTTCATAAGCTCATACACTTCCTTTCTTGCATCGCATGCCACTACTGCTACTACTACTACTACTACTACTACTACTACCAGGAACTATACTATTATATTACTATTATATTTAGGCCACCCGAATAATTATATTCATTTGCCGTTCTGTGCCGTATGTCTGTTAATTGCGTGTATTCTATGGTCGATTTGTCTGTTTGCTAGATGAAAACCCGTTTCTTGGGAAAAAACCTTACTATCTACACATGAGACCGACTAACTCAGCCACGAAGTGAAAAGCCCATTAAAGTGCCTCGCGTCATCGACCGGATTCGAACTCGGGCCTTTTCCACCCGGTGTGGGGAAGACGGTGACGAAACCACTGTGCTACCGCACAGATTTACCAGGAACTATAGTAAATACATCGCCAAGGAGCCCGCAGTGTTCGATGACACATGCCGACGATGCCACCTAGCCTCAGAAACGATCCAACACATCACCACGCGATGATAGGTGATAATCCAGACCCGGAACACTTATATACACGACTAGGTAGCCAGGATCATATATCTGAAGCTAGAAAGGAAATACCAGTTGATCGAAGAAAGTGCACCGTACTCCAAGTACGAACCTCAGGCAGTTCTAGAGACACCAACTCACAAGCTGTACTGGGACCGCGCCATAATAACGGATAGGACAATCCCGCACAACAGAGCGGTTTCAACCCTTGTGAACAAGAAAGTGAAAGTGTGAAAGTGTGTTTAGGGTCCAACGGCACCAGGGGTTTCCCCCATCTCCGCGTAGTTTACATTGTGGGTGAACCAGTTGACTGGAAAAGCCAGAGATTTAAAAGTGTGTGGGAATTGTATTTGTGTGGTGTCGTGTACCGTTGTTCATCTGGTCATTTAGCCGCTGGACCCCTATTGGGGCCCAACGTTGCCCCACTTTCGCCCCGTGGAGGCAGACCAGGAACTCACTTGACTTAAGTTACTCTGGCAGGTCCTGCCGCTTAATTTCCTGAGATTTCGGCAGCTAGGACCTAAAAAAAAAAAAAAAAAAAATTGAAGATATATGTGTGTATATATATATATATATATACACATGCAGTTGTAATTTATTTTTGAATGTTTGCATACAGCGCATAGCGTCCATGCATTCAAACGGCAAGAGCAGGGCAGTGGATATGATAGGCCGAGACTGGACGAAACTTATTTTTGATTTGACTAATTTAGGATGTAGGGCGTTTACATCGTGTATAGATAGAGTGGGGGAGGAGAGGCAGAAGGCTGGGGGGTAAAGGTAGAAGTATGGGGGCGACAGAGTAGATGTCCCCAGGTGGTCAGTGAGGCATGTCCATGCCTCACCAGAAGGAAAAGGAGGGTCGGCGGAGAGAGGGGGGGACAGGGTGTCTCCCCTCTTCCCGCCTGGGTTTGGGTTTAAAGTAACCGAGTCAGGTGCTCGATTTTGTTCGCCAAAATGGCTTGGTGGCAGTGAACTGCACGATCCAGGTCGGTGTGTTCCTTTGAAAAGTCCAGGGTTGTAGTCATTCTAATGGTTGTAAGCCGTGTCCTTTATTCTTGGTAGAATCCGTTTCCTTGTAGGGTCCACGAGGCGGCAGTCATGACACTTCGTCGTTTTCAGTTCTCAGCTTGAATTAGTTTTATTGCTGTTGGTCACGGTTTGGTTGTTGTACAATGAGGGTACGTCTCCTCTTGTAGAGGTCTTCTGCGAATTTGGAGAATGCAATGTATTGCTCTTTACTGTCGAATAGGTGTTTTTCTCTGTCTCTGGGCAAGAAGGTGATCCTGGAGATGAGCTGGCAGCGAAGGTCATCGTAGAGCCGGCAATCGTACATGAGATGCTGCCAGCTCTCAGACTCTCCACAGCAGCAGGCAGGGTCCTCTGTGATGCCCAGGGCTGTGAGTTTTGCCTTGAATGCTCCGTGTCCGGTAAGTAGAAAGGTTGTATAGAGGCCCGGTGAGAACCACAGCGGGGCCTTCGGATGCAATTTCTCCACGTTGGGGAGAAATTTCCTAGTGATCTCTCCCTTGGAAGAATTTTCCCATCTAGATTGCCATATTTGCGTGAGGTGGGCAGTGAGCCTTTTCTTTTCGGTCGCTCGGTTAGCAGTGGGATCTGCATTGAAGCCCATGAAGGTGCAGGCGTTCCCCTTAGAAATTTCATAGAGGATACCGATTCTGGCAACTTCCAGGTCGAGTGGAAGGGTTCCAGCCAGCACCTGCAGCGCATGTGTGTTTACTGTGCTGCAGGCCCGTGTGATGGCTAGCATGGCTCTGTGAATGGAGTCGAGTAACCTGTGGTTTACTGCCATGGTGACTTTAGAGTACCATGCTCCCGATGCATAGGTTGCTATCGGTATAAAGGCTGCTTTGTATATGAGCTTGAGGGTTTTGCTGTTTAGCCCCCAGTCCCTTTTTGCGACCCTGGTGATGAGGGCCGTGTAGCCCCTAATTTTCTTCCTGGTGTAGTTGAGATGCGTTTTAAAGGAAAGAGTGGCGTCAAGTATTACACCCAGGTACTTGAGCTCTTTTGATAGTCTCAGTGTGGTGGAACCAATCTTGATCTGAGGGGGTCTCCTCGGATCAAGGAAGCCCCTTAGGAGGATAGAATTCGTTTTTTCTTTGGAGATCCTGAGATTGTGCTTTTCGGTCCATTTCAGAAGAATTTGTAGGGCATGGTTTGCCTTTGTTTCAAGTTGTAGTCTGCTGTTTCCGGCGACCATAAGGATGAGGTCATGAAAACGCTACCTATCTGATTGACATTGCGCTACCTAACACAGGCAAACTGCAGCAAACCCATGGGGAAAAATCAGGAATTACGCGAACCTAAGACAGCAGACAAAAGAGATATGGCTTATGCAACAAGTAACGACCATACCGATCATTGGGAAAACCACAGCTATAGTGCCAAAAACCACCATAACAGCCTAGCATTAATAGGTCTCCCAGCGAACACTTACAAGGAACTCCAGAAAGTCGCAATCCTGAACACCTGTAGGGCAGTCAGAGAGTTCCTCGACCAACAGTATCACCAGACAACAAAACCCGCTCAGTGTATTTCTTAGCAATAACCGTCACGAGGTGGAACCCGCAATCAGAGAGAAATAATAATACTCCTCGAACTCAGAACGAGACTACACCGATTCAAAGAGAGCTACAAGAGGAAAATAAACAACCGAATCTTCGAGGAGGATAAAACAGCTTTTTACAGGAAACTGGGTGAAGATGAGAAAGCAGGAAATGGACCACCTGAGAAGAAGACGATCGAAGAGTTCTGGGGAAATATCTGGATCAGTGAAGTAATACATAACAAAAGAGCACCCTGGATAGAAATAGAATGGAAGAAAACGAAGGACATACAAGAGATCAGAAAGGGGGAGATTCGAGAAGAAGAAGTAAAACAGTCGATCAGGAAAACCCACAACTGGCGAACCACGAGAATTGATAACATCCACAACTACTGGTACAAGAAGCTCCCCTGCACACACAAGCACCACGCAGAGCACTCCAGTAGAATGATAAGACACCGGAGACGATCCCAAGGTGTCTCACTGAAGCAGTCACATATCTCAAACCTAAAGATGAAGATACAAGAAACCCGGCGAAATACAGATCAATCACATGCCTCCCAACGATGTACAAGATCCTGACCAGCTGCATAAACCAGAAGATATCAGACCACTTAGAGAGTCAGCACATAATGGACGAACAGCAGAAAGGATGAAAGCGGAGGAGCAAAGGATGGAAGGAGCAATTAACCATAGATGCCGCAGTTATGGAGCAAGCCTTCAAGAAGCAACGCAACCTATACACAGCCTACATCGATTACCGCAAGACCTTCGACTCCGTACCTCATAGCAGGCTAATAGGGACCCAATAGATCTGCAAGGTCAATCCGAAAGTGACAAACTACCTGGGAGCAACAATGGCGAAATGGAGTACCACTATGAATGTCGAGAATATTCATAACCAGGCCAACCACAATTAGACGAGGAATCTTTCAGGGAGATGCTCTGAGCCCACTATGGTTCTGTCTAGCACTCAACCCTCTATCCACCATGCGCAATGGCAGCAAGTATGGATATAATCTCAAAGAAGGAAAAAAAGAACCTGAACAACCTTACCCACCAGATCTACATGGATGACATCAAGCTCTACACGGCAACCGAGAAGCAACTACTCAGGATCAACGAAAAATTCAGCAAGGACATCAGGATGGAATTTGATGTAGAGAAATGCAAGACGCACACTGCACAATGGAAAATTAGTTGGCCGAAACTAACAGCTGCTGAGTGGTAAATTGATCAAAGCTATGGCAGCAGGAGTGACCTACAAATACGTAAGAATAATGGAGGCTAAACAGTTAGAACACAAGGAAATCAAGAAGTACCTGACAAATAAACATCATCAGAGACCCAGAAGCCTGCTGAAATCAAAATGGAACGGAAGCAACACATTTACAGCCATAAACACCTATCAGCTCCAGTACTAACATACACATTCGTCGTCTAGATTGGACTAACACCGAGCTAGAAGATATCATGCGAAAGACAAGGACAATGATGACCAAAGCCCGCTAACACCACCTGAAGTCAGCAGTGGAGAGAGTAACAATACCTCGTAAGGAGGGTGGATTGGGCTTCATAGAGCAACAGAAAACAGCAACAGTTAACCTGAAGGATTACTTCGAGATCAAAACAGCATCACTCCACCAGGCCATAAGGAAGATAAATAAGTGGTATTCCCCAGTTAACTTAAGCAGCGAGGAACCCCCCTCCTGTCCAGACGGTACAAGAAACGAAGTTAGAAAGGTGGGCAAAGAAGACACTACCATGACCTCCATCAAGATCACATTGATTCCAATGTATGGCTCACAAGCGGGACGCTCTTCCGCGAGAATGAAGGATTCATGCTGGCCATCCAAGACCAAGTAATCAACACTACAAACTATAGAAGATACATCGCAAAGGAGCTCGGAATGTCAGATGACACATGTCGCCGATGCACCTGACCTCAGAAACGATCCAACGCATCACCGGGGAGTGCAGGGTGATCACACATGCTGAGTACACTCATAGACATTACCAGGTAGCCAGGATAATACATAAGAAACTAGCGAGGAAATACCAGTTGACCAAAGAAAGTATACCATACTACAAGTACAAACCCCAGGCAGTACTAGAGACTCGGACCCACAAGCTGTACTTTGACCGCGCCATAATAACGGATAAGACCATCCCGCACAACAGACCGGACATAACTCTTATGGACAGGATGGAAAAGGCTACCTACCTGATTGATATAGCTGTGCCCAACACTAGCAATGTCCAAAAAACCCACGAGGATAAAATTAGAAAATACACGAACCTGACACATGAGATCAAGGAGATGTGGCATATGGAAGAAGTATCGACCATCCCGATCATCGTGTCTACTACCAGTATGGTACCAAAGACAGTACATAGCAGCCTAGCAGAAATAGATCTCCCAGAGATCACCTACAAGGAACTCCAGAAAGTCGCAATCCTGAACACTTGTAGTATAGTCAGAGAGTTCCTGGACCAACAGTAATACCAGACATTACAACCACCCTGGGTACTTGGTAGCAGTACTCGTGACGGAGTGGAATCCCCCAATCAAGGAGAAATATTATAAGAGCAACAACAACAACAATAATAATAATAATAATAATAATATAATACAATTTATTTTTATCAAGAGAATTTGTTTACAATAAATGAACTTGTTAAGAAAAGTAAATTTCTTGTCAACAAGTTGTAATTCTTCATTTACAGAAGTTTTTGCATACAATTTTTTAACTAACAGAAAAGATAATTAAATCACAAAACATAGTACCTTCTGCACTGCAAACAGAGATAGCAATTTATCTGCATAGCAATTCTAATGTACTGTATTATTGAGTATCAAATATTTTCTTATTCAGAATTTTAATTAGGAGTTAGAATAACTTCTCCTGAGTCTAAAATCTACACTAGCCAACAAGTTATTTATTATATTCATTGTATGTCTATCTTCAAATCTGTTTAGTACCCTACGGTGAGGCAATACAATTGCTTTTGGGTTCCTTAAATTATGTGACTTTGCAGATTCGACTCTTTAAAAATAGTGTGTTATACTGTGTTTTGCTTATTCTCGTTCGTGCTTCTTTGGACGACACGGCGGTTTTGCAGGACTGGTTTCCTTCCTTGTGCATTTGTTCCCGAGCGTAATCCCCAGTATACTTACTTTATTTTATTTTTTATTTTTTTTTTTATTTTATTAATAGCAAGATACACAACAAGTAACCATTAACAGTGTATCTGAGATCAGATCAATAAACATAATAACAATAATATGAAATCCAACAGGACGATAAACATTGATATAGATTCAAACAATAAAAGCATATGTACAAAAGAGGATTGTATTAAGTTAAGTTACCGGTAAAACAAGTAATAATTAATCCGTTAGAGAATAGAAAAATAATATAACAAATAATAATAAACTACGTAACTGCCTAGTGGCTGCCTAATAAACTTACGTAACTGCCTAGTGGCTTTTTTAGTAGGACGCCTAGTAGTACGATGCCTTTTATAGTAGTAGGATGGCTTTTATAGTAGTAGGATGACTTTTATAGTAGGATGCCTATAGTAGTGTGTGTGTGTGTGTGTGTGTGTGTGTGTGTGTGTGTGTGTGTGTGTGTGTGTGTGTGTGTGTGTGTGTGTGTGTGTGTATACTGTGTCGGGGTGGTTCCCAGGCATATGCCCATCTCCACCTAATTCTTTAAATAAAACAGATAACTGTAAAGTGGGCCTGAAACATAGCTAAGAAATTGAATATTCAAAACAAGAGCATTTTTAGATATAAATTACACTAATTATATCTAAAGAAAAATAGTCAAATTTTGTATAGGAAAGGTTAAACTTGTATTAAAGAAATGTTTATGAACTTAGTATGTTGTTTATGTCAGGTCACTCTGCCATCAGGAAACAGCTGATATCTTCAGCTGTAGGCTGATGCCCGACCCTGGGCACGTGGAGCCGGACCTGTCTCTACTATTGTATACTGAAGTGCAAGGCACTAACCTGCACCCAACAGAGGAAGTGCAATACTGTTGGGTGCCAACATCCCTGGTCTCAGGCCGCCCAAACCCGAGAACCAAGGAAAAAAAAAAAAAAAAAAACCACCGTAGTGGTACATGTTCAGGAGCCACAGACCGGACAAATAGCTTCCCAGACTGAAGCACCCGAACCTAGATGCAATCATGCATGATTCACATATGCTGCCAACTCTAGATCTGAAAAGTTCCTTATGATTGTTCTTCTGGCAAACACAGCGGCAGCAAATCTCTGCAGAGCCCGGAAGCTAGATGCATCTTGTAAAAGGATCTCCACGTTATCCTCAGTAAAGGGAGAAACCTCGTCGAAAAGTCGACGACGCTCTGATCCATAAAAAGGACAAACAAACAACACGTGCGTCCAAGTTTCTGCATCACCACAAGAACACCACGGATCAGGCTCCAATCCTTTTGAAAATAGTTTGTCACGAAAAGATCCGTGTCCGGTCAATATATAACTTGTAAACATCGTAGGACAAAACCAAGAAGACACTGTCCAAAAGAGACCCACGAACATCAAGAACCCCACTATACCAAAAATGAGATTTAGCGTTAAGGTCAGCCGCCAAAACCAATCCTCGCCCAGCATACCTCGAGCAGATTCTATCTATGTGATGCAATAAGATCTGGAAATTTTCCGCAGGAGAACAGTATGCCGAAACCAAACAAAAGGAGAAGTTCATCAGTGACACAGAGACACACGTAACACAGGCAGAAGACAAACCAGAAATAGCAGTTAATACAATATCCTGGTTTATTACAACAATAGCCGACTTAGGAGGGACTTCAGAAACTGCAATTATTCTGCATGATGTTGGATAACCTGATATTATGTGATCATGTCCTCCCACCCGTGCCGTATAATAAGGTTCCTGGATACACACAAGATCATAATTGCCCTCAAAGGCGGCAACCCTAATTTCATCAGCAACAGCACGAGACCTCTGTCCATTGATTTGTAAAATTTTTAGACACTTGTAATTATTAGAATAACCTGTATTGGCAATCATAAGGTTTGTATTATTCATTGTATGTTCTCCTGTCTGTCATCTCAACAACTCTGATATATTCTGGACATTTATTATCTCGAACTGAATGATCATGGTCTCGACCTCTTCTCTTACAGTTGATACACTTAGGGGGACTGTCCTTGTTGGGACATTCATTGAAAATATGTCCACTATTTGCACAGTGGCCACATGATACCGTTTTGTGTGAACAATTCTGCGAAGAGTGGCCATAGCCAAGACAACGAAAACACTTGCTAACCACAGTGAACTTCCTAAATCGGTGCGATCCAAAGCCCAAAAAGATTCTGTTGTTCTTAAACAACCATTTATAAAGACGTGGGCTGAATCCAATGATCCAGTTAACGACATTAGTTCCAGAGCCCGAACTAAACCGAAATGAAACTTCTTGATTAACCTCCCCCTGAGTGACATTGTAGTCCTGAAAGTTTTTGTAGTACAAATCCTCCAAAATGTCCTGTTTGGTAAAATCCTTAGGAACTCCGTAAATTAAAACAGTTGGATTAGTAAATTTTGGTTTCTCAACCGACAATCCTGCTTGTTTAAAAGTTAAATTCTCAGTTATCTTACATGCATCTTCTTGGCAAGTTGTCCCCAAAAGTACTGCTTTATTACGCAAAAGACGAATACTTTTAATTTTCATGTTTTTATATTCTTTTTTAATCTCCTCAGTTACTGTCGATTTTACGGTCTGACTCGAATCAATCTCAGAACCCTCGGCCGGACGAAAAATAACTATATTATTAGGATCAGACCGAGATTCAGAAACTCCACGAGCAAATCCGCGAGTACTCTCACGATCCCCTGCTGATTTCAACAAAACCTGTTCATCTACCACAGACAAGCCACCTTCAACAGCCTTTGCAAACGTTTTAGATCTAGGATATAATCTCCCAGCCACAGTTTGCGTCTTCACCAAATTGTTAAGAAGTTCAACTCGAGTCTCAAGCTCAGCAGAGTGAACCTTCAGCCGTTCATTATCTACAAGTAAAGTTGTGGTCACTGCCTCCAAGTCCGCCCAAAAACCCAAAATACGATTAGAAGCAGCACTCGTGACCCCACAGGATTCAGAAAACAAAAAATCCGTGAGAGCCTTCTTAACTTTAGATACCGCAGAACAAAATCCCAAGACCTCCGAAACCTGTCCTGAAGTAGGATCATCATCAGAAGGTGGACTCAATATAGATTCCCATCTCTGAGTCTCTCTCACACCCTGATTCTTTTCAGAAGTAGGCGACTTCAAAGAAGCAACCTCTGCATCTCCCTCAAGCTCCACAGAAGCGGATGATTCCACAATAAGCTTCGAGGGGCGATCAACATTGTCTTTGTCTGTATCACTATTTTTATCCCTGTCTCCATGAACCACAACCCGAGGAGTCAAGGGAACCTTACGACCTTTTAATGTTTTAAACACCTCAGGAGATTTAATCAAAGATGACTCCGAGTCAGAAGAAGTACCTCCCTCAGAATCATTTTTACATTGATCCTTTTCAGTAGGAACAGATTTTTTGCGTTTGTTCTTACTCTTGTCACCCTTAGAATTTCCCTTTATTGATTTGACTGCGCTTTTACCCTTATGTCTCTTGGGGGCTTCCAGTTTATCCCCAGCCTCACCAGAAAAAACTCCCTCTGCATCTGAGTCCCGTACAGTCTCACTAATAAATTCTGTGTCCATAATGTGTTTAAATTTAAAGAAAACAGAACCAAATTTTCCTTAAGTTCTAGTAATGTCCTCTTCTTCCTGTAATAAAAAATCTTTATTTATAAAATCCTCTTCTTCTTGACTGTCCTGAAAAAACGCCTACCTACCAGCCTCTGTAATAAACTGTTAATTCAATAAAATATGTATGTGAGACTATTTTCTATGTATACAGCTGGATGAAAAATCAGCATGAAAGTTTTGATTTTCACAAATCCTGAATTCTATATCTCGGCTCCTAATCACCAGATGGAGCTGGAAAATATCTAGAAAAATAAGTAATTTTCTGAGGAATACAACCTCCAAAGATGAACTCCTCAATCCTAATAGATAAGGAGATATTAATTGTTTAAGTTTTGTCAATCTTAGCCCAAAACAAGCCCACAGTCAATCCTATGTTAACCTATGGGGATTTTCCATCCAAAGGAAAACCTATGAAATTTGAATGTTTTCCACAATATGGTGGTTGATAAATGGTTACAGTTACATATAGATGTCACTCTCAATGTTACATGGTATCCCAGGACACACAAAATGGAATTAAACCCTGGTAGCCATTTTGTCCCATTCAAAGTCTATGGGGTAATGCTATTCCTATGGGAAAATTCACAACTGGGTTTGTGTAATGTTAACTCTATGGGATAATGTATCTCTATGTAATCACAATCTGTGAAACTGAAAAAGTTTAAATCACGTATATCTTGTGAAATTCTCAATCCCGACCAGCACAATTTAACACCTAAACTCACCACCACTTATACTATCACTGGCACATATTTTCTTACATCAGGTATTGCTATATCCGCACTTATAAGTCCAAAACTTAGGAGCACATATTCACATGACTTAAGGGCCGATACTATTCTCGGCCGTTAAGGCTCTATTCGTCAGGAATAGAACTCGCGGCGTTGACCAGCGCTGTGCTATTTACTACAAAACTCTTTCAATTATCGTCGGATCTTGAGTGCCGCAATACAAGTTCTTTTATTCCAACCTCTATTTACCAATCATCGTGTGAATGGAGAACACATCTGAGGCAGAGATGTTTAAACAAAACATAGTTTAATACATGAATTATACTATTGAAATGGTACATATGTGGTAAATAGAGCTGTAATGGCAGTGACAGGCAAATCATACATCATTTAGTTACAAAAATTTAAACTAACTATAGGGAAGTAGTTAAGAGTTTTAACATTACTGATAATTTGGTAATTAATGGGCTCTTCGTGTATTTGTTCTTCGTGTGGATAACTCATCTCAGGCACGAACTGGCATGTGATATACTGATTACATTCACTGTCAGAGAAACATAATGGATGTAAATACTAAATGTAGCGCTATTGAGGATAGCACTCATAAGATTGGTTTTAGCTTGTTATCATCATCATCAGCCATTTTCAATCCACTGCAGGATGAAGGCCTCTCCAGCAACTTTCCAGTTCCTTCTGTTTTGAGCACTGGCCATCCATTTACTACTCAAAAACTCATGAATTTCATCTGTCCATCTCCGCCTTTGTCTTCCAGGTTTTCTTCTAGCTCCTCTTGGGTACCATTGTGTTATTTTCTTAGTCCATCTGTCATCATGTCTTCGAGCTATGTGTCCTGCCCAAGACCATTTTAGTTCTTTAGTTTTCATAAGAATGTCCTTTACTTGAGTTTGCTGCCTAATCCATGTGTTTCTCTTCTTATCTAACAGTCTGATTCCCAATATAATTCGTTCCATTCTTCGCTGTGTAGTACTTAGCTTCTCTTCCATTCTTTTCGTGAGTGCCCAAGTTTCACTTCCATAAGTCATGGTGGGGAGTATACATTGATTCATTATTTTACGTTTCAGACAAACTGGGATATTGCTCTTCAGTATGTGACTATATTTCCTGAATGCTATCCATAAAAAATTTATTCTTCTCTTGACTTCCAGCCATTTATCATTATTACAGCTAATAACTTGTCCCAGATAAGTATATGACTCCACCTTTTCAATTACTGCTCCTTCAATCATTATTTCCCTTTCTGTGGCATACTTGTTCATCATTACTTTTGTTTTAGCCATATTCATCTTTAATCCAAAATCCTTACTAACTGTGCATAACTGATTAAGATTTTCCTCTAATTCTTTGGGATCGTGGCTTATGACCACAATGTCATCTGCAAATCGTAAATGGTTTAGGTACTCTCCGTTCACATTGACTCCTTTCTGCGACCAGTCTAATCTTCTGAAAGCTTCCTCAAGGACAGCAGTAAACAGCTTCGGAGATATTGTGTCTCCTTGTCGAACTCCTTTCTCGATTTTAAATTTGCTACTGTCTTTGTCTAGTCTAATAAAGGATGTAGCACTCTCATATATTTTCTTCAAAATCATAATATATGGAGTATCTATGCCTTGTCTATGCCAGTGCCCGAAACATTGCCTTATGCTGTATGGAGTCAAATGCCTTTTCATAATCCACAAATGCCAGGCATAATGGTGTTTTATATTCATTTGCTTTCTCCATTAGCTGTGATATTACGTGAAGGTGATCCATAGTTGAGAATCCTGTCCTAAAGCCAGCTTGCTCTTTCGGTTGATTCTCATCAAGTATTCTTTCTAATCTGTTAGTAATGACCCTTGTGAACAACTTGTAGATATGGGATAACAAGCTAATTGGTCTATAATTTCCAATTTCTGATTTATCTCCTTTCTTATGCAGCAAAACTATGATTGCATTATTCCACTGCTTATTTACATATATGTTATTTTTGGTTTTTAGGAGCATTAGCAACTAAGGCCATATTGCTCCGGGGATATGCGGTGGTCATTCCCTGACCTTTCCGCATCCTCCGTATTTGGTGGTGACGGGCTCGAACCCCGGTCTAATCAAGAAGCGTGTGCTACGCACTGCTGCTCCTTCCCACCTGGCTATGGAGGCGGCATTCCACTGCTTAGGCATCACACCTTTTCTAATGCACTTTGTGAAGAGCCTTGCCAGTTTTTGTGTTATGTCTCTTCCTCCCAATTTTAACAACTCTACAGTAACTTCATCTTCCCCCGGGGCTTTCCGATTCTTCATTTTCTTCAATGCATATGTTCTACCTCATCAGGAAGAATATTGGGTATGTCGTATGTGTTGCTACTTTGCAATCCATGTTCCCCACTGCTGGTATCATTCCCTCGCTCCTTGTATAATTCTCTATAGTAGTCTTCTGCTATTTGAATTATGCCTTCTCTGCTGTTTATAAGTACACCATCACTATTCTTCAGTTTCAGTATCATTTGTCTTTCTGTATTACTGCTCATGGCTGCTGATTTAAATCCTTTGTTTTCCCTTAATGCTTGTTCTACTTTTCTTGTGTTAAATCTTCTTATGTCCTCTCTGAGTCTCTTTCTAATGGCTTTGCATAACTCAGTATACTCAATTTTCTCCCTGTCAGTGTTTTTCTTGCTCTTCATTTGTCGTCTTTGGTTCATCATGACAAGTGTTTCTTGACTAATTTTTTCTTCTTTGGATTTCTATTTCCCTATAGGTTTCTTGGGCTTTATCACTTTCAGAAAGTTGTAATATTCCTCGTCGATATCTTGGTCCTGAGCAGTCTGCAGAAGCTCAAACGTGTTCTTAAGTTCCAGTACATACTGACTTTTCTCCTCCTCTTTTATTTCAAAGATCTTTGTATTATTTACTCGAGTCAGTTTTTTCCTTTCCTTTCCTACATCTATATCAAGTGTACATCTTACCATTCTGTGATCACTTCCAACATTTACCTTATTCAGGACGGTAACATCATTCACAATATATCTTCTGTTAGTGAGGATGAAGTCGATTTCATTAGTTGTTAATCCATTTGGACTCTTCCATGTCCACTTTCTGTTCACCATTTTCTTGAAAAAAGAGTTCATTACTGACAGTCCTTGAGATTCTGGAAATTCCACAAGTCTTTCACCTCTTTTATTTCTTTCACCAATTCCAAAATTTCCTATAGTTCCTCTTTCCCCGCTGTTTTGCCTTTTTCCAACCTTAGCATTTAAGTCCCCCATAATAATAGTGTAGTGGGTTTTCTGCTCATCTAGAAGACTCTCAATTTCAGTGTACATTTCTTCAACCTCTTCATCATCATGGCTCGATGTTGGTGCATAAATCGCTATAATCTTTAGCTTGTACCTCTTAGAAATCTTGAATATTAGTCTTGACACCCTTGGTGATGTACTTTTGAATTCCAAAATGTTGTTTTTAAAATCTTTATGGACCAGAAACCCAACTCCACCTTCACTCCTTTCACTGTTTCCATTGGTGTACAGCAGATTTCCACTTGATAAACTTATAAGTGATTCATTTCTTCTTCTTGTTTCAGCCAAACCGATGATATTCCAATTCACATTTTCTAATTCCTTTTCCAGCTCTAATATCCTGTCTTCACCGATGAGTGATCTAACGTTATAACAGGCCAAGTTCAATTTCCGTGCATGGCAGCCTGGGCGTACCCAGAGATTCTAAGCACCCTCTGCTTCCACTCTGATCCTCTCGCTGCCGTAAGAGGGAGAGTGAAAGCTGCTGGGGACTGAGGGCCATTTGTATTGTTGTGCTCTCATTGCTGGAGGGTTTGGTCTTTTCCTCTTCACGCTGACCAGGCGTCTTGAAGAGAACCACTCTACACGTTCGTTGCCACCTAAGTGACATAACAGGGCTTACCATCGAGAAGGTGTGCATGAGTGGATTTTAGGGAGGCAGGCCAACCGGACTTCTCCTAAATCTTCTGTAATAGAGAGATATTGGATCCATCAGTGTTTTAGGCTGTGTGTCTGATAACACACAGGATACCTGTTCCCCTCTAAGCCCCTAGCTTGTTATACATCATGTTATCTATAGTGAATTATGATAGACGACAATACTAAGTGTTGCGCTATTTAAGATAGCAGCATTAGATTATTCTGTAACACAACAATACTAACATAATAATCATATTATTGAGGAGTAAGGTTTATATATCGCTGGAGGGAGTTATTAACTTAACGACTCATTCTACCGAATGCAGGACTTGAATTTGAAAATTCCATGATTTTCAGTTTTTCCGATTCTGCTAATTCTCTCTTCTTTACTGGCAAACTGCCCTCTATCGAAACATAACATCCTCATGCTCTGTCATCCTCTTGGGTATATCCTCCTTATCGCGCGAACTTTCACCTACCCGGATCTTGGTCGGGTGGGGGGCAACTTTTCTCTGACGCTGTGACATGAGACAAACCGAAGAGTATTTACCAGAGAGAGCGAAGCTCGCATTTTTCTGGACTAGTGAACTCAACTTCTTTGAAAGCGACTTTTATCTCCGTTGAAACAACAATGACGCAGGAGGTTTGTTACCGTATTAGGATGAGATCCAAACATGTGACAATTCGACCCTACCGAATTTTGGAATCTTATTGTCACGGGGCTGGTAGTCTAGTTCGTCATGTTAGTTTAGCAGTTATGTTTTCCACTGGAATGACCAAAACAACTCTTTAGCAAAAGCGACACAGCAAAGGAGTGGGGGAATGTATGAGGGAATATCTGCAAATTAAAAAGTAAAATGTGGGCATCTTACACCCCTCATTACTTCCGCTGAGAATTTCAGTCGGGGTACGCAACTTATGACTGAAATTCTCGACGTCCTTACTGCGTTTTGACCTTTTGTCAAGGGTCAAAGGGATACATAAACATTCCTCCTCTTACAGTAAAAAAGGAAACTTAATCACTAAGTTGTTATATAGATATAATAAAAAAAAAACAAGGCACGAAAACAAAAACAAAGCGTACAGCACTTCGTCCACTGTCCTGTTATGTTTACACCTCTTAACGCTGTCAACCCTCCACACGCAGGTCATTGTCCGCACTCATCTGTTGAGGAATCGCTCTCCACAACCTAAAGTCGGTGCTCCTTCCGGTTAGCAGTTCCATTGTTTATAAACAACCATCTTGAAGCATCATCTTGAATGATCCATCTTGAAGCACAATGGGAAACAAATCTGGATCACCAGGCTGAGGTTGTCTGGTGGTAAAAGAAGAAATGTCCTTCCACTGTCCATCACTTGGCGAAGTTACCCTTCGGCCGTCTGGAGAGACATAAAGGGAGCTTTTCTCTTCAAGGATGTTCTGGGCACTGCTTCAGTTCACAGTCTCACTTGGCTCACAGGCACGACATAAAACATAAATAATCACACAATTAGTATTTGTCCCAAAGCTCAAACATAAAGCATCTGGGGATAATTAAGCAAGTACACTATAATTATAAACATGTATTCAGAAGTCAAAATAATATAAAGATGCATTAATAACCAATATGGATCATTGTAACATACATAAAAGAAATATCATACATGTAAAGTTGGCAAGAATACCTAAGTTAGGCCTATAATATATATATATATATATATATATTTTTTTTTTGAATGTTGAAGTCCTTAGTAATATCCTTACAAGAAATGAATGGAATCATAATCTCTTCTGTTTCCACGCTTCGTATCTTTCTCCCTATGTTTGGCCTTGTCCTCCTTGGCTGTTAACACATGGCCTGGTAGTATATAGTGTATATAGTGTATAGTGTGTTCGTGTCTAACGGCACCAGGGGTTTCCCCCATCTCCGCGTTGCTTTCATTGTGGGTTTAACAGTTCACTGTAAAGGCCAGAGATTTAAAAGTGTATGGATATTGTATGAGTGTAGTGTTGTGTATCGTTGTTCTTCAGCCATTTAGCTGCTAGACCAACGTTGTCCACACTATGCCTCGTGGAGGCAGACCAGGTACACTAGTATTGAAATATTTACTCTGGCAGGTCCTGCCACCTGATTTCCTGAGATTTCAGTAGCTAGGACCTTAAAAAAATATATATATGTATATATATAATTAAATTAAATTTTTGCTCAGTGCGGGTTAAGAAAATTGTGTAGAAAGGCCAAATGAGTTTACTGTGAACGCAATTAAATTTAGTCATTATTAAATTTTAAGTTATGTGGGATATATACTTGCGTATTAGGTAGAGTGGGGACACAGAAGGCTGGGGGGAAAACACAGAAATATGGGGATGATAGTGAAGGCGACCCCAGATAATCAGTGGGGCAGGCCCATGCTCAACCAGGCGAAGAGGGGAGTGGCAAGAAGGTGAGGGGACGGAAGATACCGTCCCCCCTGCTGGGGGAGAGAGGAAAAGATAGGTCCATGCAAGGGAGCGTGGTTTGAGAGCCAAGATGGCGAGCAGCAAGCTGCAGTTGGTCTTCAGTGGCAGTGGTGTTACCATTTGGGATATCCCTCATGCGACCAGGTCCCATCCAGTTTAGTCTAGTCAGTTCTTGTCCTTTATTAAGTAGGTTCAGTTGTTATTCCCGGTTGTCATGTATAGGGTTCAGTTGTGCTCCATTGCAGCGAGCACAAGTCTTCTTGCGAAGAGCTCTTGGGCGTAGCAGGAGAAAGCCAGGTACTCTTGTTTTGTATCCAGTATGTTGTGTTCCCGTCCTCTAGGACAATATAGGATCTTTGTTATTAAGATGTTGCGGAGGTCGTCATAAAACTGGCAATCATACATTAGATGTTGCCAGCTCTCCAGACCACCACAAACACAAGTAGGGTCCTCTTCAATTCCCAAAAGGAAAAGTTTGGCATTGATGGCACCATGTCCGGTGAGAATGTATGCTGCATGGAGTCCAGGTGAGAACCACGTGGGGAACTTAGGGTAGACCCTGCCGACGTCAGGTATAAGCTTTCTAGTTATCTCCCCTGTATGGGAGTTTGCCCATCCCTCTTGCCACACCTGCAGCAGGTGAGCGTAGAGCCTCTTCTTTTCAGCGGTGCGGTTATTTGCTGGGTCAGTTGTATGTCCGAGATAGGTCCTTGAGTTGCCCTTTGCCAGATGGTAAAGTAAACCTTTGCCCACAATCTCCAGGTCAAGGGGGAGAACTCCTGTCAGGACCTGTAAAGCGTGGGTGCTCACCGTGCTGCAGGCACGAGAAGTAAAGAGTAGAATCGATCTTTGGGTTGATTTGATGATACGTCGGTTGACTGCGGTAGTAGACTTGTGATACCATACGCCAGAGGCATATGTGATGATAGGTATGAATATGGCTTTGTAGAAGATATGTAGTGTACGCCGGCCAAGGCCCCAGTCCCTTCGGGCCACCCTAGCAACGAGGGCAGCATATTTCCTAACCTTGGTTCGGATGTTTTGTAGGTGGTCTTTGAAGGATACGTTGTGGTCAAGGATGACCCCTAGATACTTGAGTTGTTAGGAGAATTTTATTGTCGTTTGATTTATCTTAATTTGAGGAGGCCGTCTTAGGTCCAAGTTCCCTTTCAGCAAGGCTGAGTTGGTTTTTTCTGGTGATATTCTCAGGTGATTCTGTTTTGCCCAGTTCTGCAGTAGCTCCAAGGCCAGGTTTGCAGATTCTTCCAGTTTTTCCCTTGAGTTCGCCGAGTCGGAGAGAATGAGGTCATCGGCAAATGCTTGAGCATCCACTTCTCCGAGGTTCGAGACGAGGAAGCTGTCCAAGACGACGTTCCATAGGAATGGTCCCAGGACCGAACCCTGCGGGCATCCCCGGTGGATGCTTCTAGAGAGGATCTGATAGGGCGCATTCACTACTATGAATCTGTTGGATAGGTAGCTCTGTAAAGTCTGATAGAGGTAACTGGGAAGGTTTGCCGCTCTGAGTCTTGCCAGGACGCTCGGCCACCAAAGTGTGTTGAACGCCCCAGCGAAATCCACAGAGATCACCAAGAAGTATTTTCTGTTGCAGTTCTCCACTTTCCCCAGGAGGTGCTGGTGGGCATCTATGGCAGAATGACCCTGTCGAAAGCCGAACTGGTTGGGCGTTGTTAGTCCTGCAGTATTGTAGTGATGTTGGAGACGAGCATGTAATAGGCGCTCGAAGAGCTTGCTGACCAAGGAGAGCAAGGCTATAGGCCTGTAAGAGTCTAGGAGGATAGACGACTTGCAAGGATTTTTTAGGATAAGTTTAACATTGGCAACCTTCCAAGATGTTGGAAAGGCTCCTGCCTGGAGGCATTTGTAGTAAAGATTTAGCATCAGGTCAGGGGTATGTTCCACTGTCTTTTTAACAATTTCTGGTTCTAGCAGGTCTGGCCCTGGGCATTTATTTCCTCTAATAGTTGATGCTGCTGCAGTTAGCTCCTCCCTGGTGAAAGGCATTTCCATTGCTTGGTTATTGTAGGCCGCATTATCTTGGCACATTTTCTTCTGATCGTCAGTCTGTGGTTCAGCCGGTGGTTGAAAGACCACGTCAAGAATATTGTTTATGGTGCTTTCCCAGTTTGTAGTCATGGCTCCTTGTGGAGTTCTAGTAGTAGCGAAAACCTCCCCCTTATGGAACGTGTTTGTGGTGATCTTGTAGACCATCCCCGAGGGATCGTTATTGCCAGTAGTTGTGACCAATCGCTGCCAAATCTCCTGTTTGCAGTGACGTATCTGCGCGGTGTAGGCATTTCTCGCTTCTCTGTAACGCTGCCGTAAGGCAACCAATTCTGCAGCTGGCCAAGATCTTCGGGCCCTTTGAAAAGCCTTGCGTCGGATATGAGTTTCCTTTCTAAGGTGCTGCAGGTCCCGGTTCCACCATGGCACTGCACCCGGGGCTGCGTGTTTCCTAGGTATTGCAGCTTCACAGGCCTGAGTGATGAGGGCTGTTGTCTTTCGCTGAAGGAGTTCCGGGTTGCTAGTGGTCTGGAGTTCGGCATTATGTTCCTGTAAGGCAACTGAGATTTCAGTCTGGAAGGTGTCCCAATTTGCTTTCTGAACAGCGTACCTGTGCTGTATTTGTCTTGGTACTGGGTTCCTAATTAGTGAGCAGTTAAGCTGGAAGGTTATGGCACGGTGGTCGGAGGTGGTCCAGGCATCTTGGACCGACCACCCAGTAATATTGCTGGCTATGTTTCTGGAGGCCATGGTGACATCTATAGTTGACTCCCACAACGTATTGCAGAAGGTCGGCAGGTTGTGTGGGAGGTTTAATACCGTTACTGGTGCGTTTGGCAGGAACTCCTCTAGTTTTTGACCCTGCCTTGTGCCCGGTCGACCAGGTGTGTGACTGTGCCACAGCAGGAATCTGCAGTTGGCATCTGCGCCAATGATTATTCTCGAGTTTGGAAAGGTGTTGATTACCGTGTAAAGGTAATTTATAGCGAAGGTGATGTCCTCACCTGGGCGGCAGTACAGGGCCACAACATAAAGGGCTCCCATGGCGGTAACAATGTGAGCACATGCGGCCCAAGCAATGCAGAGGTGTGTAATTCTGGTAGCTGTGATGTCTGGATTCCGGATGACAATGGCTGCCCAGGGAGTCTCATCCTCTGCCTGGATGATCTTGTATTTCAGGGGATACCTCCGGACCATTTTCATGTGGGCATATGGTTCTTGCAAAATTAAGACGTCAATGTTCTCCTCTTCAGCTTTAAGTCGTAACTGATTGGCCACTGCCCTGGCCCTCTGTGCGTTTATTTGTATGAACTTAACCTCAGTGGTGTTGTACTCCTTAAGGCGTGTCCCCATAATCGAGTCTTGCCTGGTATAAACTCTTAGCCTTAAGGTACACTGGGCATTTTCTGTCTCTTATGGAGTGTGCAGAGTCCATTTTTAGGCCTTTACAATTTGTACAAACTAATTGTGTGCTTTTATTTGGGCAGTTGTTATAATAATGGCCTTTTTCAGAACAGTGACCACAGGTTGGTGCCGTTTGTGTGCAAGTATGTGTAGTGTGGCCATATCTGCAACAACGGAAGCATTTGAGCACACCCACGTGCTCGCGGAAGCGGTGGCTGCTCCAGTTTACAAAGATCCTTGTTTGTCCTTTCAGGGCCTGCCAGGCGACAGGAGTGAGTTCCACAATTGGTGGATCTAGCGTCTTTAGATTTGTAGGAGTACTTTGGGGTGAACAGGTTTTGGGCATCAGAGTTGGATAGGGAGTTGGAGAAATTTCTCTGGTAGATCTCGTCTGCCAACTGGTTTGGTGTCAGGTCATTTTCTAAGTCATATATTGTTATGGACGGTCCTTTTCGCTTGGGCAAGGTCGCGGTAAGGCCTAGTTCTGGGATTTTTGGGTTATTGATGATCTTTTCTGCTTCTTCTTTTGTTTCCGTCTCTATTAGTATGCCGGTGTTTCTGGTCTTCCTAACTGCTTTTATCCTCGTTGTCTTGAGGTCATTGCTTAGATTAGTGATTACTTGTGTCTTGAGCTCCTCGCTGAATTGCGTTTCGTCCATTGTCACAGGGTGTAGACGACCAGATGTGGTTGCTTCAGGAGTGTTTTCCGTTTGGCAGGTTGTGCACTAGAGTCTGCACTCGGCGTCTGGTAAGGTGTGGTCCTCAGCGCTTGTGCATAGGAAGGGGTACGCTGTGGCATTTGATTTGACCTTCCCTCTAAGTAGGCCTCCAACCTGGCAGTTGCTTTGTCATATTCAGGTTGTGTAGAGAGGAGGATAGTCTCCAATTTGCTCCATAAGGAGACGATTTCGGCGCGGAGATTTGTTGTAACCCTGTTCGCTTGCTCTTTGAACAAGCTGTCTAATGCCGTCCTAAGGGTGAGCACCTGTTGCAGGATGGGGCCCACTCGCAGTGCGGGGTCCAGAGCATTCTCCTGCTCTACGCAGTCGCACTGCTGGCTCGTTTATTCAGTTTGTTCCTTGGATTCAGATTGATATCTAGTTTCTCTCTCTCAGGTTTTGGGATTTCTACCTTCTTGTCGTGCTTTTTTGAGACTGGAGCGGGCTTTTGGCTTTCCACATCGCCTGTTATATCTACAGTGTGAACAGTTCCAGAGGCGTTTTCCATGCTTACTTCTGAGCGGGTTCAGTCTTGTGAAGGCATTTTCATAAAGTTCGGAAGAACGAGGTTCCGGATCGCCTGCCTGTCAACATGGCTTTCTTTACCAGGCTGGCCGAGATATACCTGTTCATCAAACTGGGTGGAATACACCTGGCTGTCACTGACGTGCCGCCTTCTATTCTGCTGCAGTGGGCAAGGTGGCATTAAGTGCGAGTCGAATAGCACTTTAGGGAAAGAGGCCGAGGCTGAGTGGGAAGGGCTCCCTTCATCATTCGCCGGCTTTTCCCGGCAGCAGTATGTGACAAATTTCGTGCGGGCTGCGCTTGATAGCTTTTTCAGGCTTAATTGGGAAAGGCCTGAGCAGCTCTGACAGATTTGGATGCATTTCGAGCATTTAATATTTACACTTTTGTTTAATTTACTGATTTTCTTTTTGCATAATTGCAGATATCTGCATTTTTAGTACGAGGCTCTCCTTCCATAATTAAGCAAATAAATGAAAACTACATATTCGGCGCTCACTCAATTTAACCCCGATAGTCACTGCTGCAAACAAAATCTTTCTCAAAATGTTTACGGGACCTCCTGCTGTAGACAGATTGCCGCAGGCAGGGAGGTGACGCGAAACGGAGCGAGAGGGAGGGAAACGTTACTGGTCAGCGAAGCACTTAGCTAGTGTCCACTAACTGCCGTTGTGCTGTATAAGAAATAACAACTGTACAATATAGCGTCCATCTTGGAGAAGTGCATACTCGCAAAGCCAAAAAGAGAAATTAGTAAAACACTTATCTTTTGCTGGAGCAACGCTGCTGAAACTTCATGCACAAGTAGACAAGCATTCACTGATTGTTACTTGATCACTTGAAAGTTCAGGCAATTAATATAATTCATCTAAATTACTTAAGATTTGGAGCACAAGGTACACAAGGTATATTACTAAGCGCCACCTAGCGGGCGATCGTTGGCCTGGCAGTAAGCCACTTCCACTATTCAGTTCTGAGGAAGAGCTTTTCTTGCTTTTACTAGACCGATGAATTCCATCCACTGGGTGCAAAGGTTAGCTGTGCGGACTGCACAGTGGTCCGCCGGGTGGTTCAAGGAGCAACGAATGGGATTGTCTCTTGCATCAGGTAGGAGTTCTGGATCTGGACAGGAGCAGACTTTAGAATCCACTACGGTCCGGAAGGGAAGGGCTTTTTCAGGCATCGTGCCTTTCTTTATCCTATAGTTATGACTGTTTGGTATGGCTTCTTAAGAAGGCTTAACCATGGTTCGAGACGCCGAGATGCAAAAGCTCCTGCCTTCGGGGTTGATGCAATACATTGATGGTCCCAACTTACTAGGGCAATCTCTTCTTCCTTGAGCGCACTTTCTTGGTTCCTGGCGAAGAGGAAATCAATGAAGATCCACCTCGAGAAAGGTGGAAGTGATCTGAGGGAGCGTGTCGTTGGTGACCGGGGAAGGGCAGGTGTGCTCCAGATCTGGTGAAAAAGGCGTTCCACCATTCCAAGTCGAAGTTTAGAAACCTGCACCTTACCTTTCCAATTTAGGAAACTTCTCGTGCTATGGTTCATATAGTGGCAGGGAAAAAGCATTTCTGGGGCTGCTTTGAGTTTTCTCATCATGGGTTGAGTTCGCCTTACTTCTTTCTGTTTCCGCCCTCGCTGGAAAAGCTGCTGCGGGGTTAAAATCAGCTCGGCTCTGAAGGACTCCTGACAAGAACTTATGGGTTGACTAGGTGCTGGGGTCTCCGCTTCTGTGGGGATCGCTCTATGTATCCAACGTAAAGGTGCTAGGAGGAAGGTCAGCATTCTAGCGACGAGGCCTAGCACAGACTTGTGAAACATCACCATCGCGACTACGAGCAGGGAGGGAGGAAAAACAAAACTAGTTAATGAAGAAATACTTTTATTTACCTATGCTTTCCTTCCATTCCTCCCTTCCAGATGAAAGATTCGCTCCACTTACACATCGTTTCCTCCTTATACTTTCCAATCACGAGTGAGGGGGTATCTGGTGCCATTTACACTTCTCATTTACACATTTCATTCACTCTTCCTGTTCTCACTCACAACCTCAAATGTCACTTTCTTGATTTTCTTACATTCCCTTTTCGAACACGAATCCTCAATTTATTTGCAAAACAAAACATGTCATGCATGGAAAAAATAACAAAATTCCCTTAAAAAAAATTTAGAAACAATTCTCTTATTTTAAAATAGCCCCTGATTTTCCTAATTAGCACAATGTTTTATTTATCAGCATTCTGGGTTTTTAAAGGCACGAAAATGAGTACAATTCTTCGGCAGGCTTGTTTCTGTTTTGTTTTCATTCTTGTCGATATTAACTATGCGTTTGTTCTTTATTGACCTTCTTACATTAATGTAATATCACTCACTACCCTATCATCATGCATGATGAAGTTCTCATTAGTAGGTAAACTTTATTCTAAAAAAATATTTACGGAACTAGAATTCTGATTTATATTGTTTTGAGGATTTCTCTCTACAGTGAAAAATTTTTTTTTCATTATATATATATATATGTAGCACAAGAAGATGGACCCCAAGTCTGGATCTTGAAATTCAGATGTTACCTCCTTTTCACTTAATCTTTTCTTCAGGAAAATGATAAAACAAGTAGCGACTCGGAGGAACCAGTCGTCCCCAGGCCAATTGTCCTATCCTCTCTCTAAAAAGAAACCAAATATTATCTTCCTCTTGTTTTTTTTTTTTTTGGATCCTCTCTCTTGACTTTAGGATTTAGACGTGCAATGAGAGAGAGAGAGAAAACAAAAAGTGACTAGGGGATTTCCGGACATTCCCTCAGCCACCTGCATCCTTCCTCTCTCCGTTTAATACCGCATAATTTCGTAAAGTCTAGATATATTTAGTGGGGAAAAGTATTTGCTTTAATAGTATTAGCTCAGTGGTTATATTTGAATAGAATTCTAGTACTAAATCTCTGTTTTTTTTAGTTTTTTTTTCCAGATTCATCAGTGTGATTCGTGCTTCTGCATGAGATTTATAAAGATAAGATGAATTAATTTCTATTTTCCTACCTGTGCCATTTCATAATCTGCACTCGTTTAGCCAACCATTTATTCAACTGCTGATAAAACATACTGACAGAATCCAACAAAACTGATCAATTTCTTCACCTCTACGTCACGTTCTTTAATCCGTTGCTTACCATAACTTCGCTTTTTTTATTTTTTTTTATTCCCTCCGGGCGTCTCTCCGAATGCCAAATCAAAACCACTGCCATTGCTTGGTCGGTGGTATCTCTCGGCGAGCGGTCGACCCAACATCCACTGAAGCGCTCTTTCCATCCCATCTGGTGGCTTCCCTGGCCTGTGTTTCATTGGGGTTCGTTACTCTGATCTGGAGTGACACCTCCTTCTCCCTCAGCTATATTGCCAGGAATATCGTCCAATGTTTCTGCTCTTTCCACTGAAGCTGTCCTTGGCACTGGTTCCTCAACTTGCGATTGGGGCGCAACAACTGCCTCTGGTTTGAAATGAGCTATGCGGTCGCCACTACCTAAATTATATCTGTGGGTCTGGGTAGGTATTTGCACAGCTCTTTCTGGTCTTACCACCTGACCTGTCCTTAATTGGCCTTCCTGATTTATTGGTGGGAGAGACGACCATGGGATTGATACGTGTAAGGTATTGGTCGGGTCACTTGTAAGGACCCAGCCTTACAATAAATTATAAAGTTTGTTAAATATTGGAAGAATTAATTGTGGCGAATAGTGTTAGTTTCAGTCAAGTATCATTTGTTAAGAAACACTGAAATTCGAAGGTTAGTCCAAACACTCCCAGTTAGTTAAACCTCGGTTGTAAAGAATTCCTTAAGCGAGTCAATAAAAGTAATTATAATGGACCGAAACAAATCCCACTTAAGACAGGAGCATATACTCTATAGAAAGGGCACTGAGTGCGGAAGTGGCCCTATTAATAAATTTCACGGTTCGACCTCTAGCAGGTGTGGGCGACGTAGTAATGGGGGTGAGGTCACAAAGAAAGCCTGAAACTCTCTTAGCTGACCGGAACTTACGTTTAATTTCCAGAATGTACCAGTAATTTCCAGACTAACGGAAGTTTGGTCACACTAGGAAAAAGAAAACACGCCCACGGAAATGAAGGGAGACAAATAGGATCATGTAGGAAAGGATGGGGAAGTCAACGATTGGTCAGGAAGAAAGCGGTGGGAATTTTGAGAGAAAGGAGAGAAGGGAAAAAAAAATTTATACTGGGAGCATTCGGAGAGGAGTTCTTGTGGTGAAGAGAGTGAGAAGTGGAGTCGTGATCTAAGTTGGGTGGTGGAAGCAGTCCTGGGGAGATGGAAGCTGTAGTGGGAGAATTTATTATAAGAATTTATTTTGTGAAAGTCTAGAGTCGGAAGTATCGTTCCCTTGAAGAAGTTAATGCAGTCTATGGAGGAAGAATGGTGAAACGCCCTAGAGGCAAAAATTCTCGATTGAGCAGTTGAGTGACTAGTCGACCCGGAAGGTATCCCAGTCCTCGGACGTAAAGCAAATGGAGGAAGAAAGGAGATAAGATCCGGTATTATCTTCAGCCGTGCAGTACCCGGTAGAGAAACCCAAGATAGATTACTGTGTTCCCCGGATGAGCAACCTTTCGCTTTCCAGTCCTCACCCCGAGCAGATAGGAAGAGAGACCGAGCAGGGAGGAATACCAGACCATTGCATAAGTGCTAGAATAAGTACTGAGAATATAATTTGTAAAAAAGGGGAACTAATTTAATAATGAAAAGGACTCTAGGAGGACGCTATAAATTTTAAGAGAGAATGTCAAAGTACTAAATATATATATATATATTTGAACGAGTGTAATACTTAAGGAGTGATAATTCAATTTAGTATAGAGATCAGAGTAATGCAATTTAAGAGTAAGTTAATCTGTAGTAGGAAGTAAAAATTTTGTCCTTGAATTATTGTGAATGTTAAATTGCTGTGAGTATGACTTATTTGGGGTAGAAAATGATTAAACAGGTAAACAATTAAATGAGCATCTAGCCCTAATTGTGAAATAGTGGATTAATTGAACGGAAAGGTAACTAAGTAAATTGGTTGGATATTGTTGACTGTTGACATGTTTGCAAGGAAGGATTCTTGAATGAATATATATGTATTTCCTAATAAGTTGGGAAACGAGCAGTTATGAAATTATATTTTTGTCTGTTCATTGGCTGATGGTGGTTTATTGACTTACATGGACTGTTAAGGAGCAAAGAGACAGATTGTGCGTTGTGAGGGGTAATAAATGGCCGGACCTACTGAAATCTTTGTAGAGCAACATGAAGAGACACAATGATATATATATATATGTAGATATATATAAGTATTAGGATTTAGTAGTTCTGTTGATAACAAGGTTGACTGTAAATTACAAGATATATACACATTTAAAAATTAGTAAAATAACAAGTGTCAAACTAAATACTGTATTCTGTTAAAGGTTATTGTAATTTTCTTATATATGATATGACAATAAAAAAAATGTTTATATTCTACATTCTTGTGTGTGTGTCTGTCATTTCTAAACTCAGCCAGTCCAGTGGAAGAATACCTTAATATATTTGGGGTCCCCGTGAGTCTCGGAATTTTCTGAAATCAATCAAGTCAGGTGTTAAAGTGGGAGGGGTTAAAATAAGGGGATATAAAAAAAAATATAACACAATATAATATAGTTGTAGGCCCCTTTGAGCAATAGGATTTTCAGAATAATAAACTAATCCAAATCCCCTCCCCCACACACTATTGGTCTGAGGTTTATAGGTGGGAGTAAATCACAATCCTCCACTAAAGGTTCATCAAAGATCCATGACTCTTTGGGCACTGATGCGGTGCTTTTTTGGACTGGTAGTTCACTATCGTCTGATTCCTCTATTCTCAGTTCGGGAAACACTGGTAACACTGGTTTAATATACTAGCGGTAAGTAGCATCTTGTTTCCTGTTTGCTTTCAGTTTGTTGTTTTGCGTGCTGGTTCATTGCATATATTGTGCTGTGATTGTTAAGAACTATTGTGTTACACATTATTAATTTGAAATTATATACAAAATCGATGATTTATTGTAATCATTGAAAGAAAAACCATTTGGAAGGCGAAACATCGCTGAGCAGAAAGAAATTATTAAAACAGGCCAGCCCAAGTCAAATCAGTCCTGGAGAAATACTAGTTATTCTAATTTTAGAAATATTTTGAGTGACAGCAATTATAACGCAAAATCTTCAAGTCCTTGAGGTTGTCACAGACATTCTCTCAGATATACCTGACAAACTGTACTTGCTTCTTGGGAGTCTAAAACGCTGATGGAACTGATATTCGGGTGACACTCAAGTCAAGTAGACCCAATTTCGGCGAAGTCCGGACGGTCTGTGGCAGCCAAATCCTCTGCTTGCACCTTCACGATGGTGAGACTTGTTAGTAATCCTGGGTATAACCTCCATGCATAAGTACATGGTGGGAGACCACACAGGTGTGAACCAACGTAAGAAGGGGTCAAGGTTTGGCGCCAATACTACATGGAGGAATGCTGCTCCTCTATTTTACCAGGCAGCACTAGGTGGTAGATGACTCTCATCAACCGGTGCAATACCATTACTTGGCTAATTGGAGGCTTGAAGTGGTGGAACCCATGTTTAGTCCCTAGAGCTAAGTTCTGGTCAACACTTCCCTATCTCTTCCATCATGCAGAATGATTGATGACTTTTGAGGATATGATGAACATCGTGGTGAGATCCAATATTCCTTACATTTCGAGGGTACAGCTCTAAAACGGTGTTCCCAGCCCGGCCGCTAGTTAATACACCGGACCGACCCTATTGAAAAATTTTTAGGAGGCTTAAATATCAGGTAGGGTATAATCTTGTTACCAATACTCTGCCAGATAGTGACTGGGGGGAGTCCGAGTAGTGTGTATCGGGGAGCATTGTCGAGGCCACGTTATATCAAGGATCTGGGTATATTCTTACCATGTGTACGCTATATCCAAAAATTTCATTACTTCATACAGCATGTCCCACTCACTTTATCTTACTATTGAATACACCATGAATTGTCAACCTAATAGAGAAAGCTTATATGCGAAAAGATCTAAACCTCACAAGGACTTCCTAATTAATTTCACGAATATACGTGGTCTCAATTCTAATCTCAACGATGTCCATTTTGACTTGCAGTCTACCAAACCACATGTATTTATTATGACAGAATCTCATTTTTCGGTTGATTCAAATACTGCTCATCTCAGATGTACAAATTATTCACTGAATGATTCCTTTCGCCTCAAAGGTGGTACTTGTGCATGTATCCGATCTGACATTCAATGTCAGAGACTTGGTAATTTGGAATCTCCTCGCTTTGATCTTCTCTGGCTAAAAAATCTCTCTACCTCATTTTGTCAAATTTCTCTGCTGTCTCTACCGTTCTCCAAACTCCACTAATCACATGGAGCTCTTTGAATTCCTCTCTTTGCAACTTGACTTTCTCCAGTCCAACTTTCCTAACAGTGAGGTAATTTTTCTTGGTGATTTTAATGTTCACAACTCCAGCTGGCTTCCGTTTTCTAGTCACACCGATCTAGCTGGTATCAGAGGCTGAGGCTTTTACAATTACTAAAGACCTTGCACAAATTGTTGATTTACCTACAAGAATACCGGACAACCCTAATCATAGAGCCAACATGCTTGATCTTTTTCTCACAAGCAACCCTTCTAAGTACACGTTTGAAGTGAGAGGTCCTTTAGGCACTTCAGTTCACAACTTGGAGATTGTCTCTTTTCCAATGGAACCTTTATCTCATGGCTATTCCCAACCTCATGTTGTTTGGCCTTATAAGAATGCAAAATGGGATGACCTGTGAGACGTATTTTCTTCTTTTCCTTGGTCGGATTACTGTTTCAAAACTTCTGATGTCAACGTTTGCTCAGATCATGTCGGTGAAATTATTCTTGCAGGAATGGAATCCTTTATTCCACACTCCACTTTAAAATATTGTACATTATCTAAACCTTGGTTTTCTAATAAATGTGCTAAGGCTGTTCAAGAGGAGAATGTTGCATATAGTAATTGGCTTGTTTCTAATTCTCCAGTTTCATTTTCTGCATACACCAAAGCTAGCAACAATTGTAACGCAGTTATTAATCAATCCAAACTAGAGTTTCAACAGGATAAGAGTAGAAAGCTTCCTTCTTGGCCTAATGGTAGCCGATTATTCTGGTCTCTTGCCAAAGCCATTGGCCGTAAATTTTGCCCATGTCTGCGCCCACATCTGTCCAAACCAGATGGTTCTGTTGTCACTTCAGCCAAGGATAATGTTGCCCTGCTAGCATCCCATTTTTCTTCCAACTCATTTATCACTGATCTTGGTAAAAACACCTCCCACCATTCCCAACACGCTCCATTCAATGCCTCCTGTGGTCTTCCATCAAAAGGATGTCAGAAGGATTTTGATGAATCTTGATGCTAAGATAGTTTCAGGTCCTGATGGTATTTCTCCACTTGTCCTCAAAACCTGTGCTCCTGAACTTACTCCTATTCTTTGCCACCTTTTTCTCTTTTTTATTCCAAAGGTGTTTTTCTTTCTGCTTGAAATTTGCTCATATTTGCTCCTGTGAGTTTAACTTCTGTTCCCGGAAAATTAATGGAGGCACTGGTGAAAGAAGCACTGCAGGATCATCTAGACAAGACTTCAGTTATAGCTAGGACAGAGCATGGTTTTGTTAAGGGGAAGTCTTGCCTGACCAATTTGATTGGATACTATGATGCAGTCACAAAAGAACTGGATGCAGGGAATAACTTTGATATTATATACTTGGATCTTAGAAAGGCTTTTGATACTGTTGCACATGGAAGACTGCTGCACAAATTGGAGCAGTGTGGCATTGGAGGCAATTTGTTGCTATGGATAAAGGGGTGGTTGAGGGGAGAAGACAGAGAGTGGTAAACAATGGACACTGCTCATCGTGGACTAATGTTATTAGTGGAGTCCCTCAGGGTTCAGTATTGGGGATTTTATTGTTTTCTGTATTTAAAAATGATATTGATGATGGTATATCAGGCTTAATGTCCAAGTTTGCAGACGATACGAAGGTTGGCAGGGTTGTCAAGGACACTACTGACACTATGCTGCTGCAACAGGATTTGGAAAGGTTGAGCAGATGGGCTTCGAGGTGGCAAATGAAGTTTAACATTGACAAATGTAAAGTACTACATATGGGAAACAGCAACCACAGAGCAACGTATCAACTCTGTGGTACTACACTGACAGTGGTAGAGAATGAAAGGGACCTGGGGGTGGTTGTGCAGGCAGATATGAAGTTCTCTGAGCAGTGCAGACGGGCTGCAAGAGTAGCTCATGGTGTATTGTCAATGATATATAGCAATTTTTCTAGCAGGGATAAGGAGGTGATTATTCCCTTGTATAAGGCAATGGTCAGGCCACACCTAGAGTACTGTATACAGGCCTGGAGGCCTCATTTCAAGAAGGATGTAGAGCTGCTGGAACGAGTACAGAGAAGGGCAACTAGATTGGTGAATGGGACAAAGGGGTTCTCTTACGAAGAAAGGCTTAAGTTTTGCAAATTACAGTGTCTGGAAACTAGGCACCAGCGGGGTGATCTGATAGAGGTGTACAAAGGCTTGAATGGTTTGAGCATGCTCAATGCTGATGGGATTCTTCCTCTTGCTCAGCAAAATCACCTGAGAGGGCATAAATTCAAATTGAGGAAAGACAGATGTAGGATAGATGTGCGGAAATTTGCCTTTAGCCAGCGGGTGGATGGTGGGTGGAACAGACTTCCATCCCTTGTCGTGGAAGTTGATAGCCTAAGTAAGTTTAAGGCTCAGCTGGACAGGTATTTTGAACGAACAGAGAGGGTGAAGTGGAAGTGGTTATTTTTATTTATTTATTTTACTTTTTTTTTTTTGGCTGATGCTGCATAAGCTTGCTTTCTTGCATCAAATGCCTCTACTAATGCTAATGCTAATGCTAATGCTAATATCCAGCCGGTTCCTGGATATGAGCAATTATCATCCCATTGCTATTACTTCTACTCTTTCTAAAGTAATGGAGAAATCAATTAACCGCCAACCCTTAAACTACATAGAAACCTTCCATCTGATCAAGGATCGCCAGTACTGATTCCTTCAGTGTCGATCCACTTGTAAGATTCCGGCTTATGTTACCCATTTATGGACTAATTCAATGGAAAGGTTCGGTGAAACACAAGTAGTTGCTCTTGACATCCCAAAGGCTTCCGATCGTGTTTGGTATAAAGGTCTTCTAAGCAAGCTTCCATCTTGTGGTCTGCCAACTGTTTTTAATAATTTGTCATCCAATTTTCTTTCTGATCGCCACTGAGGGTGATAGTAGATGGCTTTCTGTCTTCTAACTTCTCCACTTATGCCAGTGTCCCCAAAGGTTCAGTTCTTTTCCCCACTCTTTTCCTCTTGAATATTAATGACCTTCTTCCATTGACTGGAAATCCTATCCATAGTTTTGCTGAGGATAGCACATTGCATTCCACTTTCCATTTTGAGAAACCTTGTCCTGCTCAATCAGCTTCAACTTCTCAAAAAATCTGCTACCAGTTCCTTAAATGCCGATCTTCAGGTAATTCTCCAGTGGGGCAAAGACAGCTTTGTTGATTTCAACCCTTTAAAATCTCAGTCTTGTCTTATATCTCACAAAAAGGGCTTTTTCTGCTCATTTGCTTATCATTACTGACACTGCAATGTCTAGGCAAAATGATATATCTCTTTTAGGGATTACCCTGACTTCTAATCTCTTTTGGCACAAGCTCATTTCAAATTTTGCTTCCTCTGCATCTGAAAAATTTGGTATTCTCTTTCTCGCTCGGTGTTACTTTTCTTCCAAACTCTGTATAAATCGCAAATCCGACCTGCCATGGAATATTGTTCCCACATCTGAGATGGTACCCCAAAACCTCTCTCAGGCTTCTTGATTCCATTCAGAAGAGGGCAGTTAGGTTAATTAATGTTTCATCTTTAATAAAGTCTCTCCACTCGCTGACTCATAGACGTACTGTTTCTGCTGCATGCCTCTTCTATAGATACTTCCACGGGCACTGTTCTTCTGAATTGTCTTCTATAATTCCTGCTATCTGTTTCAAAACAGTCTGAACATGTGCCGCCACCAGCCAAAATCCATATACTGTCCAACTCCAAGCTCACAGAACCAACTGTTGATCTTCCTTGTTTATTCATTCAACTGCCGTTTTCTGGAACAACCTTCCTTCATACGTATTTTCTGAAAATTACCATCTACAGAAGTTTAAGTGCAATGTCAACAAATATCTTCTTTCATCTTCTCAACTTCCAACCGAAGCACGGTACTAAGTACTATAAGTTCTAATACCTCTTGTGTTTGGGGTTTATATAAAATAAAAACAAAACTTTCCTATCAACTACTTTTGTCAATCTGTCCACATGCACAATTTGTTTATCTTTTTGGTTATACAGGTGGTGTATTTCTTAATTCACTAATGAAGGTTGATTGATGACATGGTTAGGACCTCTGCTCAAATGAGCCAATTTCTTTGTAGTACCTACCTTTATCTTGGGGGTAAAATATAAACTAGGCTTCCTACATTGATATTCTTGTGTACTGCAGCTGATGTTCTGCGATCTTCTTGCTTCTGCACTGCCTCTTCCAAGTGCTGGGAGATAATTTCATTGGATCTGCGAATATGTGCACACATCTGTTCTGAAAAATTTTCCAAAGACACACATGAGTGTCTATCTTTGGAATGCCATAAGTCAGAAGGCAGCACCAGATCTCTTCTATACATTAAAAAGTTGGGCGATTCCTGATTGGAACTGTGAGTTTTTGCATGATACACAGCAACTGCTAGGGGGCGCCATGACATTCCAATGAGATTGAGCATTGTTCACTACATGAGACAGGATGTTTGCCAAAGTTTGGTTCAAACGTTCAACCTTAGCACTGGGTGTGAAATGATTATGAAGATGTGTGATGCTGGTGAATATTTAACCTCTCACACACCTGTCGCAACAACGAAGACATGAAATTAGTTCCCTGATCTATTAAGATGTATTTAGGAATTCCATGTCTCGAGATCACAATGTTTATGAAAACAGTGGCGACTTCATCAGCCTTTTGATTGTGAAGTGGAATCACTTCAGCATAACAGGTGGAATTATTCACTGCTATCAGTAGATATTAATGTCCTTTCAAAGTCATTGGAAGCGGTCCCAAAATGTCTAGGGACACTCAAACCCAAGGAGATTTCTCTATCGGAACCCTCATCAGGGCTGCTTTAGCTTTAGGGTTGAATCCTTTGTGCTCTGTACTGGAGGGACAAGACTATATAGTTCTTGACATCACCTTAAATGCTTAACCAAAAGAAATTTTTTCTAACTTTCTCAAACGTTTACTGTAATGCTAATTTTCCTCCGCTGAGGACATTATCAATATCAAGACCTTAACACTTCAGTTTTCAAGCTGGCCGGGACTACTAACTGTTCACATGGCACTGAGCATGTTGCCAGAGTGAGGTAGAATGTAGTGACACAGTATCCCATCCTCACTCAGATAGAAGGTATCTGGACTTTAGTTGTTGCCTGGAGTGCTCCTTCTAATTGTTCTATTAGTCCCTGTAAATTTGGGTCTTCCCTTTGAAGATTCTTGACCAGAGTTCTGGTTTGCTGATGTGGCATAACTAGTGATTCTATGATTAGATTTGCCTATTTCATTGGTTTTAAGTTTCTTGGGCCATTTGGCCTTGAAAGGAAATCTTAAGTCGAGTGAACTCGACCAGGTCTATATATCATTTTGAAATCATATTCTTGTAGTAACATACTCCAATGTGCTAATCGGTTTGATGGATTTTTTAGATGAAGAAGGTAACTCAATGGTTGATGGTCTGTTATCAGTGTGAAATTGGAGGAGACTAAGAATGGTCTGAATTGTGATACCGCAAAGACTATTATAAAAGCTTCTTTTTCTGTGGTACTATATATAGTCTCTGCTATCTTTAGTAGTCTGGAGGCATAAGCGATTGGCTGTCATTGATTTTAATCCACTTGCTGCTCTAGCCCGGCCAAAATTGGGTAACTATCCCAGATTAAATTGATGCGTCGGATGACACAAAAAACGGTTTAGTGTAATCCGGGTAAATTAGAAATTAGTAGGGGTTGTGTGGTCAAAGCAACCTTCAGCTTGTCAAAGGCTTCTTGGGTGGAACTGTTCCAAGTGAAGGGGTTGTTCTTCTTTGTAAGTTGAGTTAATGGCCGCGCTATATCTGCATACACTGGGACAAACCTTCTGTAAAATCCTGGCATTCCAAGGAAGGATCGCATTTGTTTCACAGGTCTTGGAGATGACTGTCTCGAATGGCTGCCATGTTGTTTGGGTCTGGGCGGACACCGTTCTAGTCAATAAGGTGGCCTAAGTATTTCACTTGCTGTTTTAGGAACTCATACTTCTTGGGCTTCAGGTTCAGATTGTACTTTCTCAAGTCTTGAGAGGTGTGAGGACCAATCGTTTGATGTCGTCTAAGTAGGCGAATACCAAGTCTTGTATTTAATCTTGTAGCACCATCGCTAAGGCCCTCACGAACGAACACAGAGCGTGTTTTAATCCAAAGGGCATTTTCTATATTGGTATAATGATTCCCCTGTAGGAAAAGATGTTTTATGACGGTCCGCAGGATGCACTTCGATCTGGCGGAATCCGGTTTGGAGGTCCAATGGACTGAAGTAGCACGCACCTCCTGATAAATCAAGAATCTCACACATGTGCGGAATTGGGCAACTATCCCAGATCATTTTCGCGTTCAGTTTTCGGAAGTCAATACATAATCTGAATGCCCCATCTCCTTTCTTCACAAGAACAATGGGCGTGGCATACGGGGAGCAGCTGTGCTCAATGATGTCTGAATCTCGGGGTTCTTGGACCTGGTTCCGAATCTCATTTTTTAGTAAAAAGGGAGTTCTGAATGCATTTTGTCTAATGGGAACATTGTCAGTCAATTTAATTCTGTGTTGGATTACTTTTGAGTTGCCTAGTTATGCTGGTGATTTGGTGAACACATCTTGGTATTGGCGTAATAGGTCTGATAATCGGTGTCTTTGCTCCGTGGTCAGGTGATCAAGCTCAAAGTCATCTATAGTCACAGGAAAAATTTCCCTTGTGTCTTTTCCATTACCTGTAGAGTTAACTGACTGTGGATTAAGGTGCTTAAGACTCACAATACCCATGCCTTTTGGAAGATACAGAGTTTCAGCTGTTAAATTTGAAATGAGCACTGAGACTCTCCCGTCTTCGCTCATCTGGCCTATTGAGTATTTCACAAATAAATCATCAATTGATGGCTTAGGATTGAATTTGGCCCTGCTAATACTAGGTAGGAACAGCAAGCTGGTCACAACATACCATTACCACCCATTCTATGGATGCTGGAAGCACATGTTTACATGTAAGCTTAGCAACAGTGTGTGTGGAATCCAAAAATTATTGCCGAATACCCTCTTCTCTTAGACAAATCCCTAATGGAACTGAATGTATAATCCCTTTGCCTAAGTCTATGGTAAATGAAAATTTCCTTAATATATTTAATCCCAAACTTATGTGATACTTGCCCTTAAAGTTATCTGCAGTTACTAAAATGTTCTCCCTAAAAGTCACACTATCTAATTTAATATTAGCCATTACTGCAGTGTATAGGTACAATGTTGCCGGAAACTCCGGATACAGTTAATTCTGGGGCTCTTGGATCTAACAATCGATCGTTTTTAATTTTATTAAACGGATCTGCACTCATTAAGGTGATACTAGTCCCAGTATTTAACAGAAATCTGGCTTCAATGTTTTGTAGAGGTCCTAATACACAGGTAACTTAGCATTATCCTCCAGGATACCAAATTGTGTTCTAATGTTCCTGACTTCTGGCCTACTAATTTCGCTAAAGTTAGTGTTTGGATGCGGTAAGAGGGTTTTATTACATCAAGAATTCCTTCTGCTGTGTTTAGGACCCATTTTCAGTCATAAATTCTATCTCTATCTTGCCTGTAGCTTCCAGCATTTGTATAATTACTTTGCCTGCCCTGAAATGTTTTTGGCTGAGTTTGCCCCTGCATTGGCTCATTCCGATATACTCCTCTCCTTAACCTAGAATAAGAGTCCATATTGCCCCTATTATAATTACCACAATACATTCTATCCGCGACTCGATCCCGATTTTCATTAAAATTATAAAATTGGTTGTTAGCATAGGATGCCCTAATTTTTGGTACTGCCGTGTACACGTACATTCTGTAATTCGTGCACTGGCAGCTGGGCGGAAGCTGTGCGGGATGATAGTAGCTCGGACTGCTGCTGTAAAAGCATCTTTCCCTTCGTTCTCGGTTGTTTACTGGATTTCTGGCTGGCTGCTGTCTGTCGTAGTACGGCACAACTAAGCATCTTTCTGGACGGTCAGTGACCTCTGGGCTGAAGGTCACATTAGCATCGGGGAACGGATCTAATGTGCTGTTCAACTGGGGATATGTAGTGCCTCATGCTGCATGATTGCAGGGAGGGGGAAAATTACCCTCATTCATAGAGGGCATCTTTAACTCAGAGCGGCTACCTGTATTTCTATTTTGATTGTTGTGTGGTTTACTGATAGCCTATTTAATGACTATTGTAGATCCCGTATTTGATCTTGAATGGGTACAAGAATGTGTTTGGAATTGTTTTCTTGTCGCTCCCATTCTTTCTCATCCCAAACCTGACTATTAATAACATGCAGGGGGGCAGTTTTTGTTTGAGTAAGCCTGCCATTAATTTCTTCGCTTTTTGAAATCGCTATTTCATGTGAAAAGATTAAGGGATTGTGTGAGAGTACAATCTTTCTAATTTTTACCGTGACAGCCATACGGAATTGGGTCAGCATCGCTTGGTCCAGGATGTTCAATACTTCCGGCATTTCTCCCTGAACTTTAAGTGCTGCACGAGCTAAATTTCTGACTCACGCACTATAGCTGGCAATTGATTCAGAAGATTCTTGGACAGCGGTAGGAACTGGTGAAGGGAGGTGATAATTGGTTCCCTTCTCTCGAGCTGAGCCAAAAAGGCATTCTGAAAGGTGTAGTAATTCTTTTCCCCGTGGAATTCCAGGGATTGGGCTAGAAAGTCTGCCGACGAAGGATGAAAATTTGATTTTGAGACTGCGATCAGCTCCCTGTTTCCCCAGAGTGCTAATTCTCCAACACTTTCCAAAGTTTCAAAAAACAATTGGACTGAAGAACCTTCATCATTTTTGCCAAAAAATATTGGGACAAAACTTAGATAACCCGCGATATTCACTAAATGTGGTCTGTCTGGTTTGGGGGTGGGTTGTGCCAGTTGTGTTTGAAATAGGGGAGGTGATGTTGTTTGTGGACTCTGAACCTCCATTTTTAATTTACTAGAAATTTGGGAAGGATTAGGGTGACCTTTTATTATTTGCTTACGGATTGGGTAAAGAATTGGGTAATCCTATCAATATTTTGGGGAACCCTGTCTTCCAAAATGGTGTGACTTACCTTTATGTTGCTGAAACAGAATTATGCTGTTAGTAATCAACTTATTTAAAACAAGAATGTGTTATAACATGTAGTAATTTGTTTATTTATTTAAATTTAATCATAAGAGTAGAGTAGCTATAATTCACTAATTAGTGTAGATGTGTCGTGTTGTTGTAAAGGAGTACTGCCTCCTACCTATTCTCTCTATGCATGAGATCAATAATCTTACTTTCTGCTAGTAATCCCCTCAGATTCTTTTTCTATTCTTGGTTCTTTTTTTCTGCGACTTGATCTTCAGTGTAGACAGTTTTTCATCCCGCAAATACTTAATCCTGGTCACAATTGGAAACAGTGTTATATTGGGTTTTGCTTATTCTCGTTTGGCTTCTTTGGATGACACGGCTGTGTTGCGGGACTGGTTTCCTTCCTTTTGCACTTGTTCCCGAGCATAATCCCCAGCGTACTTATGTAACCACCAAGTGGCTTTTATAGTAGGACTATAGTCTCGGCCCTTAAGGCTCTGTTCATCAGGAATAGAACTCGTGGCATTGATCAGCGCTGTGCTATTCACTACAAAACCCTTTCAATTATAGTCGGATCTTGAGTGCCGCAATACAAGTTCTTTTATTCCAACCTCTATTTACCAATCATCGTGTGAATGGAGAACAGGTCTGAGCAGAGATGTTTAAACAAAACAGTTAAATACGTGAATTATACTATTGAAGTGGTACATATGTAGTAAATACAGCTCTAATGGCAGTGACCGGCAAATCATACATCATTTAGTTACAACAATTTAAACTGACTATAGGGAAGTAGTTAAGAGTTTTAACATTATTACATTATTGATAATTTGGTAATTAACAGGCTCTTCGTGTATGTGTTCTTCGTGTGGATAACTCATCTCAGGCACGAACTGGCATGTGATATACTGATTACATTCACTGTCAGACAAACATAATGGGTGTCAATACTAAATGTCGCGCTATTGAGGATAGCACTCATAAGATAGGTTTTAGCTTGTTATACATCATGTTATCTATAGTGAATTATGATAGACGACAATACTAAGTGTTGTGCTATTTAAGAAAACGGCATTAGATTATTCTGTAACACAACAATACTAACATAATAATCATATTATTGAGGAGTAAGGTTTATATATCGCCGGAAGAAGTTATTAACTTACAGAAGTGAGGCCGACTCATTCTACCAAGTGCAGGACTTGAAGTTGAATTTTCCGTGATTCTCAGTTTTTCCGATTCTGCTAATTCTCTCTTCTTCACTGACAAACTGTCCTCTATCGAAATATAACATCCTCACGCTCTGTCGTCCTCTTGGGTATATCCTCCTTATTGCACGAACTTTCTTCTGCCCGGAGCTTGGTCGGGGGGTAACTTTTCTCTGACCTGTGACATGAGACAAACTGAAGAGTGTTTACCAGAGAGAGCAAAGCTCGCAATTTTGTGGCCTAGTGAACTTAACTTCTTCGAAAGCGACTGTTGTCTCCATTGAAACAACAGTGATGCGGGAGGTTTGTTATTATATTAGGATGAGTTCCAAACATATGACAAATCGACCCTACGTAATTTTGGAATCTTATTGTTGTCACAGGTCTCGTAGCCTAGTTCGTCATGTTAGTTTAGTAGTTATGTTTTCCACTGTAATGACCAAAACAACTCTTTAGCAAAATGGACACAGCAAATGGGGGGGGGGATGTATGAGGGAATATCTGCAAATTAAAAAGTGAATTGTGGACATTTTACCAGTGCTAAGGTTTTTCAAGATTAAATTTAATTTCAGTTTCTGAACTGGATAGAGTATTTTATATTTCAACAAAAATTGCCTTCTCTTATTCAGGTCATTCCAAAAGTTTGTTTCCATTAAAAGTCTCAAAATCCTGTTAATTAAGTTGTTCATTACCATTATTTCAGTTATATTTGCTCGTGCCCATACATTTACTAATAATAATTTATATACATTTACTAATAATAATTTATATACATTTACTAATAATAATATATATACATTTACTAATAATGATTTATATACATTTACAAAATAATAAAATACATTTGCTACTAATTATAAAAATAATAAATCCTTCGGGAACAACACAGCACTACTCCACCAGGCCATAAGAAGAGTTTCTCGACCAACAGTAACACCAGACATAACAACAATCACTCTGTGTACTTCGTAGCAATACCCATCACGAGGTCGAACCCCCAATTGGGGAGAAATAATGATAATAATAATAACAATAATACAATACAATTTATTTTTATCAAGTGAATTTGTTTACAATAAATGAACTTGTTACGAAACGTAAATTTCTTGACAAGTTGTAATTCTTCATTTACAGCAGTTTTTGCATACAAATTTTTATCTAACAGAAAACATATTGAAATCACAACAAATAGTACATTCCACACTGCAAAAAGAGATAGCAATTTATTTGTATAGCAATTCTAATCTACTGTGTCATTTAGTTTCAAAAATTTTCTTATTAAGAATTTTAATTTGGAGTTGGAATAAGTTCTCCTGAGCCTGAAATCTACACTAGCCAATAAGTTATTTATTATATTCATTATATGCCTATCTCCAAATGTATTTAGTACCCTAAGGTGAGGCAAAACAATTGCTTTCGGGTTCCTTAAATTATGTGACATATTTCTTTGCAGATTCGACTCTTCAAAAATAGTGTTAATATTTTTCAAGATTAAATGTAACTTCAGTTTTTGAACTGGATAAAGTATTTTATATTTCAACAAAAAATATCTTCTCTTATTCAGGTCATTCCAAAAGTTTGTTCGCATTAAAAGTCTCAAAATCATGTTAATTAAGTTGTCTATTACCCTTATTTCGGTTATATTTTCTCGTGCCCATACATTTACTAAATAATTGAGTTGAGAGTCAACTAATGCATAATATACGGTAACATGTGTTCTGAGATTTAACTTATTCTTAATGTAGTGAAAAATGTACACATAAAATCTCATTTTTTGTTCAAGTTTGTTATATGCATTGCCCAACATAGACAGTAGGAAATCCATACCCCAAGGTAACAATGATTTGAAACTTCTTCCACAGTTAGATATTTGCAAATCTGCAAATTCTGATCATGTAGGCATTCATGTTTATGTAATTTAATAGAGGGATTAATGACAAGGTTTGATGAGGTGGTCTAATTACCAAAAAGTTTGTTTTTTCAAAGCTGAGTGCTAATTTATTATCATGCAACCAATTTAGTAAATTAATTACATCCTACTGTAAATTTTTAGCCATTTTATTCAGGTTGTTTCCAATTGTATATAAGATTATATCATCTGCATAAATTTTTATAAAGGAGTTCTTTATTACTTCGAAAATATCATTTATGTAAATGTTGAACATGATTGGCCCTGCATGAGTGCCCTTCCTCTCTTCATATTTTATGATTTTCTCTTTGTATTTTCTACTTCAACTGTTATTTTTCTTTTGTTTAAATAACAAGCTAAGAGTTGATTTATTCTTCCCCTAATACCATATTTCAGTAATTTTTGTTGCAATATTGGGATATCAATTATGATTTTCTCAAATCTATAAATGAAATCAATATGAAATTATTTTTGTTTAAATGTAAGTCAAAAGAGTCCACTAAATTCTCTAATAATGTCTGTGTCCTTCTGATATGAGAATAGAGAGTTGTTTATTGATGTAAATATTTGCTTATATGGGAAAATATATAATTGCATTCATCTTATTTATAACTGACTCTATTGTTATTGGTCTATAATTGCAAAGTCATCTAGTGATCCCTTTTTATACATAGGTGTTACCTTAAATTAAAGTAAATTTATAGGATAGCTTCCCGACTCTAACATCTGGGCTGTAAGCTCCACCAAGAGTAAAGTAAACTGTTCTTTATTTCTCTTTACTTCGGTTACTTTAATACAGTCCAGTCCGTATGATTTCTTGTTCTTTAACTGTTCTATTATCTTAAGAATCTCAGTATATTGTGGAGTTAAGACAACACAAGGGTTCACTATTTGAGGAAGGCTATCTTGTTGATTAAAGGAATTTTGGCAATAATGAATATAATATTTATTGAGATTTAATGTAACTTTGGGAAGCCTATTTGCAGCCTCATATTGTTTGTTTGAACCAGAAATCTGTTCAAATAATCTTTTAAGTTGATTACCCCTTGATAATTTCTTCCTTTTACTTCACAGGTCATTTATAATGATCCATTTGTCCTTTTGAGTTTTCTGCTTATCCATAAAAAGTTGATTGTAATAAGCGTGTTTTTGTTTTCTAATCATATCTGTGAATTTGTTTCTGAGTGTCTTATAATTGTGATAATGTTCTATCTTTTATGGACAATTTCTATACTACCTGAAGTATTTATCCCTTTGTACCATTACTTTTTCTATTTCGTTAGTAATCCAAAGTTTCGTTAGTCTTAAGTTTAATCCTGCTTCTGTTAGAATTTATTTTGCAAACTGAGTGGTTTACTTTTCTCTCTGTATTAAACCACGAATTGTTTGTCATTTGTATCACCTTAGTTGAATTACATTTGTTCTGTAAGATACATGCTCTTGTATTAACATATTATCTATGTTCTGTTTCAGTTTACCTGTTGACAAAAAAAAATTTCTTGATACAATAATAATAATAATAATAATAATACAATAGAATTTTTTACATCAATAATAATAATAATAATAATAATAATACTAATAATCTGGAGGAAATATCTCGAGCGGTGAAGTAACACATAACAGTAGAGCACCCTGGACAGAAGTACAACGGAAGAAAACCAAGTACATACAAGAAATGAGAGAGTGGGAGTTTCGAGAAGAAGTAAACCAGTCGATCAGGATCACCCACAACCCTGGGAATTGATAACATCCACAACTACTGGTACAAGAAGCTCACCTGCACACACAAGCACCTAGCAGAGTAGTTCCCTCGAATGGTAAGCCACCCGGAGACAATCCCGAAGTTTTTCACCGAAAGAGTCACATATCTCAAACCTAAAAACGAAGATACAAGAAATCCATCGAAATACAGACCAATCGGCTGACTCCCAACGATGAACAAAATCCTGACCAGTAGGAAAACCAAGATTTTATCAGACCACTAGTACATAATGGCCGAACAGCAGAAAGGATGGAAGCGAAGTAGCAAAGAATGAAAGGAGCAATTAACCATAGATGCCAGAGTTATGGAGCAAGCCTACAACAAGCACCGCAACCTAAACACAGCCTACATCGATTACCGCAAGGCGTTCGATTCCGTACCTCATAACTGCCTAATATACACTTTGAAGATCTACAAGATCAACCTGAGAGTGACAAACTTCCTAGGAGCAACAATGGCGAAATGGATTACCACCAATAAGGTCGAGAACATCACAACCAGGCCAATCCCATTAGAAGAGGAATATTTCGGGGAGATCTTCTGAGCAAACTGTGGTCTGTCTAGCACTCAACCCGCTATCCACCATGCATAACAGCAGCAAGTATGGATATAATCGCAAGAAGGAAGAAAGAACCTGTATACCCTAACCCACCTGATGTACATGGATGACATGAAGACACGTCTAGACAAAGGCAAGACCCACACACTGCACCAATGATATTAGTTGGCCGAAACTACTGGCTGCTGACTGGTAAAGAGATCGAAGTTATGACAGAAGGAGAGACCTACAAATACCTAGGGATGATGCAGGCTCAGCAGTTAGAGCACAAGTAAATCAAGAAGTGCCTGACCGAAAATTATCATCAGAAACTCAGAAGCTTTTTGAAAGCAAAATTGAAGGGAAGGAACACAGTTCAAGCCATAAACACCTTTGCAACACCAGTACTAACATACACCTTCGGGGTCATAGATTCGACTAACACCGAGCTAAAAGATATCATGCGAAAGTCAAGGACAATGATGACCATGAGCCGCCAACACCACCGGAGGTCAGCAGTGGATAGACTGAGAAATAGCTCGGAAAGCGCGAGGAAGGGGCCTGATAGACCTGAGAGAGCAACTGAAAACAGCGATATTTAACCTGAAGAATTATTTCGAGAACAACACAGAAACCCTCCAACAGGCCATAAGGAAGATAGATAAGTGGTATACCCCACTCAAAGTAAGCTAGGAAACCCCACTACATAAGCGAGTAAACCCCTCTCAAAATATGCGAGGAAACCCCACCCACCCAGACGGTACAAGAAACGAATTTAGAAAGTAGGGCAAAGAACACACTCCGTGGCAGACACTACAAAAACCTCCATCAATATCATATCGATAACATTGCTTCCAATGTAGTAGTAGTAGCAGTGGCGTGTGATGCAAGAAAGCAAATGTATGAGCTTATGCAGCATCAGCCAAAAAAAAAAAAAAAAAAAATCACACCATTCCCTCCAAATGCCTGTCCAGTTCCTCCTTAAATTTATTCAACCTATCAACTTCCACAACGACAGATGGAAGTTTGTTCCAGCAATTAACCACCCGCTGGCTAAAGGCAAATTTCCGCACATCTATTCTACATCTGTCTTTTTTTAATTTGAATTTATGCCCCTTAGGTTCATAATCTGAACAAGTGGAAGGATCCCATCAGAATTCAGCGTGCTCAACCGATTCAAGGCCTTATATACCTCAATCAGATAACCGCGCAGGTGCCTAGTCTCCAGCCACTGCAATTTGCAGAACTTAAGCCTCTCTTGGTAAGAGGATCCCTTCATTCCCCTCACCAATCTTGTTGCTCTTCTCTGTACACGCTCAAGTAAATCTACATCCTTCCCAAAATGAGGCCTCCAGACCTGTACGCAGTACTCAAGGCGTGGCCTGACCATTGCCTTATACAGAGGGATAATCCTTCCTTTTCCCTGCTAGCAAAATTCCTATATATCATTGACAAAACCCCATGACCTGCCTTGGCAGCCTGTCTACATTGCTCAGAGAACTTCATATCTGACTGCACAATTACTCCCAGGTTTTTTCATTTTCTACCACCTTAAGTGTAGTACCACACAGTTGGTACGTTTCTCTCGGATTACTTCTACCCATATGCAGTACTTTGCATTTGTCAAGGTTAAACTTCAGTTGCCACTTCTTAGCCCATCTGCCCAAATTATCTAGATCCTGTTGCAGTAGCACACTGCCATTACTGTCATTAACAACCCTGCCAACCTTTCTTTGTGTCATCTGCAAACTTCGACATTAAGCCTGATATACCTTCATCAATATCATTGATAAATATACAAAACAACAGTGGACCTAACACCGAACCTTGTGGGACTCCACTAATAACATTAGTCCAAGAAGAGCAGCACCCATTGATTACCACCCTCTGTCTTCTCCCACTTAACCATTCTTTTATCCATTGTAGCAACTTACCCTTAATAGCATTCTGCTCCAATTTGTACAATCGTCTTCCATGCGCAACAATGTCAAAAGCTTTCCTGAAATCCAAATATATGATATCAAAATTATTTTTTGCATCTAGTTCCTTTGTAACCACATCATAATATCCTATCAAATTTGTCAGACAAGACTTTCCCTTAACAAACCCATGCTGTGTCTGAATTATTGCTGCAGTCTTGTCTAGATGATCCTGCAATGCATCTTTAACCAGCGACTCCATTATTTTACCAGGAACAGAAGTTAAACTAACTGGTCTGTAATTACTCGTGTCACCCTTCGATCCACCTTTGTGAATTGGGGATACATTTGCACATCTCCAGTCCGTGGGAACCTCCCCTGAGTCCAAGGATGCTCTCATAATTAGGGCTAAGGGTTTGCTTAGTTGCTTTGCCGCCTCTTTTAATATAACTGGATAGATCCCATCCACCCCAGGTGCTTTTCTTACGTTTATCTTCAACAATTTCTCCTCCACTTTGCTCTCAGTTATTACAAAATCATTAAGCACCCTGCTACAATTTGACAACCTTCCATTTTCAAACTGTAATAATTCCTCACGTGTGAATGTAGATGCAAAATACTCATTCAGTTTGTTTGCTATCTGAGCAGGATCATCAACAGTCGAACCATCGATGTCAAGTGGACCAATCAGATTCATCCCCTTCCTTTTAGAGTTTATATAAGTAAAGAAATACTTGCTGTTTTTCTTAGCATCTTTTGCCAAGGATTTCTCGTAATCTGCTTTCGCCTGCCGAACCTCCTTTGTGAACTGATTACAGATTAACTTATATCTGCCATAGGCTTCTGAGTCGCTTGATAATTTATATGCATCCCATGCATTTTTATTCTCTGTTACGAGTCTCATTAGTTCATTTCACAACCATTTAGGCCTAAACCTTGAACAATATTTCTTAATAGGTATGAAACTTTTAGTAGCTTCCACGATTAATTCCTTGAATGCTTCCCACTTAGAATTTACTGTTGGTAACATCGTCAGTTGATCCCGCTGTACAGAATTTTAAAACTGTCGGAGACCACTGTACTCGCCTTTACGGAAGCAAAAACCCTTTCTTTTACCCCTGATGGTAATTAAATCTTTAAGTAAATCCCACGTCAGTACACTGTGATCACTGCCACCTAGCGGTTCTTTTATCTGCAAATTCCTAATACATGAATGATCACTGCTGATAACCAGAACAAGAGTATTACTTTCTCTGGTTGCCTCTCGAACATGCTGCTGCAGAAAACAATCATCCAATAAATCCACAAAAGTCTGACTAGTGTGTGAGTGCCCAACCCACAAGTTCTGGGAAGTTAAAATCCCCCATTAGAAGACATTCCGATTTACTAGCCCACTCTATTTCTCTGTACAATTGTTCATTGTACTCATTCGAGTCATTAGGCCTATAACACACTCCTACTCTAATTTTTGCTTTCGCAGTGCTTATGTCACACCAAACTGACTCAACAGTGCACTGTTCATCTATATCAATTGGATGCACTTCTTTTGATTTTATGTTTTCCTTTATTAACAGCATAACACCTCCTCCCCTCCTATCCTGTCTATCCTTTCTGTACACATTGTACTCCCCAAATTCCAGTTCGGCATTCCTTATATCTGTGTGACACCACGTCTCTGATATCCCAAAAATATCCGCCTTTGATGTCTTGACCAACACTTCAAATTCATCAAATTTATTTACTATACTTCTAGCATTGGTATACATGCAAGTATACATGCACCTATTCCTTTTCCCAGCCACTCTAACACATCCCATATACCCACCTGTTTCACGATTACTGACATCCGTCCCTGAAATCCCAACACCCCTCGCTCCAGGTCGCTACTTATTCTAATAGAAGTTGTGCAAGAATCACCTTCACCTCTGCCTACGGCTACTGTTATTCTATTAGTCCTTGTATCCTCCCAAGCTATCAGTTTTCCGACCCACCTAACTCTGCCTCGATAGCATCAGCAAATATTCTTGCACCCTTTCTATTTAAGTGTATCCCATCCCTGTAGAAGCAATCTCTCCTGTTAACAAGTACAGTCCAAGAAGAAAAAAATTCTACCCCTTGAGCCTTGCACAATCTTTCCAGGGCCGAATTGATCGACAAGGCTCTCATCATATACTCCCTCCTATCATGTCTGGCAGAATTGCAGACACTTTCAAATACAACCCTAATTCACGGCTTTTTTTCATCAGTGACCTGTACTTGTTAAGTAATTGTGCCGGTCTCCTACTCTTAATATCGTTAGTGCCAACGTGTACAACTATATCACCTTTTGTGCCCTTAAAAGATGATATCTGCTCTACAACGTCATCAACCTTTGCCCTTGGCAGACATACCCTGGTCCTGTTCCATCTATCCTTTCTACAAAGGATGTTTCCCGTTTCCCTGACAATAGAGTCACCAACAACTACTAGTTCCTTTGGGACCAGCGCAATCTGCCTTGGGGGTTGCCGCTGTGTTGCGTGATGACCAAGTGCAAGCTCTGGCGTTGATGTGGGCAGCTGAGAGCCTGATGGGCCCCTCAATTTAGATCCTTCGAGGGCATCCACCCTGTCCTTCAAACTCTCATATAGGCCCATAACAACGCTGAGTTGTCGCCTGATTTCCTTACACTGCTTACATCGCGCACACGCAAAGACATCCCCCATGGCAATATCATGTTCCGTTCTAGATAGTTCGGCAAACCTTTAACAAGTTGCACATTTTTTAAGGCTGTGATGCGTTGGAGATCGCCCCCCTCAGTTCTCCCCCGAGTCACAGCACTCCTGCCACTTCGTGCCCGTTGCTTTGCTGCTCTAGTTTGGGGCATGATATTTTAAATTAATAAGATCAATAAATTAAATTAAATTAAATGTCAATACTACGCTGTCTAATAGAAACAGTGAAACGTATTACTGTTTCTATAATTATACGTTAGAGCTACCTAGCTACCTCAATTAAAAATTTGAATTCCCGATCACTATGTACAAAACAATGCCTGCAATATTCAAATGAAATAACGGTTTTATAAAGTATTACGTATATCTACAAAAACCGTTTATACAAATTAAAATAAAAATAACCAGCGTAATTAGAACTATAAGACAACGTATTAAGTACAATATAAAATAACAATTATGTAAATAATAAGCAAAAACTTATCGTTTTTTTCGGAGCCCGTAACTCACAGCTGTATTTTCTAAAGAGCTGTATTTTCTTGTGAGCATGTATGGCTCACAAGCGGAACGTTCTTCCCTGAGATTGAAGGATTCATGCTGGCCAAACCAAGTGCCCCAGGGGTTAATCTTGGGGACTTGACTAAGTGACTTATCAAAAGTGTAATTAGTGAAGTTTGATTTAAATTTCTTTATTGATTTGTTACGTTTCAAGTTTTCTGTTGCACGAAGTGCATAGATTAGCTGCCCTACGTTCTCGTCGTCTGGGGTGAGCGGTTAGGGGTTCACCCCCCTAACCGGCTAAACGGGCATTGATTGGGTGGGGTACAGTGAATTTGGTTAAAATTGTATTTTGTATTGTAAAGTTAAAAGTTGTAAATAGTTGGCAATTACAGCCCTTTAATGTTTGGCAAAAAGTCGAGCGCTGGCTCTCTTTCCAAGAAGAAAGCACATATTGAGATGGATGTGGATAGTGATTCAGGAGATTCAGAGAGTGAAAACTCTGAAGTTCAGGAAGAAGTGGAAGAAATAGTTCCTGAAGGGACACCACAGGATACAGCTTCTAAAAAGGGAAGGCAGGAGAAATGGACACCAGAAAAGAAAGTTGAAATGATATACAACATGAAGAAGTTGTTGAACTCTATGATAAAAAGTTCAGGACAAGGACCAGTGGAAACTAGTACAGAAAAAATAGTGGAGGCACGAGAGAGATTAAGGGCTCTCCTATTACAAAGAGAACACCGAGTAACAGGCAATGTAGCAACGAAGATTATGGAAATATGGGATGATCTAGAAATGGTTATAGTAAAGTTGGAGATAGATCTACAAGTGAGCAAAGTTGAAAAGAAAGGTACTCAAGAACAAAATAAAAAGGAATATGCTACGGTGGTAAAAGAAAAGTGTGTTGCAAAACCCCGGGTAGCAATTATCACTACCAAGAACAAAAAACATAAATGTAGTGAAGATATTAAAAAAGACCTAATTAGAAATGTGAGACCTGAACTACAGAATGTTAAAGTCCAAAATCTAAGAACTGTTCTGGATAATAAGATCGTCCTCGAAGTAGAGTCAGAAAAAGATATAGATATGCTCGCTGAATGTCCAAAGTTCAAAGAACTAAAATTGTGTGTAGAAAAGGTACCGAAGAGAAATCCTAAAGTTTTGATTTACGATGTAGAACTAGATGTGAATGAAGATGAGTTAAAAGAACAATTATGGATCAAGAACTTAAAAGATTATGGAGTAAACCAAGAAGTGTTCCAAGAAAGTTTCAATGTGATATCTGTGAACAAAGCAAAGAGCAAGAAGTTGAATAACTGGATAGTGCAGATAGCAGGTCCTGTCCACAAACAGTTGATCAGAAAAGGAAAAGTGTTCATCAATTGGTCCGCTTGTCGGGTCCGTGACATTGTCACGGTAACCGTGTTACAGATGTAGGAATTATGGCCATATTGCAAAGTCCTGTAAAATGAAAGCGTTCTGCGGACATTGTTCCACCGAAGGACATTCCTATAAAGATTGTGAGAACAAGGAAAAGTCACCTTGGTGTATAAATTGCAAGCGTAAAAAACAGACAGCAGAACATAGTGCTGTAGACCATACTTGTCCCGAGTATGAAAAGGCAATAGCCTTAAATCGAAGAAGAACAGATTATGATTAGAGATAGTGCTGTGCTTGGAGAGAGACTCAGTGTGAGACTACAATTTTATTATGATAAAAAATTTTTTAGCCGCCATACGAGTAGAGGTCTTCCTCCACGAGGAAGGGGCGGTAACTGTGGTCACACGGGATATTTGTTTATATCTGTGTGACCACAGGCTAAAGACCGAAATAATAAACTGTTTAATCAACAGAAATGTTAGAATAATTTTGGCCTAATAACCATAGTAGTGATGATAATTCACACAAATAATAATTGTAATAAAATTAAAAAGATTAAGACTTTTGCGCAGATAGGCTATTGCCTGGGTGGCGCACTGAAGGTTCTGTTGCTTAAATGGAAAATGGCCAAACCAAGTAATCAACACCAGAAACTGTAGAAATTGCATCGCAAAATGCCCGGAATGTTAGATAACACATGTCCAGGATGCTAACAGATCACCGCCGATTGCAAGGTGATCACCCTGACTGAGTACAGTCATAGACACGACAAGTTAACCAGGATAATACATCAGAAGCTAGCGAGGAAATACCAGTTGACCCAAGAAAGTGTACCATACCACAGAGAGTGGTAATCAATGGACACTGCTCATCGTGGACTAATGTTATTAGTGGAGTCCCTCAGGGTTCAGTGTTGGGTCCTTATTGTTTTCTGTATTTATAAACAATATTGGTGATGGTATATCAAGCTTAATGACCAAGTTTGCAGACGATCCAAAGAATGGCAGGGTTGTTAAGGACACTACTGATGCTATGCTGCTACAACAGGATCTAGAAAGGTTGAGCAGATGGGTTGCGAGGTGGCAAATGAAGTTTAACATTGACAAATGTAAAATACTACATATGGGAAACAGTAACCCCAGAGCAACGTACCAACTCTGTGGTACTACACTGACAGTGGAAGAGAATGAAAAGGACCTGGAGGTAATTGTGCAGACAGATATGGAGTTCTCTGAGCAGTGCAGACGAGCTGCAAGAGTAGCTCATGGTGTCTTGTCAATGATATACAGGAATTTTTCTAGCAGGGATAAGGAGGTGATTATTCCCTTGTATAAGGCAATGGTCAGGCCACACCTTGAGTACTCTATACAGATCTGGAGGCTTCATTTCAAGAAGGATGTAGAGTTGCTGGAACAAGTACAGAGAAGGGCAACAAGATTAGTTAATGGAACAAAGGGGTGCTCTTACGAAGAAAGGCTTAAATTTTGCAAATTACAGTGTCTGGAGACTAGGCACCAGCGAGGTGATCTCATAGAGGTGCCTTGAATGGTGTTAGCATGCTCAATGCCGATGGGATTCTTCCTCTTGCTCAAAATAATCACCTGAGAGTGCATAAATTCAAATTGAGGAAAGACATGTAAAATAGACGTGCGGAAATTTGCCTTTAGCCAGCGGGTGGTTGGTTGGTTGAGCAGAATTCCATCCCTTGTTGTGGAAGTTGATAACCTAAATAAATTTAAGGCTCAGCTGGACAGGTATTTCAAACGAACAGAGTGGTGAAGTGGAAGTTTTTTTTTTTTTTTTTGGCTGATGCTGCATAAGCTTGCTTTATTGCAACATATGCCTCGACTAATGGTAATGCTAATGTAGGAACCCCATGCAGTACTAGAGGCCCGAACCCACAAGCTGTACTGGGACCGCGCCATAATAGCGGATAAGACCATCCTGCATATGAGACCGGACATAGCCCTTGTGGACAAGTTGGAAAAGGCTACCTTCCTGATTGACATGGCGGTGCCCAACACTAATAATGTCTAGAAATCCCATGGGGAAAAAATTAGGAAGTACACGAACCTGAGACACAAGGTCAAGGAGATGTGGCATACGGAAGAAATATCGACGATCCCGATCATCGTGTCCATCACCTGTTTGGTGCCAAAACTCTTCATAGCAGCCTAGCAGCAAAATTAATCCCTGAGAACAACTAGAAGGAACTCCACAAAGTCGCTATCCTGAACACTTGTACGATAATCAGCGATTTCCTCGACCTACATTATCACCAGACAATACAACCAACCTGTGTACTTGGTAGCAGACCTGTCACGGAGTTGAATCCCCCAATCAGGGAGAAATAATATATGAGCAACTACAATAATAGTAATAGTAATTATTATTATTATTATTATTATTATTATTGTAGAATAGAAGACTAGTACAAGAAGGCCCTAACAGAATTCGGAGGAATGGACCTCACAAGAACCCACGTGATACCTAAGCAGAGGCCAAATAAAATCTTGTGAAGAGTAACAGACCCCCTGAATTGGAAAATAATGCCACATTACCTTGACAAAAATGTTGGACCTCTGGAGGCCATCCACCCTGCGGTATGCTGTGCTGCCATAGCAGCCACTAGGATTAATGGAAAAGAAACGAGAGACCAGCAGCAGAAGAACGGAAATTAGAAAGAACCGCCAGCTTCGGAAAGAAGACTTCGGCAGAAGATAGAAGAATTAAGAGTCAATATAGGCCAGTTGACCCAGACCAACAGGGTATATAAGTAAGAAATTGATTGGAAAGGTGAAGAGCATCCTCAAAAGAGAAAGCAAACATGAGACCAGAAATCAAAGAAAAGCAGAATACGTGGACACACTGCAGTAGAACCTCCTCGCAATTAGCAGGAGACGACACGGATTCAAAGACAGATCCAAGAGGAGAATAAACAACCGAATCGTCGATGAGGACCAAAGAGCCTTCTACAGGAAACTGGGTGAAGATGAGAAAGCAGGAAACTGAGCACCCGAGAAGAAGACGATCGAAGAGTACTGGATCATTTAAGTAATACATAAGAAAATTGCACCCTGGATGGATGCAGTACGGAAGAAAACGAAGGACATACAAGAGATGGGAGAGTGGGAGATTCGAAAAGAAGAAGACGTAAAGCAGTCGATCAGGAACACCCACAACTGGCGAACACCGGGAATTGATAATATTCATGACTACTGGTACAAGAAGCTCACCTGCACACACAAGCTCCTAGCAGAGCAGTTCACTCGAATGACAAGGCACCTGGAGACACTCCCGAAGAAGTTTTTCACCGAAAGAGTCACATATCTGAAGCCAAAAGATGAAGATATAAGAATCTTGGCGAAATACAGACCAATCACATGTCTCCCAAAGATGTGCAAAATAATGTCCAGCTGCATAACCAAGAAGGTATCAGACCACTTAGAGAGTCAGAACGTAATGACCGAACTGCAGAAAGGATGGAAGCGACGGAGCAAAGGATGCAAGGAGTAATTAACCATAGATGCCGCAGTTATGAAGCAAGCCTTCAAGAAGCACTGCAAACTATACGGCGTACATCAACTACCGAGAGCCAATATGGCCGTCTTACCGTGCGGACGTGTTTTAGTCAGCTCCGTAATTTTTGATTTTAAATATGTGTTTTAAGTGTTATTTAACCCAAGAAAAGTATGCACACAGGATTATAAAGAACAGAGGATCACGCTGGTGAGATATTTTTGTTATTTACTTGGGAACATCGTCTGGTTGAAGCGTTATTTATCTGTATCCTTTGTTGTCAGACCGCATGGTCACCATGTGGCTGACGGAAGGGCTATAGAGAGGCTGCCGACAGAACGCGGCGGCCACGTCTCAACCTGACACCTTGACTAGGGAGGTGCTATAGCGACTGTAACCTTGGACAGTGACTGGGTCCCAACCTTTCAACAAACTGAGTGATTTTATGAAGAAAGCTAATATGGGATATCGTGTATCCCGTCCCCTGCCATAAACTTTCCCCACTGTAAGGGGCGAACTATCTTCTCGGCTACACTACTGTATTTTGAATGCCACCATTGTGCTCGCCGCCCCCTACAAATCCTCTAGAGAAGTAGTTCCACTCTTCCAGGGTATTTTTGCATTCGGCTGTTGTCCCCCCCTCCAAAGTGAAGTGGGGGACAGTCAATATCTTTGAAAACTGTTTGTGCAGCAACAGATAAACCTACGAACTTGTGTTGGGTAACAACTGCCATCTTTTTAAAAGAGCTACCAGAATATACTGAAGTATTCCCGATTATCCGAACTCTCCCGATTATTCGGAATACGTAACAATGGAAGGGAGACACGTAAAAATTAAGGACTCCCGGACGCAGAAACAAAGCGACGAACTGGCCATAATAGATCAACCAGACAAGACGAAGGAGGCCCGTTTCGGGGCCACCTTAAGCAAGAGAAAAAACCGAAAGGAAGTGGACCCTAAATTCGAAAGGGAGACCCGCTCGCAGGCCGAAACAAGCGAACAACCTGAACCAACAGCATCACAAAGAGATGCAAACGATGAAAGACAGCAGGAGCCACAGCTGCACCATGCACTGCTGGAGGGCTCAGTCTATGAACAATCCCTCAGACTGAAAACGGCCCTAGAGAATATTTTTAAAGAAAACCCAAATAGGATATCTACGGGTCTGAGGTCCCAAATAGTGACCATATTTTACAAAATGGATTAACCATATATGCTCCATGACACATACCTAGAAAGCCAAAAAGCTACTACAAAGCTACAAGCCTATATGGAATGCGGGGCCAAACAAATGCCACAGCGCGCCCCGACATACTCGGAAGCGCTGAGGGCTCCATTAACAAATGAAGCTCAATCGACCGCAGAGGGGCACCAGAGGAAGAGAGCCCTATTACCCACACCAAACCTAGTGATCCTTAAACCTAAGGAGGAAAGTAAAATCTCCACAAGCGAGGAGCTTAAAACAAAGATAATCAACAACATGCGGGAGGACCTCAGGCACACGAGAATTAAAGGAATGCGAAAAATGAGAGACGTAGGGCTGGTGATAGAAACAGAAACCAGACAAGTAGCACAGAGCATAATAGAAAACCCTAAAATAGACTCCCTTGGTCTTACGGCCCAGCCACCCAAAAGGAAAGGACCATCAATATTAATCTTTGATGTAAACCCGGAAGTTACAGCGGCACAGATCGTGGAAGAACTATACTACAAAAAAAATCAAAAGGAAATACCAGATAAGGAACCGCATGATGTAATAACTCCAAAATTCCACGTAAAGGCAAAAGGCGGAATCAATAATAGTTGGAGCGTTGAACTCAGCCCAGAGGCATGGCAAGTCCTAAAAGATAGGACAAGAGTATACATAGAATGGGGCAGCTATCGCTTTCGGGAACGAGTGGCAGTTCCCAAATGTTTTAGATGCTGCAAGTTCGGCCACTCCTCCCATGTATGCTCCCAAACGGTCCCAAAGTGCGGACATTGCACCAAGAAGGGACACGGATTTAAGGATTGTCCGCACAAAGACAAAGAAGCTGCCTGCGCAAACTGCAAGTCCATGAAGCTGGATCATACCCACTCAATCAGGGACCCCAATTGCCGACCTATCTCAAAGCCAAGAGCAACTACCAAAATAGAATCAACTATGGGGACAAGAACTAAAGAATATAATAAAACAATGATCAAAATAATACAAATAAATGCACAGCGAGCCAAAGCAGTGGCAGACCAAATCAGGGTCAAGGCTGACGAGGAAAATATAGACGTAATTATTCTGCAAGAGCCGTACGTCCACGCAGGGCGGGTAGCGAGGTACCCACTCCGATATAAGGTAATCCATACTGAAGAGGACACCCCATGGGCAGCGGTTCTAATCAGAAATGCAAACATAACCGCAACCAAAATAACCCAACTCTGTATGGCCTGGGCTGCTTGTGCCCAGATTATCACAGCACTTGGTTAGTTGCCCGCTAGAGGGATTGTTGTTTGGAATAATTGTGGAAATGTGCTCCTGTTCTTAAGATTATTCAAAGTTTTTTAAGCCACCCCCTGCTATAAAATTATATGCTTCTTCAAGACGAAGTGTTGGTGAGTTGTTGTGTTAAATTTTGGGTGTCGGAATTGTGGGGTTGTGCTGATATCATTGAGTGAAGTATTCTCTTTCATTGTTTGAATACTATACATAGGAATACATAGAGTTAACACTGGAATATATACCGTTGTGAAATTTCTCATAGACTTAGCATTAGCCCATAGACTTTTCATGGGAGAAAATGGCTACCTGAGAAATTTTGTTTAAAAATATCCATGGAGATGGAAAACACTAACTAGTGCCATCTCAGTAATACATAGTACTGAATAATATTAAATATAATATAATTCAAAATATACATATTTTGAAGTTGTGTGATTATTTTCGGGATATTTTGAAGAAGAGAATTCTATCCAGCTATAAGATTATTTATTTATGGCTTTTGTTTTTCTTCACTAAAACATACACTCTTAAACATGGATACGGATTTGGAAAAAACTCTAACTAGACATTCTGAAGCAGAGAATTCGTCTTCCGGATCAGAGTTAGTGGATTCGGTGAGGAGAAAGAAATCTCCAGACAATGTAAAAATGTCTAGAGGTAAAAAAACCCCGTAAACACCTAAAACGCCCAGAGTGCTTGCTCCTCGGTTGGACAAAGATAAGGATAAGGATAAAAATCCTCATGTGTGGGTGGAAGAGTCTATCCCATCAATAGAAACGGATATTAATCCTATTACTTCTACGATTAATACAGAGAATCAAAATAGTTCTAGTGAAAATGATGTGGTTCGGGATTCGTCATTTACCGGGGGTTTGGACCTTGGTGGATCCATTGAGGCTTCTGCTGTGTATGCAGCGGTAGCCAAAATCCGAAAGGCTTTGGGTGAGGTTATGTCAGCTGATTCAAGCAAAGTAACAAAGTTGGCCTCAAATCGCATCCATAGTTTGTGGGCAGATTTGGAGGCAGTCACAACAGCTTTATTGATTGACAATGAGCGATTAAAAGCTAAATCAGCGGAACTAGAAATTCGAGCAAATCATTTTAATCAGCTAATGGAGAAACGGGCAGCTCCTCACAGATTATTTGCTGATGCTGTTAGGCAGAATTTGGTTTGTGAGAATTCAAATGGTGATACTATTGTTAGGGAGACTACTGAGAGGCGCGCAATGGGTGTTGCAGCTGCAGATAAGATTGTGCACGTGCCCTCGGTTAGTCCTCGTGGTATTTCGGATCCTAAGAACATTGTTATAATTAGACCAACAGAGAATTCTGCTTTGGCTTCAAGCCAAGACGTCAGGAATGCGGTGGCAGATGCAATTAAGAAGGATTATAAGAATATGAAAATTAAGAATATTCGTCTCCTGAGGAATAAAGGGGTTTTATTAGAAACCACAAACTCAGAAGATGCAACCAGGATAGGGAATGTTTCAGCTTTAAAGGAGGTTGGTCTATCGATTGAGAGGCCTAAAATGTCAGATCCAACAGTGCTTGTATACGGGGTGCCCAAGGAGTTTACAAAGGACGAAATCCTGGAGGATTTATATTATAAAAATTTTAAAGATTATGAATTTACTCAGGATGAGGGAAAAGATGAAGTAACATTCAGATTTAATTCTGGATCTGGAACTAATGCAACTAATTGGGTCATTGGTTTCAGCCCTCGATTATATAAATGCTTGTTTCATAATGAAAGAATTTTCCTTGGATTCGGTTCACATAGGTTTCGGAAATTCACGGTGGTGAACAAGTGTTTTAGATATCTGGGTTTTGGACATGGTGCACAGTCATGTTCACACAAGACTGTTTCTTGTGGTCACTGTGCTAATGGGGGTCATGTTTTCGCCGAGTGCCCTCACAAGGAGGATCCTCCACAATGTATTAATTGTAAAAGAAGAAACAGAGATTGTAATCACTCCGTAAGGGATATTAAGTGTCCTGAGTACATGAGAGCAGTGGAATTAGCAAACATGCGCATCAATCATGGATAATAACTCCTCCTCTGATTTTACCTCTGGAGCTTTGCAAGGACATAGAGATTTAAAAATTTTGCAAATAAATGGTCAGCGCTGTCGGGCAGTTGCTGATGAAATAAGGGTGATTGCCTTGTAGCATTGTATAGATATTGTTTGTATCCAGGAGCCATTTTATTCCTCACAAGTGGGAGGGGCAGCCCATAAGATTATGGGTTTTCCTCCTTCTACTAGAATAGTAGCAGCTGTGGATGTTCCTCCAAAATCCGCTATTGTGATTTTTAATCAAGACCTTGTTGTAACGTCAATCACGGGTTTGTGCTCGGCGTGTATGACCAGCATTATTGTGTCTTCACAAGTTTCTTCTTTCTGCCTGGTGTCACTGTATTGTCCTCCATCGGAAAATATTCAGATAGCGCTTCATAATTTGGAAAATATTTGTTTAAGATATGCATCCCATAATCTCATTGTGACTGCTGATTTTAATGCAAAATCACATTTTTGGCACAGTGGATATACTGATGTGAGAGGGAACCAATTTGAAGACCTCTTATTATCTCATAATCTTGTTGTTCAAAACCTTCCAAATAAGCCGTTCACCTTTTCAACTGTAAATGGAGAGTCTAATATTGACCTAACTGTGACATCTCTTCGTATGTGCGATTCTATTTTGAATTGGGAAGTCAATTCTGGCTTAGTAAATAGTGATCACCGTGCAATTTCATTTGATCTCTGTTTCGAAGTAAGGGAAAAGAGCTTCGCTACGAGTGATCTGTCTAGATTTTCTATGGACCGTGTTAACTGGAACAATTTTAAAAATTATTTGACTACAGTTTTCGATAGTGATAATTGTGAGATACCTGGAGAGAGTTTAAATGATATGACAGCTTATGAATATGTAAACTATGTACAGTATCATATTTTCCAGGCTTGTGTGCACTCCACGAGGAGAAAAAGGACTAAAAAGTTGTCTGTGCCGTGGTGGACTCCTGCTTTGTCTGCTCTGAGATCTCAGGTATGCCAGGCTAGGAAAGTATACCAAAGAAATAGACATCTCTCTAGTGTTGATGTGGAATCATTTAAAAATGCCTATAAAGAGAGAAGAAAGGCTTTTCATAAGGCTATTGCTGAGAGCAAGAGAACTTGTTGGCAAAATTTGGTTAATGAAGTTGGTAACAGAGATCCCTGGGGTCTCGTGTATAAAATTTCTCGTAATAAATTGCTTTGTGGAGAAACATACAACACTGTATTGAACAATAATGATGAGACATCGGATTGGTTTTCTACTGTGGAAACGATTGTCAGAAGACTATTTCCTCAGGATCTTCCTCAAGATGATTCACCTGAACAAGCGAAGATACGCCGGATGAACTCTGAGTTTACAGGAGCAGGTGACGCTGAAGCTGAACTCTTCAGTTTGGTGGAGTTGCGTGCAGCAGTAGCTAAATTGAACGTTAAGAAATGTCCAGGTTTGGACTTAATTGAAAATCAAGTAATCATTAAGTTTTATGATAACTTTCCTCAAATTATGTTAAATTTGTTTAATAAATGTTTCACTGAAGGTACTTTTCCGAGACCGTGGAAGATGGCACTGCTAAAGATATTGCATAAGCCTGGTAAGCCCAGGACTGATCCGAGAGCATACAGACCAATTTCTCTCTTGGCGAATATGGGTAAGGTTTATGAAAGGTTACTTGCTCCCAGAATTTCTGCGATGTTAGAGGATAAGCATCTGTGTTCTGCTGATCAGCATGGATTTAAGAAGGGGCACTCTACAGAGGACGCCATAACATCTCTTTTAAATTACATCAAGGATTCTGCTGAGAAATATGTTCTTATGGTTTTTATAGACTTTGAAGGAGCATTTGATTCGGTATGGTGGGAAAGTGCCCTTCAATCTCTAGTGCTTGCAGGGTGTAATAGTTACATATTTAACACTATAAGGTCATACTTTCAGGACAGATTTATTACTGTGCGTGCACGTCATCTGTCATATAGTGCCAGTGTCTCGAGAGGCTGTCCTCAAGGTTCGGTTTTGGGACCTCTCTTTTGGAATGCAGTTTTAGATCAGTGGCTTGTTAAGGAGAGTACAGAGTTTGCTAAGATAGCCTATGCTGATGACCTTGTGATTGGAGTTTCTGGGCGCTCCAGACTTATATTGGAAAGAAAAATACAGTCAGCTTTAGATGATTTAATGCAGTGGGACAATTTGAACAAATTGAAGATCTCTGCAAGTAAGACCTGTTTTATGGTTTTTAAGAAACAATTTGATTACGGCAGACCTCCAAGAGTTCTTTTAGGTGGAGTTCAAATTCCTTATGTTGCTAAAACAAAGTATTTGGGATTAATCATAGATGACAAACTTTCCTTTTTACCACATGTTTCACACCTAAATGTAAAAGTAAGACACTTTACAGGCTCCATTGCTAGGATTTCTCGTAAGGAGTGGGGATTGAATAAGAGGGTGTTGTCATTGTATTATAAGACTATTTTTCTCCAGATAGTGGCATATGCGGCTGTTGCTTGGTTTTCTGTGGTAATTAAAACTAGGATTCGATCGAAACTTTTATCGCTTCAGCGCTCTATGTTATTAACTTTATTGAAAGTACCTAGAACAGCGTCTACAAACGCCCTACAGGTAATTGCTGGTACCATGCCATTGGATTTATTTATTGTCTACAGAGGGTTTTTGTACAAATTGAAAAAGGGTACATCAATAACGTTTTTGGATATTACAATCGATTTGGAGAATAATATTAAAGAAGAAAAACAACGAATATGGAACAAATTAATGGATTTATGGCAGACCAGATGGGAAAGTGGTGATGTTGGAGCTGTGACGAGGAAATATATTCCCCAGGTGAACTATGCGTTGGCAAAAACCGTGGCATCTTGGTTTACACCTTCTATGTACACTTCTTATTTGTTAACAGGACATGGCTCACTTAGGGCCAAATTATGTGAGAGAGGGTTGGAAACAGATCCTTTCTGTACATGTGGCGAGCAGGAGACTTGGATGCATGTAATTTATTTATGTCGGGAGTATGAAGACCAAAGGCGGATTTTGATGGCGCATATTCCTGATTTATCATTTGATACAGTGCATTTGCTTATTGCAAATCGTGACTGTTTTAATTTATTTCAGGAGTTTTCAGCTGATGTTTTTGCAAGAACTGTTCTCAGAGCCTTTCTTGAGAGGCAAACCTAGTGACTTAATTGTCTTCACTGAGTTTCACCATTTGTTTCTAAATCTGGCTAGCGGCTGGGGTGCTGGACCTGATTCATGGTGTTGGGTCTGGTGCTCTGGTTGGTTGTCTTTTGTGCTGCGATCATGAATACTCCATTCTGGATTCTGGGGTGCTGGATCTGATTCATTGCGTCGGGTCTGGTGGTCTAAAGGTTCTATTATCCATGGCGTAAAGTTGGAGATTTGCTGGATAGTACCGTTATTGGTTTTGGAGGTTCTAGTGCATGTGAAACAGCAACTGAGGAAATATTCAGTTGAACTGTGATTGTGAAGTTTATAGTTGTGCCATCCAGACTATTGAATATTATTGTTGTTTTATTATATGTTTTTTTTTTTTTTTTTTTTTTCCTGCTGGCTTCCTGGTATGGGCGACCCGGGGCGCGGGATTGCTGGCACTCACTGGTATTGCACTAACTCCAGTGGGTGCGGGATTTCAAGTGCGAATTGCGCTACAGTGAAATCAGACTCAGGTAATTTAACATACTTTTTCAGGACTGCTTTGTAAAGACTACATATTCCCAAGTTCTCAAGGTAGATTTGGGCTTATGCCTGGGAGCTACCCTGAATAAGAACACACTTGCACACACACACACACGAGAGTTTAATGTTTGTCAGAGCATATAATTATATGTAAATATATCTTGTATATAAATCATGTATATACTTTTATGTACATAATGTTGAGACTATATTGTGTGTAATTAATAAATGAAATGAAAATGAAGCGCTGGGCTCCCTTTATGTTGTGGCCCTCTACAGCAGGCCGGGACAGGAAATGGAGACCACAATTAGCTACTTACGTCACCTCCGGAACACCCTACCAAACGAACAAATAATTATAGGAGCGGACGTCAACTGTCGCTCCCCGCTATGGCATAGTGCCACTGCTGACCGAAGGGGAACTGCAAACGGGCAACAGCTCGAGGATTTCATACTGGGTTCGCAGTTCACAGTATTGAACCAGCCGCACCAGTTACCAACATACTGCAACACCCTCTGGGAGGCCACTATAGATATCTCCCTGGCAACTAGAAACCTGGCAAACCACGTGGCCGACTGGAGGGTGGAGGAAGCGTGGACCACCTTGGACCACCGAGTCATCACCTGCAAAATAACTAGAGCACTGACAAGGGAAAAAATAGTAAAGCAAATACACCACAGATACGCTGTGGCCAAGGCAGACTGGCCGAAATACAAGGAGCTTTTAACTACAGCGATTCATAACAAACCGCCGTCCCTGGACCCACGAAACAACCCACATGACCTACAGAAGGCAACCACGGAACTGATAATTGATATAAGCAATCAAACCATCAGGAAAAAAACACCCTCAAATGGGAGCGGTCCCTTGGTGGACTCGGGAGATTGCAGCCCTCCGACGGATAATGATGAAAGAAAGAAAAGACTTTCAAAGAGCCCGAAGAACATGGCCAGCAAATGAAGTTGAAGCATTAAGACAGAGATATAAACAAGTCAGAAACCAATACACCGAAGCCATCAAGAAAAGCAAAACACAAGCTTGGGAGCGCCTAGTCTCCACAACCGGAAACACTGACCCCTGGGGAGTAGTCTATAAGGTAACTACCAATAAGCTTCCCAGGGGGGAGGTGATTGCTACCACCAGGACCCAGCATGGAAATCTTACCACCACTTGGGAGCAGTCGATAAATAACATCCTAGATGCAATATTCCTAAAACTAGAAATGCCAATTTTACCAGCACAGCAACACATATTTGAAAACAACAACAACTACAACAGTCAAGAGATAGAACCCCCTTTACCCTGGATGAACTCGGCGAGGCTGCACGTCGAATCAGAAACAAGAAATGCCCAGGCCTTGATCTCATTGAGCCCGAAATATTGAAGAAAACAGTGGAATTTCAGCCACAATTACTCCTCACATTATACAATAGATGCTTAGAAACCGGTCTATTCCCAACTACATGGAAAATAGCTAACCTAAAATTAATACTAAAAAATCCTACAAAGAATACAGAAAATCCCGACGCCTATCGACCGATCGCACTACTCCCAGTGGCCAGCAAGCTGTTTGAAAGATTGCTCCATAAAAGAATAACAAATCACTATGAAACAGCAGGCCTCCAATCCGCAAACCAGTATGGCTTCAGACCGGGGACCTCAACTGTGGATGCACTGGGGAACCTGCTCAAGATAGTGCAAGACTGCAGACAAAAGTACTTGCTGCTCATCTCCGTTGATTTTGCCGGGGCGTTTAACCCACTTTGGTGGCCAAGCGTCCTGGCGAGGCTGAGGAAGGCCCGAGTGCCCATAAACTTGTATAAAGTCATCGAAAGTTATCTAACCCAAAGAATAGTGGAGATAAACGTGCAGTACCAGAAACTTACGAGAGAGGTGCACAGAGGATGTCCGCAGGGGTCGGTTCTGGGGCCACTCCTGTGGAACATTGTCCTCGATGAGTTCCTAGAAATGGACCTGGGACCCGTGGGAGCGCATGCGTTCGCAGATGACCTTACCTTGACAGTGGAGGCAGACTACAGGGCCCAACTGGAGGTGTTGGCAAACCGGGCACTACAGCAGCTACAACAATGGGCTTCCAAAAACCAATTAAGAATTTCACCAGAAAAAACCTCATCAATCCTCCTCAGAGGGAAACTACAATTGAGGCGGCCCCCGCAAATAAAAATTGAAAATGTCACCATAAAATTCGCGAGCGAGCTAAAGTACTTAGGCGTAATCCTGGATAATAACTTGTCTTTCCAGCAGCACCTGAAATACATCCGGAGAAAAATCAGGGGCTACTCTGGGATGATAGCCAGGATCACAAAGAAAGACTGGGGTCTCAAAAAGAGAACCCTGTCAATATACTACAAAACAACTTTCCTACCAGCAATCACCTATGCAGCAGCGGTGTGGTTTCCCAAAGCGGCACTGGTTGTGAACAGAAGAACACTTGAAACGATCCAAAGGACCATATTACTCACAACAACGCGAGCTTGCCGCACAGTAAGCACCCCAGCACTGCAGGTGCTTGCTGGAGTGCTCCCCATGGATCTAGAGGTTATCCAGGCAGGGTTGCAGTTCCTGCTGTCCAGGGGAGTGGCTGCCACCCATCAGGGCTACACGACTGATCCGGCGAACAGCCTAAAGAATGAAAAAGTCAGGTTACAGACCCACCTCCTAAACCTTTCGCAGAGAAGGTGGACTGAGACCACCAAGGGAGAAGTGACAAAAAAATTCCTACCGGACATCCGCAAGATATATCCAAAACAACCGGTGTGGTACTTCCCAGGGTACCATATGACAACACTGTTAACAGGACATGGCCCTTACAATGAAAAGCCTTTCGGGCTGGATCTCACCGACGATCCCAGCTGTACATGTGGAGAGAGCGAAAGCTAGAGCCACATAGCTTATGAATGTCCACAATATGAGGACCTCAGAGGGATTCTCATAACAAGAATCAGATACCTTCCGAAGGGATTGGAGTCCCACTTCCTGGACTCAGAGGAAGAATACAGGGCGCTCTCCCTCTTCGCGCAGGATCTATTCCCCAGGAGGAAAATGCTAATTGCAATCTATAGCAATCAACACAGAGACTGACAAGAAACGCTACCAGATGAAACAGAAAATCGAAATTCTCGGGACACCAGACTCGACCAAATGGAACGCTGACAACTGGAAGAGACGTTAGGACGGGGATTACCCCAAGAGTGACATTGAAAACAGAGAAGAGACAAAAAGCAGCATAACTGCCAACAGACTGATGGCGACCTGAAGAGGGCACTCTAGCTCCCTTCACCTTTTATTCTCACATCCCTGGGGAGGGGGGAGGGGACGACCTTTGCTCTCTCCCCTTCTCGCCACCCTACATCTTCTACTCTGGTGGGGCATGGGCATGCCTCACTGAAAATTGGGGCTACCTACTCTATTGGTCCCATATTTCTGTCTCTCACCCCCCAGTCTTCTGTCTCCCCCACTTCTGTGTTTACGCTAACGAAAGCCCCACACAACAAAAATTAACGTGCCAAAAATCCTTTGAGCCTAAATTAGGCATAACAACCTTAGCGATCATACCCCCACGCCAACGCATATGTGTATGTATACACGTGTATGTAATTGTACATGTGTATATATATGTGTGTGCATCGTCACTAACCTAATGGATTTTTTTTTTTTTTTTTTAGGTCCTAGCCGCCGAAATCTCAGGAAATTAAGCGGCAGGACCTGCCAGAGTAAATCTTAGTCTACTGGTGTTTCTTGGTCTGCCTCCACGGGGCGAAAGTGGGGCAACGTTGGGCCTCAGTAGGGGTCCAGCGGCTAAATGACCAGATGAACAACGGTACATGACACTACATATATACAATATCCATACACTTTTAAATCTCTGGCATTTCCCAGCGAACTGGTTCACCCACAATGAAAGCAACGCGGAGATGGGGGAAACCCCTGGTGCCGTTTGACCCTAAACACACTTTACACTTTACACTTTACATCAACTACCGCAAGGCCTTCGACCCCGTAACTCATAGCTGGCTAATAGAAAACCTGAAGATGTACAAGTTAAATTCGATATTGACAAATTTCCTAAGAGCAAGAGTGGCGAAATGGTGTACCACCAGTAAGGCCGAGAACTTCGCAAGCAGGCCAATCCCAATTAGAGGAGGAATCTTTCAGGGATATACTCTGATCCCACTAGGTTCTGTCTAGCACTCAGCCCGCTATCCAACATGCTCAATGGCAGCAAATATGGATATAAGCTAACCTCAAAGAAGGAAGAAAGAACCTATACACCATTACCCACCTGTATATGGACTACATCAAGCTCTATGCGGCAACCGAGAAGCAACTCCTGCAACTACTCCTGATCTCTGAAGAATTCGGCAAGAACATCAGGATGGAGTTGGGTCTAGACAAGTGCAAGACCCACACACTGCACCAGGGAAAATTAGTTGGCCGAAAATACTAGCTGCTGACTGGTAAAGAGATCGAAGCTATGACAGAAGGAGAGAACTGCAAATACCTAGGGATGATGCTGGCTGAGCAGTTAGAACCCAAGGAAATCAAGAAGTGCCTGACCGAAAAATATCATCATAGACTCAGAAGCCTGCTGAAATCAAAATTGAACGGGGGGAACACATTTAAAGCCACAAACACCCATGTAGCTCCAGTACTCACGTGCATCTTCGGGGTCATAGACTGGACTAAAACCGAGCTAGAAGATATCATGCTAAAGACAAGAACAATGATGACAAAGATCTGCCAACACCACCTGAAGTCAGCAGTGGAGAGACTAACAATACCTCGGAAAGAGTAGTAGTAGTAGTAGTGGCATGTGATGCAAGAAAGCAAGTATGAGCTTATGCAGCATCAGCCAAAAAAAAAAAAAAATCACACCATTGCCTCCAAATGCCTGTCCAGTTCCTCCTAAAATTTATTTAGCCTGTCAACTTCCACAACGACAGATGGAAGTTTGTTCCAGCAATTAACCACCCCCTGGCAAAAGGCAAATTTCCGCACATCTATTCTACATCTGTCTTTTCTTAATTTGAATTTATGCCCCTTAGGTTCGTAATCTGAACAAGTGGAAGGATCCCATCAGAATTCAGCGTGCTCAACCCATTCAAGGCCTTATACACCTCAATCAGATCACCGCGCAGGTGCCTAGTCTCCAGCCACTGCAATTTTCAGAACGTAAGCCTCTCTTGGTAAGAGGATCCCTTCATTCCTCTCACAAATCTTGTTGCCCTTCTCTGTACACGCTCAAGTAAATCTACATCCTTCCTAAAATGAGGCCTCCCGACCTGTACGCAGTACTCAAGGCGTGGCCCGGCCATTGCCTTATACAGAGGGACAATCACCTCCTTCTCCCTGCTAGCAAAATTCCTACATATAATTGACAAAACCCCATGACCTGCCCTGGAAGCCGTCTGCATTGCTCATAAAACTTCATCGTCTGTGCGAGGAACCCCCTCCTGCACAGACGATGCAAGTTAGAAAGATGGGAAAAAAACACTCCTCGACAGACACTACAATGACCTCCATCAAGATCACATCGATAACATTATTTCCAAAGCATGACTGACAAGCGGGACGCTGTTCCCCGGGACAGAAGGATTCATGCTGACCATCCAAGACCAAGAAATTAACAACAGGATCTAAATAAAATAAATCGCAAAGGGGCCCGGAATGTCAGATGACACATGTCAACGATGCCACCTGGCATCAGAAACGATCGAATACATCATATTGGGTTGCATGGTGATCGCCCAGAGTGAGTACACCCATAGACACGAGCAGGTGGCCAGGATAATACATCAGAAGCTAGCAAGAAATACCAGTTGACCAAAGAAAGTGTGCTATACTACAAGTACGAACCCCAGGCAGTACTAGAGACCCCAACCCACATGCTGTACTGGGGCCGCCCCATAATAACGGATAAAACCCTCCCATTCAACACACCTGATATAGCCCTTGTGGACAAGGTGGAAAATGCTACCTACCTGATTAACAAAGCGGTGCCCAACACTAGCAATATCGTGAAAAGCCATGAGGAAAAAAAATAGAAAATACACGAATCTGAGACATGAGGTCATCATCATCATATGTACACTCATTGGAGCGTTTTCCAAGCATGAAGCTCAACAACGCAATTTAGCTATTTACATTGACTTATTTTGCTTTCCATGCTGAAAATCAGCAGGGAAGTTTACAATCCATAGCCTTGTGGAGGCAGATCGCTGCTACTACCCTTGAAATTTCTCACCTTTGTACACTAATTTAATAGAGATCAGATTGATTTTATCAAACCAGAATCAGAAATCTAAAATCAATTTAGACGTAAACTTTAAAAATATATACATCAATTAGAGGTCAATTGCACCATACTTTCATATATCAACACAATATATCATATATCAAGACAAGCAGTTGCAAAACAATGCTAACATGCGGGAATAAATAATGCATACTTACAGTATGTAAGATGATGCCAGTTGGGAATGATGCCAGCAGCGGGGAAGATGGATTGCAAATTAGCAACACATACGACATACCCGATATTCCTCCTGATGAGGTAGAACATGCATTGAAGAAAATGAAGAATCGGAAAGCCCGGGAGAAGATGAAGTTACTGTAGAGTTGTTAAAATTGGGAGGAAGAGACATAACACAAAAACTGGCAAGGCTCTTCACAAAGTGCATTAGAAAAGGTGCGATGCCTAAGCAGTGGAATAATGCAATCATAATCATAGTTTTGCTGCATAAGAAAGGAGATAAATTAGAAATTGGAAATTATAGGCCAATTAGCTTGTTATCCCATATCTACAAGTTGTTCACAAGGGTCATTACTAACAGATTAGAAAGAATACTTGATGAGAATCAACCGAAAGAGCAAGCTGGCTTTAGGACAGGATTCTCAACTATGGATCACCTTCACGTAATATCACAGCTAATGGAGAAAGCAAATGAATATAAAACACCATTATGCCTGGAATTTGAGGATTATGAAAAGGCATTTGACTCCATACAGCATAAGGCAATGTTTCGGGCACTGGAAAGACAAGGCATAGATACCACATATATTATGATTTTGAAGAAAATATATGGGAATGCTACCTCCTTTATTAGACTAGACAAAGAGAGTAGGAAATTTAATATCGAGAAAGGAGTTCGACAAGGAGACACAATATCTCAGAAGCTGTTTACTGCTGCCCTTGAGGAAGCTTTCAGAAGATTAGCCTGGTCGCAGAAAGTAGTTAATGTGAACGGAGAGCACCTAAACCATTTACAATTTGCAGTTGACATTGTGGTCATAAGCCACGATCTGAAAGAATTAGAGGAAAATCTTAATCAGTTATGCACAGCTAGTAAGGATTTTGGACTAAAGATGAATATGGCTAAAACAAAAGTAATGATGAACAAGTATGCCACGGAAAGGGAAATAATGATTGAAGGAGCAGTAATTGAAAAGGTGGAGTCATATACTTATCTGGGACAAGTTATTAGCTGTAATAATGATAAATGGCTGGAAGTCAAGAGAAGAATAAATTTTGGATGGATAGCTTTCAGGAGATATAGCCACGTACTGAAGAGCAATATCCCAGTTTGTCTGAAGCGTAAAATATTGAACCGATGTATACTCCCCACCATGACTTATGGAAGTGAAACGTGGACACTCACCAAAAGAATGGAAGAGAAGCTGAGAACTACACAGCGAAGAATGGGACGAATTATATTGTAAATCAGACTGTTAGATAAGAAGAGAAACACATGGTTTAGGCAGCAAACTCAAGTAATGGACATTCTTATCAAAACTAAAGGACTAAAATGGTCCGGGGCAGGACACATAGCTCGAAGACATGATGACAGATGGACTAAGAAAATAACAGAATGGTATCCAAGGGGAGCTAAAAGAAAACCGGGAAGACAAAGGCGGAGATGGATAGATGAAATTCATGAGTTTGTGGGTAGTAAATGGATGGCCTGTGCTCAAAACAGAAGGAACTAGAAAGATGCTGGAGAGGCCTTCATCCTGCAGTGGATTGAAAATGGCTGATGATGATGATCATGATCATGATGATGATGATGATGCTGATGATGATGTTGATGATGATGATGACTTACAGTAGTATGCCAAGCACACATATATACAGTTCTGTACATTTAATACAACCATTCTATGGAAGCTCGAACCTTATCATTGGCCATGAACGGCCCACACAGGAGGAGAAACCAAAATCGAAAAGAGCACTACGCTGAGTGCTGAGCAGCAGGAAGGAGCCTCTGACCAACAAAGAAAGCTAAACCCATTGAGACACTTGTTATGGAGAACTATCCATAAAAAACTTTACATTTTATCTGTTCAAGGTAGTTCTTGTTGATGGGACAATCCCTACTACGAACAGAATGGTCAGAGGCCCTACCGCGCTTCAAGCAATTCACACAGCTAGGCTTCTCGGCCTCTTCGGGCATTCCTTAAGAAAGTATCCCTCACCAGCAAAGTGGTCACACACTGCCAACAACATTTCCAAATGGACCGTCCGTGAGGCCTGGACAACGTCTGATCATCGCGCCATTACGTTCAGTCAAAACAAATCACTGGCCACAGTACCTGTGAACAGACAAACTGCCCATAGATACGCCATAGCAAAGACAGACTGGGAACTCTTCCAGACCACCCTACGGAATAGCATACAACAACGACAGAGAGAACTCTTCCAGACCACCCTACGGAATACCGTACAACAACGACAGAGAGAACTCCAACGTATCGAGGACCCAAGAATCCTCCAAATCAAAACGACTGAAATCATAAAACAAGCCAGCGACACAGCCATCAGGAAGAAAAATCCAACACCAGGGAAAGTGCCCTGGTGGAATCAAAACCTTCAGCGACTCAGGAAGGAGGCACAGGAAAGAAGAAAGGCCTTCCAGCGAGCCAGACGCTTCTGGCCAATGGCGAAAATTGAAACCCTACGACAGAGCTACAAAGAGGCGAGAAACGCCTATACAGCACAAATTAGAGAAAGGAAAAACCAATCCTGGGTGCGCCTGGTCTCCACCACTGGAAACAAGGACCCTTGGGGACTTGTATACAAGATCGTCACCAACAAACTTCCCAGAGGGGAAGTAGTTGAAGCCACTAAAACACTTGAAGGAAACTTGACTATCACTTGGGAACACACCATCAACACAGCGTCAATATCCTTGACGCTGCCTTTCATCCAGAGATACAAACAATGACAACAGAACAGAGCCGAGTTTGCCAGGCCAACGAGACTCATCAAACGGCAACAAAAGAGCACCCTTTCACCATGGAAGAGATCAGCAATGCAGCAGACCTAATAAAGGGAAATAAATGCCCTGGACCGGACCTTCTGGAACCCGAAATTATCAAAAAAAAAAACGGTAGAGTACGCCCCGAACTTACTACTAAACCTATATAACCTCTGTCTCAGAGAAGGTATCTTCCCGAATTCCTGGAAGATGGCAAACGTTAAACTCATCCTAAAGAATCCAACAAAGCCACCACACCTTCCGGACTCCTATCGGCCCATTTCACTTTTGACAGTTATCAGTAAGCTATTTGAACGACTACTTTACACACGGATCCAACATTACTATGATGAGGCAGGCCTGGCCTCAGCAAACCAATTCGGCTTCAGACGGGGAACCTCCGCCTTGGATGCCTTAACTCACCTCCTGACCAAGGTAAACAGATGTAATACAAAGTACTTCCTAGTGATAGCCGTGGACTTTGCTGGGGCGTTCGACTCACTTTGGTGGCCGAGCGTCCTGGCGAGGTTGCGCGAAGCCAACATGCCGGAAAACCTCTATAACACAATCAAAAGTTACCTAAGCAACAGAACCATCAAAGTCACTGTCCTCTATGGCACACTCTCCAGGCATGTCCATCGGGGCTGCCCTCAAGGTTCGGTCCTTGGCCCACTACTGTGGAATATTGTCTTGGACACCTTTCTTAACATCGATCTCAATAAAGTACAATCTCAGGCATTTGCGGACGACCTCATTCTGACGATACAGGCAAACTCAAGAGCTGCGTTAGAGGTCCTCGCAAATCGGGCCCTGACCACTCTCCAAGAATGGGCAAACCGAAATCAACTCAAAATATCCTCCACAAAAACAAATTCCATCCTACTAAAGGGACGCCTTGATCTTAGGCGGCCTCCGCAAATAAAAATTGGGCAGGAAACAATCAAATTCTCCAACCAACTGAAATACATAGGCATCATATTGGACCAAAAACTGTCATTTCAGGACCATCTGAAATATCTCCGTAAAAATATAAGACGCTACGCAGCCATGGTTGCCAGGGTCACGCGTAAAGAATGGGGCTTAAAAAAGCGAGTCCTCAAACTGTTCTACAAAGCTATCTTCACTCCGATCGTCACCTACGCATCCGGTGCATGGTTTCAAAAAACTACAACAGCAGTAAACAGACGTATCACGGACCAAATTCACAGATCCATCTTCCTAACCATCACTCGCGCTTGCCGCGCGGTGAGCACACACGCCCTGCAAGTGCTCGCAGGCACTCTCCCGCTGGACCTAGAAATCATACAACGCGGCCTACTATACTACCTAGACAAAGGCACCCCACAGACTTTTCTGGGGTTCCATATTGACCTAACCAGCAACAGAAATGTGGAAAAGAAGAGGATACAAACTCACCTGCAGCAGGCATGGCAGGAAAGGTGGAGCAACTCTCAAAAGGGAGAGATCACAAAGAAATTTCTACCCAATATTGAACAAAACTACCCAACCTCACCCAACTGGTTCTCCCCAGGTCTACAAGCAACGTACCTCTTAACTGGACACGGAGCTATTAATGCCAAACTGTCTCTACTTGGGATTCAGGTTGATCCAACTTGCACTTGCGGGGGGCTGGAGAGCTGGCAGCACCTAATGTATGACTGCAGGCTCTATGAAGACCTACGTGGTGTTTTACTCACCAGAATCCACTACTTACCACAGGGACAAGAACATCACCTCCTAGACACAAAGAAGGACTATCAAGCCTTCTCGGATTATGCACAGGCACTGTTCACGAGGAGGAGGACGAGGAGAAACCAAATGGCCGCAGCCCACAACCCACTACCATTATAACCAAAGAACATCTGTTCTTCAGCTCACCGGGCTCCCTTGCCTGGTGCCTTTTCACCCCCTCCCCTTCGCGGGTGGTGCGACAGTCCCCCCGGCGCCCCCTACTTTCTCCTGGTGAGGCATGGGCATGCCTCACTGACTTCTGGGGTTGCCTACTCTATCATCCCCATATTTCTGCCTTAACCCCCCCCAGTTTGGCATTATATTATAAGGCTATATTTTTGCCAATTGTAGTATATGCGGCTGCCATATGGTTTCCTAGGGTTACTCACGTCACAGTGAAGGCCAAACTCTTATCATTGCAGAGAAAGATGATATTGGCAACACACAGATGCTGCAGAACGACATCAACCAATGCTTTACAAGTGATCTCAGGTTGTATTCCGATTGACCTTTATGTGGCATACCGAGGCATGATTTCTAACTTAAAGAAAGGTTTGCCAACTCAAATCCTCGACATTGCAAGTAATCCGGCCACGGACATTCGGCAGGAGAAAATTAATCTTTGGACAAAATTCACTGAGAAGTGGAAATACAGATGGCAATCCAGTGAAACGGGACTCACTACCAGGGAGTTCATTGAAGATGCAACATTTGCTGTAAATAAGAAAGTTATGGGATGGTTTTATCCTTCAATGACAACGTCGTATTTAATTACTGGACATGGTTCACTACGGGATAAATTGTGTAAATTTGGACTCGAACCTGACCCTTTGTGTTTTTGTGGGGCTGTAGAAGATTGGAGGCATGTTCTGCTTTACTGCCCGGCTTATGACGACTTCAGACAAGAACTATTTAACAGCACTCAACCTATTAGGACTGACAACCTCGATATTTTGATTCAAGATGCCAAGAACTTTGCAGCATTCCAATCCTTTTCTGACAAGGTGTTTAAAAGAAGACGCACCTTGTTTACTAATTCTAGAAGTGGACAGTAGAGTGATGTGTTCATGAACTTATATTTCTACCTTACTAGGTCAAACAGCTGTTAACTTAGAAACCAACTGTTGTGGTCTTAAATTAGTAATAACATTCAATGTATATAATGGTATTAACTATACATATTTTTATTTTATTTTAACTTTTTTTTTTTTTTTTTATTTATTTATTTCTTTTCTTTTATTTTATTTTATATTTTTTATTTATTTATTTTATTTTTTTTTTTTATTTTTTTTTTATTTATTTATTATTTTTTTTTTTTATTTATTTATTTATTTATTATTTATTATTATTTCTTTTTTTTTTTTTCCCTCGGGTTGGGCAACCTGAGAGCTCCTGTCCTTTGGTATTGCACTCCTTCCACTGGACGACAAATTAGTGCAGCAGCACTAGATAATAGAAGCAGGCACAACTACTCAAGCCTAGAAATGGGCAGTGATTGACAGGGTGTTGATTGCTGTAGAGTGTAGACAGTTTCTCTCTCTCTCAACACAGAATTTCCAAGGTGGAGTTCGACTAAACGTCTAGGTGCCACCCAAAACAAGTACATCCGCATACATACACACATAGTATATCTTTTTATTGCTTGCAAGTGAAGCTGTATAATTAAAATTGTTTTTATTTTTACGCAGAAGGCGACGATTGTAAATATAAAGTGTTTGTATCTGTGTATATATGTAATAAAAATGTATGTAAATAAAATAAAAAAAAAAAAAAAACCCCCCAGCCTTCAGTCTCCCACCCACTCTATCTTTATGCTAGCGAATGTCCCACACACAAAAACTTAATTATGTCAAAATTCCCGTTCGCCCATTCTTTCGGCCTTTATTATGCAAGCATTATCCCCCTCACCTAACGATCATCAAGCCGACGATGATGGATATATGTCTCTGTCTGTACGTACGTGCATATAAAAGAGCGCGCGCGTCATTTTTTTTTTTTTTTTTAGGTCCTAGCCTCTGAAATCTCAGGAAATTAGGTGGCAGGACCTGCCAGAGTGGAACTAAAACTACTGGGTTCCTGGTCTGCCTCCACGGGGCGAAGGTGGGGCAACGTTGGGCCTCAGCAGGGGTCCAGCGGCTAAACGACCAGATGAACAACGGTACACGACATCACACAGATACAAAGCCCACACACTTTTAAATCTTTGGCATTTCCCAGTGAACTGGTACACCCACAATGAAAGCAACACGGAGATGGGGGAACCCCCTGGTGCCGTCTGACACTAAATACACCTTACACCTTACAGCGTTGAATTTACAGTTCTTTGCTTGGTGCCCGAAGGCAAGACATTTTGTACACTTCATTGTGAAGTATGTATCTCAGACTTTGTAAGACGACCAGTGCAGGAACACTCTGCCTTTCTCGATCAAGATATTCCGCAGCTCTGTGGGAAAAGTCGATGATCCAGTTCTTAATGTCCTTATTCATGACTTTCGCCACTGACCTAACTGTAGTACTCGTCTGGAACAGAGATCTACTCACACTGTGAGAACTAAAATTTCGCTCAAAGAGCTCAGAAAGAAAATCTTTTTCGACATCAGCATCTACATCGTAGATGATGAGACGTTTCATAGGCTTCTTTAGGAACTCAGTCTTCATTCACTTCGCCTGTATACTCTCACAGTTAAGTACCTTTTGGGCATCTTCTTGACTGGAAACCTGCAGCACTACTCCATTATCTTTAATGGTTCTCATTCTGTGGACATTAACCCTCTTCAGAACAGGGTTTACAGCTTGTAAAACAGTCTGCCGTACATCCTCACTGGTCTTCAGATTCTTGGAATCCGATTTTATCAGAACGGCGTGCACATCCGTCTTCTTTGGAATAGAACTCCTCTGGTTTCATACGACATCCGCGTGCGATTTGGGCGCAACACTGACAGAGGACTGACTCTTTTTAGATCGCTCAGCACGTCAGTCGAGTGAAAAAAGTGCTCTACTAATTTGGTCTTAATTTAATTGCCTGAACAGTTAATAACAGTGGTATTTGGTATCATCAGGAAGAGGAATATTTAGTCTCCAAAATCTAGTCTCCGGCTTCTGAAAGAAATCATCAGGTAAAAATATTTTATTAATTTTAAATCTACATAAGCAACCTTACTGGCAAAAGATTTTTCGCTCGTACAAGAAGGGCCAATTAAGCTACCCCAAGTTCAAGTTAGCGCACATATCGAGGCAATACTCTTATCGCTTCATCCCTGCCACTCCTCGCCGTATGCCTATTTAACCATCTGAGGTAAATACCTCAAGGGTAAAAACCCTTCATCCCACAGAATTGCCTCTTGTCACTGAAAATTGTATAGTTCCAGGATGACATCGGCTATTAGTGAAGCTATTAACTTGCCCCGTGACAAAGGAGACTTCTCCATACTGGATCCCTCCCAAGAAAAAACCCCCAACGGGTAAGAAAATATAGGCGCCACTAATTTATCGGTAAACACCGATGAATTTCCACCTCTAATTTCTTCCCAGGAACAAAGTAAGACAAGGGAAACTTCAAGTGTACCGCTCTTAAGGCTAAATCAGAACATCTTGAATTTTCAAGTAAAGTACCAATTTTTACGACCACAAATGTCGCTAATGATTCTTCTCAAATAAAACCTTTTAGTCCTGACACGTTGACTAGGGGCTGCTACTTCAACTGCCACGAAAATTAAACTACCAAACGTCGGGGCTGTCTTACTTTCAGATCTTTCCCCTGTCGATGTATTTACTTTCCTTTACTGTTGAGAAGAAATTGAAACTTACTTATTAAACGAAAATAGTATGGTCAAAAAACTGCCATCAAAGCTATTCTGCATTCTTGGAGCGGTCTTGAATTAGTTGTGAATGACTTGATTACAGAAAACGAAGCTCTTAAGATGAAAATAAAGATGCGGCAGATAAGAAGTGATGACTCAAAACCTATGCCCCCACCACTCTGATATGCTTCTGTGGAAAAATCGTCAACTTCCACAGAATTAGTTGATACTTCTTTGAACACAGTTTCTCCTGAAAACTTCCCTGAGACTACTGCACAAACCCTTGCAAAAATTTCTATTAACCAAACAGACAGTCTGCAATCCGCTAATGTTAAAAATACTTGAACCAGAAAACCACATTTATTACTCCTAAAGGCATCTGAGAGTTCTACACTTACTACGAGCTGTTGTTTGTTTGTTTGGGTTTTTTTAGGAGCATTAACAACTAAGGCCATATTGCTCCGGGGATATGCGGTGGTCATTCCCTGACCTTTCCGCATCTTCCGTATTTGGTGGTCACGGGTTCGAACCCCGGTCTAATCAAGAAGCGTGTGCTACGCACTGCTGCTCCTGCCCACCCGGCTACGGAGGCGCCTTACTACGAGCACTGATGTTAAAGAACGTGTAGTCAAAACCTTAAAGTAACACTTGAAAGAAATCAAAGATAAAGCTCTCCGTCTCATTAAAACAAAGGCGTAATTTTAGAAACTGATTCCAGTAAAGATTTAGATACCATCACTTCCTCAAAAATCCTGCCTGATGTTGGAATCACCCCTAAACTACCTAAGAAATTGAATCCAACCTTATTTGTATACAATATTGATAATGATTTAACCAAAGAGAAAATACTTGATGAGTTCTACTTGAAACACCTGAAAGAATTTAATTTCACACGTGAAGAAATCTCACAAGAGATTTCTTTCCGATTTAAAATTAGCTCCAAATCAAAGAACACTTCGAATTGGGTGTTTGATTTTACCAACGTATTTTTTCAGCTATTTGTACTCTACACAGGTTATTTATTGGGATGACCGCTCACCGATTTAAGCCTTTCATTATTGTGACGAAGTGCTATTGTTGTCTTTCTTTCGGACACACTTCAATTACGTGTAAACAAGAAAGCCCTTCTTGTGGACATTCTGGCCAACAAGGCCATATCTTTGCTGAGTGCCCCAGCAAGGATCAACCGCTTGTCTTCATTAATTGCAAGAGGGACAAACATGATGCTAATCATTCGGTTAGAGATATCAACTGTCCTGAATACATAAAGGCTCAAGGCACAGTAAGGCAACGAACAATTCCATTCTAATATCACAGTCTTATCGAGTTCAAGCGCATCCCAGCCAAATATCTCGACTGTGAACTTAAAATTTCTGCAAGCCAATGCTCAGCATTCACGCACCGTGGTAGATGAACTACGTCGTGCATCTGAGGAGGAACTCATTGACATTCTCATTCTTCAAGAACCATATCATAGTAAAGGACGAATTGTTGGATATCCTTGCTCTTCTCGGATTTTACAACCAACTTATCCAGATCGTAAAGTAGCCATCGTAATATTTAATAAAAATGTTGACGTTTTACTCTTGTCCTGTTTAACATCACAGCATGCCATTTGCATTCAAGTCTTGAGTCTTAATCACTCAACTTATGTTATCTCAATGCATTGCCCTCAGTCAACTGACTTGATTCCTCACTTACACTATACCGATTCCGTATTCAGTTTATTAGGCCCTATTCCTCTTTTAATTTTACTCGACTCAAACAGCAATTCTGCGTTGTGGCCTAGTTCTTTCAGAGACGCTCGGGGATTACTGCTTGAGGATACCATCTTCTCCCATCAGCTTACTGTCTTGAATCAACCAAACCAGCCATGTACATTTTCTAATTCCCTTGGTGAATCAAATATAAACATCTCTCTGGCCACAGCCCCTTTTGACCCCTTATATTACTGACTGGCACGTTGAAACTGACCTAACAACAAGTGACCATCGCTCTATCGTCTTGCTGCTGGGATCAACTCTTCCTCTTCAAAAACCTCTTCGTAATCTCATACGTTACTCTCTTAGAAACATAAAATGGGATCGCTTTAGTCGTTCCGTTCTCTCTCACTTGCCTGAAGACAACCTAGAAAAATTTAATTCTCTTACCACCGAACAACTAGCATTGCAGATTCAAAACATTATCATTACTGCAATTCAGAAATCTAAGCATAAAAAGAAACTAAAAACTAATTGCACACCTTGGTGGAATAACGAAGTTTCCTCTATTCGGAAACTTGTACATAAAACCAGAATAAAGTTTTAGCGCAAACGGCGTACTTGGCCTCAAGACGAAGTCATCAGATTACATGAAGAATACAAAACACTCAAAAGAAGATACGTAAAATTGATTTATGAAAGCAAATTGCAATACTGGGACAATTTTGTCCGTACGTCTGGGAAAAATAATCCTTGGGGCGTCATTTATAAAATTGCTAAAAATAAAATGATCTTGGGTGACATTTTTAACTCCATTACTTCCGACAGTATGGAAACTCTTACACTAACAGACTCCATAAATGCCATCTTGGACCAACTGCTGCCTATTGATGATCTCACTATTGACACTTCACACCATTTATCTATTCGAGATTTAAACCAAAAATACCTTCCTTTAGAAGAAACAATTCCATTCACTGCACAGGAACTTACTTCAATCTTGAATAAAATTCAGTGAAACTAATGTCCTGGCGATGACCTGATTGACAATATATTCATCAAACACTTTTATGACCTAAGGCCCAAAGTTCTACTTCAATTATTCAACAACTGCTTAAATACTGGAACGTTTCCCGAACCATGGAAACACGCCATTCTCAAGATTTTACATAAACCTGGCAAGCCACTAGATAACGCCAGATCCTAACGCCCCATAGCCCTGCTCTCTCACCTGGGAAAAGTGTTAGAGAGACTAATCGTTAACAAAATTACCACACTGCAGGGAGCCACAAGCTCCACATCTTCTCTTCAATACAGTTTTAGGCAAGGGCTTGAATGCGAAGACGCCTTATTAGAACTTCACCACCTCATTGACAGCTTCACTTCCAAGTACGTTATGGCAATCTTTAACGATTTTGAGGGCGCTTTTGATACTTTATTGTGGGAGAGTGCCCTCAGGAGACTCCGTTCCAATCACTGCTCTCTTCAGATTTATAAACTACTTTGCAGATCGCACCGTCACCGTCATCACCAAAAGCACGAAGATTCAGAGATCTGTCTCACGTGGTTTCCCCCAAGGATCAATTTTGGGTCACTTGATTTTGAACCTAGTTCTCGATGATTGGCTGCTTAGGACGACTGAATTTGAAAATGTGCAACAACTTGCGTATGCAGATGACATTAGCATTTCAGTGAATGGAAACTCAAGATCTCAGTTAGAACTCTATGCCAATAAAGTACTCTTTGAACTATCGTCTTGGTCCTCTAAGAACAAATTAAAATTTTCCACAACCAAATCGAAGGTCATGATTTTTAAACACAAATTAGACTATAGCAGACAACCAGTTGTAAAACTTGACAAGAAATCACTTCCACTTGTCCGAAGGACCAAATTTTTAGGAGTTATGCTCGACGACCGCTTTTCCTTTACTGCGCATATTCGACATCTCTCCGTCAAATTTAAGAGTTCTACCGCAATGCTGCTCCAAATTACCAGACGAGACTGGGGATTGAACACTAAAACCCTACAACTATTTTATAATGCTGCCATAATCCCAATTACAACCTATGCTGCCATAATCCCAATTGCAACCTATGCTGCCAGCTTTTGTTTAGACGTACTGCACTTAAAACTGTAGAGACCAAGCTATCCACTATTGAACGTCGTTTTCTCCTTAGCCTACTTCACGTTTGCCGTACAGTATCAACTCCAGCTCTACAGACTCTTGCAGGCACTATACCACTTGACTTGCATGTTGTGTTTAGATGGCTTTGCTTTTACATCCGCAGAGGCATTTCTACGGAATTTCAGGGAATCATTGTTAACTCTCAGGCTGATCCCAAACGTGAGCGAACCAGATGCTGGAATTTGTTACTGAACACCTGACAGAATAGATAGAGTTCTACCGAAAAAGGATCTATCACCAAAAACTTCGTTTCCTACATAACTGCCCTACTTTCATCCTCACTGTTTACCTCCTACAAACTAACTGGTCATGGTTCGCTTAACGCAAAACTCTACCAATTCAGACTTTCCAATACAGTCTCCTGTCGATGTGGGCTACCGGAAGACTCTCCTCATGTACTTTTTGAATGCTCGATTTACGAGGATCTAAGATTAGCTCTTAAAGCAACAGAACCAAACTTGTGTCTCGGAGGTGAAAAGATACTCATTTCTGATAACAATTTCCAGGCACTTAAAACCTTCTGCAATGCTGCTTTTTAACGCAGGAAGGCTTTCAATATCAATGTTAATTCAAGAAATCAAACTGAAAACACATCGTAAATCATAATACAGCCTGTTGCCCCGTCTGTCATCCTGACAACACGATATACAAAATTGTTGTGGTTTAAAAGAACACGAAGACGCAAAGATTTTAACAGATGCTGCACTTTTCTGACTCATCCTTTATCAAGACTCTCTGCAACTAAATCCTTCCTCTGCTCAGTGATACCGTCATCGACCAGAGACTTCTGACACTACTCCAGATTAAGAGAATTCAAAATTATATCAGAACTTGTTCCTACCGATCATGATTGAATGACATTACTACTTCTGTTTCACAGTATACGTCTTTCTCTTTGTGGACTACTTTGGGCAGCACTGCATAAAAATGTGGGTAAGAAATGGATAAAGATTTTATTTATTTTTATTTTGTTTTTATTTTTATTATTTTTTTATTTTTTATTTTATTTATTTATTTTTTTTTTTTGTTTTTACTTTATTTACTTTACTTTTCTTTACTCCTGGGAATGACACTGTGTGTGTGTGTGTGTGTGTGTGTGTGTGTGTGTGTGTGTGTGTGTGTGTGTGTGTGTGTGTGTGTGTGTGTGTGTGTGTGTGTGTGTGTGTGTGTGTGTGCTGTTTCTGGCCTGCTGGCACGGGGTTCTTTTGAATGGCTCCAAACTATCTTTGGACATTCAGTGCGTGACTGTTGGGGTTGGCCATGGTTCATGAATAGGTAGTTATGGCCTACCTCCCCGTGGTGTAGATGGACACTGGGCAGGCTTCCCAGGTGATCGCCTGCTGATGACAAAACGGCCAGAAACAACTAAACAACACAACAACACACACACTGCACGAACATAACATTACACACATTTCTGGCCTTTTACAGTGCTTTCTGTAACCATCACAGTGTACAAAGACGGAGTTGAACTTTCGTTCAGGTACCGTCCTACATAAGATACTATTCATGTCTACATGACTCTTCAACATCGCCTTTAAAGACTGGTTTTCGGCATATATTTCGATAGCCTTTGCTTCCAGCTGATCCCACATTCCAAGATTGGCGTACATAGCCGCTCTGTTGACCTTATTTGAGTCATTAAACATAAAGTCATGGAATCTCTGACGCACAACTTTCATGTCTTTTAAGTTTTTTTGTGGATCTCCTTCGTCTTCGCCGGAGTTCTGTCTGAGCCGCTTCGTGGCAGTTAGAGAGAGAGAATCTTTATTGTACAGTAAAGATAGGATAATGTGCTCGCCACAGCCAGGAGGCCAGGGGCTTGAAAATGATATATTTTTTTTTTTTTTTTTTTTTAATGGAAACCCCAAACACGAGAGGTATTAGAACCTATAGTACGTAGTACTGTGCTTTGGTTGGAAGTTGGGAAGACGAAAGAAGATATTTGTTGACATTGGACTTGAACTTCTGTAGATTGTAATTTTCAGGAAATACGTATGAAGGAAGGTTGTTCCAGAAAACGGCAGCTGAATGAATAAGCAGTACGTCTATGAGACAGCGAGTGGAGAGACCCTGTTAGAGACGAATCATTAATTAACCTAACCGCCCTCTTCTGAATGGAATCAAGAAGCCTGAGAGAGGTTTTGGGGGTACCACCCCAGTTGTTGGAACAATATTCCATGGCAGGGCGGATTTGCGATTTATACAGAGTGAGCAGCTGTTTGGAAGAAAAGTAACGCGGAGAGCGAAAGAGAAAACCAAGATTTTTAGATGCAGAGAAAGCAATATTTGTAATGTGCTTGTCCCAAGAGAGATAGAAGTCAGGATAATCCCCAAAAGAGATATATCATTTTGTTTAGAAATCGTACTGTTACTAAAAATAAGCATAGGAGCAGAAGATCCTTTTTGCGAGATATAAGACAAGACTGAGTTTTAGAAGGGTTGAAATCAACTAAGTTGTCTTTGCCCTTCTAAAAAATTACCTAAACATCGGCATTTAAGGAATTGGTAGCAGATTTTCGAGAAGTTGAAGCTGATTGAGCAGGACAAGGTTTCTCAAAATGGAAAGTGGAATGCAATGTGCTATCGTCGGCAAAACTATGGATAGGATTTCCAGTCAATGGAAGAAGGTCATTAATATACAAGAGGAAAATAGTGGGGAAAAGAACTGAACCTTGGGGGACACCGGCATTAGTGGGGAAGTTAGAAGACAGAGAGCCATCTACCATCACCCTCAGTGAGCGATCAGAGACAAAACTGGATAACCAATTACTAATAACAGATGGCAAACCATAAGATGGAAGCTTGTTTAGAAGACATTTATGCTAAACACGATCAAAAGCCTTTGAGATGTCAAGAGCAACTACTTGTGTTTCCCCTGATCCTTTCCATTGACTTTGTCCATAAATGGGTAACATAAGCCGGAATCTTACAAGTGGATCGACACTGACGGAATCCATACTGGCCATCGTTGATGAGATGGAAGGTTTCTAGGTAGTTTAAGAGTTAGCATTAGCATTAGCATTAGTAGAGGCATATGATGCAAGAAAGCAAGCTTATTCAGCATCAGCCAAAAAAAAAAAAAAAAAAAAACCTCTCCCATTTCACCCCTCCGTTCGTTCGAAATACCTGTCCAGTTGAGCTTTAAATTTGTTTAGGCTATCAACTTCAACAACAGTGATGGAAGTCGGTTCCACCAACCAACCACCCTCTGGCCAAAGGCAAATTTCCGCACATCTATCCGACATCTGTCCTTCCTCAATTTGATTTTATGCCCTCTGAGGTGATTATTCTGAGAAAGATGAAGAATCCCATTGGCATTGAGCATGCTCAAACCATTCAAAGCCTTATACACCTCTATCAGATCACCTCGCCGGTGCCTAGTCTCCAGACTCTGTAATTTGCAAAACTTAAGCCTTTCTTCGTAAGAGCAACCCTTTGTTCCATTTACTAATCTTGTTGCCCTTCTCTGTACCCGTTCCAGCAGCTCTACATCCTTCTTGAAATGAGGCCTCCAGACCTGTATACAGTACTCAAGATGTGGCCTAACCATTGCCTTATACAAGGGAATAATCACCTCCTTATCCCTGCTAGAAAAATTCCTGTATATCATTGACAAGACACCATGAGCTACTCTTGCAGCTCGTCTGCACTGCTCAGAGAACTTCATATCTGCCTGCACAATTACCCCCAGGTCCTTTTCATTCTCCACCACTGTCAGTGTAGTACCGCAGAGTTGATACATTGCTCTGGGGTTACTGTTACCCATATGTAGTACTTTACATTTGTCAATGTTAAACTTCATTTGCCACCTCTCAGCCCATCTGTTCAACCTTTCCAGATCCTGTTGCAGCAGCATAGCGTCAGTAGTGTCCTTAACGACCCTGCCAACCTTTGTATCATCTGCAAACTTAGACATTAAACTTGATATCCCATCATCAATATCATTCATAAACACCGAAAACAACAATGGACCCAACACTGAACCTTGAGGAACTCCACTAATAACATTAGTCCACGTTGAGCAGTGTCCATTGATTACCACTCTCTGTCTTCTGCCACTCAACCATCCCCTTATCCATAGCAGCAAGTTGGCGTTTAATTGATTTCTCCATTACTTTGGAAAGAGTAGAAGTAATTGCAATGGGACGATAATTGGATGGAAGGGATTTGTCACCCTTTTTAGGAACTGGCTGGATATGAGCAAATTTCCAAGCAGAAGGAAAAACACTTTTGGAATAAGAAAGTGGAAAAAGGCAGCAAAGAATAGGAGTAAGCTCAGGAGCACAGGCTTTGAGAACAAGTGAAGAAATACTATCAGGACCTGGAGCTTTCTTAGCATCAAGATTCATCAAAATCCTTCTGATATCCTTTTGACGGAAGACCACAGGAGGCATTGAATGGAGCATGTTGGGAATGGTGGGAGGTGTTTTACCAAGATCATTAATAGATGAGCTGGAAGAAAAATGGGATGCTAGCAGGTCAGCTTTATCCTTGGCTGATGTGACAACAGAACCATCTGGTTGGACAGAGGTGGGAGCAGAAATGGACAAAAGTTGTGGCCAATAGCTTTGGCAAGAGACCAGAATGCTCGGCTACCATTAGGGCAAGAAGCAAGTTTTCTACTCTTAGCTTGTTTAAACTCTAATATGGACTGATTAATAACTGCATTACAATTGTTGCGAGCTTTGTTGTAGGCAGAAAATGAAACTGAAGAATTAGACACAAGCCAATTACGGTATGCAACTTTCTTCTCTTGAACAGCCTTAGCACATTTATTGGAAAACCAAGGTTTAGATAAAGGACCAGATTTTAAAATGGAGTGTGGGATAAAAGATTCCATTCCTGCAAGAATAATTTCACTGACACGATCTGAGCAAACGTTGACATCAGTAGTTTTGAAACAGTAATCCGACCAAGGAAAAGAAGAAAAGAAGTCCCGCAAGTCATCCCATTTTCCATTTTTGTAATGCCAAACAACACGACGTTGGGAATGAGATAAAGGTTCCATTAGAGAAGAGACAATCACTAATTGGTGATTTGAATTGCCTAAAGGACCTCTCACTTTGACCGTGTACTTAGAAGGATTGTTTGTGTGAAAAAGATCAAGAGTATTGGCTGCATGATCATAATTGTCCTGTATTATTGTAGGTAAATAAACAATGTGTGCAAGGTCATTACTAATTGCAAAAGCCTCAGCATCTCGACCAGCTGGGTCGGTGTGACTAGAAAATGGAAGCCAGCTGGATTTGTGAACATTAAAATCACCAAGGAAAATTACCTCACTGTTAGGAAAGTTGTATTAGAGAAAGTCAACTTGCAAAGAGAGGAAGCCAAAGAGTTCCAAGTGATTAGTGGAGTTGGTAGAAACAGCAGATGAATTTGACACAATGAGGTAGAGAGATTTTGAGCCAGAGAAGATCAAAGAGAGGAGATTCCAAATTGCGAAGTCTCTGACATGGAATATCACAACGGACATATTCACAAGTACCACCTTTGAGGAGAAAGGAATCATACAGCGAATAATTTGGGCATCTGAGTTGAATCAACCAATAAGTGAGATTCTGTTAGAAAAAGAACATGGGGTTTGGCAGACTGCAAGTGGAAATGGACATTGTTGAGATTAGAATTGAGACCACGTATATTTGTGAAATGAATTAGGAAGTGTGTGCTATAAGGTAATATAATTTGAATCACTCTGGTGGCCTAGCGTCCTTAGGAGACTTCGCCAGGCCGGTTCACTATCCTGAACAGACCACACCAGATGCCTACATTTTGTAATACCCTGTGGGAGGCGAGTATTGATGTCACATTGTCCACGGGAAACCTTGCAGGTTACGTTGATGATTGGATCGTCAGAAACTCGTGGACGACTTCCGACCACAGGGTGATTACCTGCCAAATCAGAAGATCATTAAACAGGCTACTGATACCTAAACAAACACTAAATCGCTTCGCCATCCGCTGGGCGAACTGGGAAAGATTCAGTGAGGTTTTAATGCCCGCTGCAGCCCAACAGCTGGAAACAACAAACCAGGATGGGGATCCAGACGAGAATCAAAAGAGGGTAACGGAAATAATACTTGCGGCGAGTGAAGCATCAATGAAGAGGAGAAATCCCAAACCGGGAGCAGTCCCGTGGTGGACTCACGAGATCCAGCAACTCAGAAGGGAGACCATGAGAAGAAGAAAACTCTTTCAACGGGCAAGACGCACATGGCCTGCTGCTGAGGTCCAGATACTAAAGGAGCGCTATAGAGAAGCAAGAAACAGATATACGGATGCGATAAACAAGAGCAAACAAAGAGCCTGGGAAAACTTGGCAGGCATAACAGGAAATAATGAGCCATGGGGGGTAGTCTATAGGATAATCACAAACAAATTCCCCAGGGGGGAAGTTATTTCTACCACATTGCCACCACAGGGGAGCCAAACCACCACATGGCAACAGTCAATCACAAATATTCTGGGCACTATTTTCCCGGACACTGCCATGCCTACTTCACCTGAACAGCATAGAATATGCCAAGAAAATGACATATGCACCACTGACTCCCGTGAACCACCGTTCACGCTAGATGACATCAAATCCGCGGCAAATCACTTAAGAAATAATAAGTGCCCTGGCCTCGATTATCTCGAACCGGAAATTGTCAAAAAAGTAACGGATCTGACCCCCGAACTCCTCCTAAATCTGTTTAACAACTGTTTGCATCAAGGCATCTTCCCAAGGAACTGGAAGACAGCGGGACTGAAGCTGATCCCAAAAACACCCACGAAGCCTCCACAACAGCCAACCACTTACAGACCGATAGCTTTGCTACCAGTGATCAGCAAACTATTTGAGAGAATGCTATATGCCCGAATTGACACACATTACAAGAGTGCTGAACTGCACATGTCCACCCAGTTCGGCTTTAAGCCTGAGTCTTCGACAGTAGAGGCACTTAGACATCTGCTGCACGGTGTGGTCAGTTGCAACAGTAAATACTACCTAATCATCTCCATAGATTTTGCGGGGGCTTTCGACACCATTTGGTGGCCAAGTGTCCTGGCAAGGCTAAGGCGGGCCAACCTTCCCTGCAATTTGTATCTCACCATCAAGTCTTACCTTACCGACAGGAGTATTAGTGTCGTGGCACCTTATGGTAGGGTAAACCGCCGTGTATGCAGGGGTTGCCCCCAGGGTTCTGTCCTGGGGCCGCTGTTGTGGAACATTGTCTTGGATGAGTTCCTGGCCATGGACCTTGGTGACGTCCAAACCCAAGCTTTTGCCGACGACTTAATCTTGAAAATTGCTGCCGACAGTAGAACCCAGTTGGAGGTAAAAGCAAACCATGCCATCAGGATACTACAGGACTGGACCATCTTACACTGCCTAAAAATCTCACCAACTAAGACATCCTCAATCTTACTGAAAGGCTCCCTTGACCTGCACAGGCTGCCTCAAATAAAGGTGAACAACACCACAGTGAAACTCCAAAGCCAGCTTAAGTACCTGGGGGTGATATTAGATTGTAATCTTTCCTTCAAGCAGCATCTCACACATTTAAGAACAAAGATAAGGAAGTACTCTGCACTGTTAGCACATGTGGTTCGTCGTGACTGGGGACTTAAACGTCGCGTGCTCTCCTTATATAATAAAACGACATTCCTACCAGCTATAACATACGCCTCTGCGGCTTGGTATCACAAGGCATCAACCGCCGTAAATAGACGCATAATCGACTCAATCCATAGAACTATCCTGTTAACCATTACCAGAGCCTGTAGCACCACTAGCACTGTTGCCCTACAGGTCTTGGCCGGAGCCCTTCCCCTTGATCTGGACATCATACGTACTGGAATAGCCTATTATATAACCAAAGGAATGCCTTGCACCCACCAAGACTACACAGTGGATAACAATGCAACCCACAAGGCTGAAAAGAACAGGCTGCAGAAATACCTAAAAGAAACCTGGCAATACCGCTGGACAAAAACAACAAAAGGGAATATCACCAAAAAGTTCATCCCGGACGTAGACAGAGTATACCCCATTCTTCCAACCTGGCTGCAACCCGGACTTTACACGACCTACCTCCTTACGGGTCATGGGGCTTTCAATGCAAAGTTTACAGCATTGGGAATAGTGGAGGATCCGCGTTGTACTTGCGGGGAATAAGAAAGCTGGGTGCACATTATGTTTGAGTGTGTCCAATACGAAGACCTTAGATGCAGACTAATAACTAGAGTTCACTATCTAGTGTAGAGTGTAGAGTGTAGAGTGTGTTTAGTGTCAAACGGCACCAGGGGTTTCCCCCATCTCCGCGTGCTATACATTGTGGGTGTGAAACAGAACACTGTCAATGCCAGAGGTTTAAAAGTGTATGGATTTTGTACATGTGTAGTGTCGTGTACCGTTGTTCCTCTGGTCATTTAGCCGCTGGGCCCCTAATGGGACCCAACGTTGCCCCACTCCGCCCCGTGGAGGCAGACCAGGTACACTACTTAGTTATTTACTCTGGCAGGTCCTGCCACCTAATTTCCTGAGATTTCAGTGGCAAGGACCTAAAAAAAAAAAAAAAAAAAAAAAAAACACGCTATAGATAGGGGTCAGCCAAAAAACAGAGGGAGTACTAGTCGGGCGATTTGATGTTGTTAAGTTTTTGGATGTAGGGCTCAAACAATTTGGAGTTGATTCAAACACTAGTTGAAAGTTAGAGAAGGGGAGGGAGACTGAAGACTGGGGGGAAAAGACAGAGTTACGGGGTCCATAGGGAAGATGACCCCAAGTCAGTGGAGCAGGCCCATGCCCCACCAGAGTGAAAAAGAGGGGTGACGAGGGGGAAGGACACCAGGGATGAACTCCCCCTCCCGCCAGGGAGTGGAAACAAAGGACCACGCAAGGGAGCGTGGCTAGGGAGGCCTAAAGGCAGCAGCTGAGCTGTGCTGGTGTAGGTTCTGTCACTCCTGGGACGAAGGAAGGAAGGAGTTTTTTTTTTTTTTTCCCCTTCTCCTGAGAGGACTGTCATATCCAGGAAGTTTCTTACTTTGATCTTCAATGGGTGCTGTTTGGGTGCCTAACCCGTCTAGCAGTGAAGACAGACTGCGCAAACTCTGTAAAGGCGGCGTAGCGCTGCTCGTCCATCATAATCAGGTGTTCACAATTCCGGGGATTTTCTTGCATTTTAGTGGCAAACCTTAGCCGGAACTCGTCATATTCATGGCAATCATACATCACGTGATCCCACGTTTCTTCAGCCCCGCAGTGACACAGTGGATCTTCTTCTATGCCTAGGGATGTTAGCTTCGCTTTAAAGGGTCCGTGGCCTGTAAATAGAAATGTAGTATGGAGGCCTGGTGAGTACCAGGGAGGAGGCTTTGGACTGATGAGGTTCACAGAGGGGATGAACTTTTTGGTTATCAATCCTTTGTTGGTGGTGTCCCATGTCTCTTGCCAGGTCCTGTACATAATTTCAGAGATTCTCTTCCTTTCCTGTTTGGGGTTGTTATCAAGGTTAAGAGTGATGCCTGCTGTTTCGGTGGGAATACTCTTCTTCAATCGTTGATATAATCCTCTTCTTATTACCTCTAGGTGTAGGGGTATACATCCAGCTAGCACCTGCAGAGCTGGGGTGCTTACTGTACGGCACGCCCTTGTTACGGCAAGGAGCATAGAACGCTGTATGGAGTCTAGTTTACGGCGATTTCGGTCGAGGGAGGCCCTAGTACACCATACTGAGGCTCCATAGCAAGCTATTGGCACAAATATGGCATTATAGATGAGGGCCAGAGCCCGGCGCTTTAGGCCCCAGTCTGCACGGCTTATACGGATGATCATGGCCGAGTATTTTTTTATTTTCTGTGACATATATTTCAAGTGAGGATGGAAATTTAGCTTCATATCTAAGACGATTCCTAAATACTTGATTTCAGGGTATAATTTTATGGAGGTGTTGTCAATTTTGATAACCGGTGGTCTTCGTAGTTGGAGCGTTCCCTTGAGCAATATAGATTTGGTTTTCTCTCCCGAGATCTTTAGTCGGTGAATGGCTGTCCAATCCTGGAGTTTAGTTAGTGCACAATTTGCTCTCTCCTCTAAATCAGCTCTTGTGTCACCATGCACCACCAAAACCAAATCGTCAGCAAACGCAAGGGGTTGAGTCATCCCCAAGTCCATCCCAAGGAACTCGTCCAGGACGATGGACCAAAAGAAAGGCCCCAGGACCGAGCCCTGGGGACAGCCTCGGGAGACCTGGCTAGTGACAGACTTGTACCTGGTACTAACATGGACAGTGCGGTGTCTCAGGTACTCCTTGACACAACTATAAAGGTTGAGTGGTGCTTTGGCTTGTCGGAGTCTTCTGAGAATACTTGGCCACCACAGCCGATCAAACGCTCCAGCAAAGTCAACTGTGATGGCTAGCACATACTTGTCTTGAGTGCTTGAAACAGTAGATATTAATTTCAGAAGAGCATCTTCAGTGCTGCAACCAGCTTTGAAACCGTACTGTAGTGGAGAAATGAGGTTTTCTTTAGAGTAGCATTTTGACAACCTGCTGAGGAGAAGCCTTTCTAGAAGTTTGCCTAGGACTGGCAAGAGAGCAATTGGCCTGTAAGATTTTGGCTCTTCAGGTGGTTTGTCTGGGTTCTTCAAGATGAGTTTAAGGCATGCCTCCTTCCAGATAGCAGGAAAGTGGCCTTCCATTAGGCATCTGTTGAAAGTGGCGAGCATGGTGTTTGGGAAGTAGGTTGCAAATTTCTTGATAACATCCACCTCGAGGAGGTCATTGCCAGGAGTTTTTTTTTCTTTAGTTTTGTCCAGTGCAGCTTTTAGATCATCATTTGTAAATGGTTCTTCTGTATTTTCTGTTGTATAAGAATCGTTAGCGGTAACAATCTGTAGTTGCTCCTCAGTTAGCTGTGCATCATCTGTTGGAAAGAGGGCATTTAGCATGTTATGGACAGAGTCCTCCCACGTGAAGGTGGAAGAACCATCAGGCTTTACAGTTGTACTGAGGACTTCACCTCTAGGGAGTTTGTTCACAACGATACGATAGACAACTCCCCAGGGGTTATCATTTCCAGTGATCGAGACCAAATTCTGCCATGAGGCTTTTTTGCAGCGTCTAATCATGGTAGTGTAACTGTTCCTTAAGAATCGGTAACTGTCTTTTGCGGCTTCGACCTCTAAGGGTGGGAGGTGAGCACGGGCACTCTGAAAAGTTTTACGAGCTTGGTGGACTCTCTTCCTCATATCTTGTAGTTCAGCATTCCACCAAGGGACTGCGTTTTTGAAGGGCCTTCTCTTGGGGATTGCCATAGCACAGGCCTCTTTAATGGTCTTGGAGAGGGAAACTGCACAGTCCTCAGAGGTGATGTGATTCAATTGTGAAGAATCTTCATGAAGTCTTCTTACAAGTTCGGCTTGAAAGCGTGGCCAGTCAGCTTTCTTTGTGCAGAATCGCACTACATCCCTTGGTATTGGGGGAATACGATCCACGGAGCGGCCAAGAGAATAGGTGATTGCTCTGTGGTCAGAAGTGGTCCATGCTTCATTAACCTTCCACTTGCTGAACTTTCCAGAAATAGTCGGCGTGGTCAGGGTGATGTCGATGGTACTTTCCCAGAGGGTGCTACTGTATGTGGGGAGATTTCCAGGCTGGTTGAGTACTTGTAGTCTGGAGGCAAGGATGAAGTTTTCAAGTTCCTCCCCATTTCGAGTGACCGTACGATCAGGTGTTTGACTATGCCACAGGGGGGAGCGACAATTCGCGTCCATGGCTATGAGTAGCTTACCCCCTGGTAGAAGGTCAAGTGCTGTTTGTATTATGGCGATCGCAATTGAGATGTCTTCACCAGGTCTGCTATAGAGTGAGAGCAGATGTAAGGATCCCATGGCAGTAAGGACTTGAGCACAGGCACTAAAGGATGTACAAAGTGGAGCTACTTTAGTTACAGAAATTTCAGTGTTACTGACTAGGATTGCGGCCCGTGGTGCATCTGTAGTACCTTGAATGATTTTGTATGAAGCTGGATAACCTGTGACCTTACCCTTGTAGGCATAAGGCTCCTGGAGCATAATTATGTCAATATTTTCTTCCTCTGTTTTTAATTTAATTTGTTCAACCACTGCTCTGGCATGCTGTGCATTAATCTGCAAGAAATTCAGCTTCTTCTGTGTTGGTGGTTGGGTGGACCGTCTATCCATAATTGGTTCTGTCTTGGTATATTCCCTTAAATTTTATATATACAGGGCAGTTTGCATCCCTGACGGAGTGCAGGTGGGGTATTTTAGACCGTTTGCAGTTTGCACAAGCTGCTGGTTCCTCCCTTTTAGGGCAGTCTTTGAACTCGTGTCCCTGCTGGGTACAGTGACCACACGTTGGGACCCGTTGGTTGCAGGTGTGCGATGTGTGCCCAAATTGCAGACACCTGAAACATTTGGGAACTGGAACGTACTCCTTGAATCGGTGGCTCCCCCATCCGATGTAGATTCTCTCGTGTTGGCTAATAACCTTCCACGCTCTGGGGGAAAGTTCGACTACCCAGTTTACTGTAGCAGCTGACTTAGACTTCGTGATATGTTTTGGTATAATGTCAGCATCAACGTCGGCCTCTGCTGTATGCGCGCTAAGGTTTTTGTAGTATATTTCTTCCTTTAGCTCTTGAGGAGTAGTACTCTTGTCCAGACCGAAGAGGATAATGGAAGGTCCTTTTCGTTTTGGCGTTTCCGCCTTCAATCCTATGTTGGAGATTTCTGAACTCTTTAGTATAGTGAGTGCCTCCTCCCTAGTATCCGTTTCAATGATAACACCAGGCATCCTGGTTTTTCTTATGCTTTTGATCTTTAGGGTTTTCATGTGCTCCTTGAGATTGCTAGTTAAGACATCCTTAACTGCGTCGCTAGTTGTTAGTTGCGTATCCTGTGCGGGTTTCACCAGGATAACGTGCGATTTATCTGTTCTTTTGTCAGATTTCCTGATAGTATTTTTTTGCACAGGGACCTCTTCGTTGAGCGATGAAGTGCCATTCCTCAACGCCTCGGCAAAAGAACGGGGGCGTTGTAGCATTTTGTTTTCCCGTTCTTGTGTGAGTAGGTCTAATTTGGCCGACATTTTTTCGTTATCTGTATGCAGATGGTAAAGAATGCCCTCCATTTTCGACCATATTCTAATAATGCCTGTGCGAGTGACAGCAGTGATTCTGTTGGTCTTCTTGGCCATATATTTCTCAAGGATGTCGCGCAGTTTTAAGAGTTGGTCAATTGGGGTCCCCTGTAGTGGTTCTTCCTTGTCATCAGTGTTATCTGTATCCGATCCGCTGGATGTATCCCTACCTGGGTCCCCAGGTATATCCCTTACAGGGGGGGACTCTGTGCCAGATCTATGTCTTGTCCTTCTAGCTTTCCGCGTGCTTTTTTGCCTCTTTAGTTCTCTCATAGCTTCATCGTTCTCATGAAGGAGATTAGCATTTCTAGTGCGTCTACCAGCGTCTGCGCGGTCTCTGTTCATATATTCAACGTCGGAATCTGACATGGTTTTAGTTCAGCGCAAAATTCCAGAAAAAAAAAAAAAAAAAAAAAAAGGGCAATACAATTTTTCAGGATTCCACAACTATAGTCTTTTAGAGAATCGCAGAAGATTTTGTTTACTTTGCAGGCTGGCTTAAATGTTTTCGAAAATTATATGAACACTGATCAAGTGGGGTGAATTTGTAAGCGATATAGTGCCTTTAGATGGACATTCGCAATCAGTGAAATGCGGCAGTCAAGGTCACAACTGAAGGAATACAGAGATGTGTTTACTCACTAAGTCCTGCGCCGGAGGGGAATGCTACACATTCTTGTCACACAGGGGGTTATACATTCCGTTGTCACACGAGCCTCCCAAGTCAAGTGCAGGGTATTTGCGTGGCAACCACAGTGTAATTGGTGCCTCTCTATAGCCCTGCTGTCAGCCGCATGGTGACCGGTACGGTCTGGCAACAAAGGATACAGATAGAAAACGCAAATAACCTGCAAAGTTCCCAGTAAATGAGCAAAAGTTTCTCACCCTGAGATCCACTGTAGTAATTCTTCTAATTAGTACACTTTTCATTAACTAACAGGTACCGTAAACACATATTCAGAGACAAAACCCAGGAGCGCGAAAACGTGCGTCCACACTGGACGACCGATCCGAAACCATCGAGTTCACTATCTACCGAGGGATCTCGAGTCACATCTACTAGATACATAAGAAGAATATTTAGCTTTAACTGATTTTGCCCAGGGATTATTTAGCAGGCGCCAAACACTAGCCGCCATATACAGAAGACCTTAACGGAATGAGACAAAACAAAATTGCAAATAGCAGCGAGACGATACAGAGGAGCCGACTATACAGACCTTCGACTGACTACAAAATGCACTGGGAAAAGACAAGTGACAATATATTGTATAACCACAAGAGGCATGATTACCGCCAATGGGAGCGAAAAATACCTTTAAATAGTCGTGACATCAAAACAAAGGGACCCTGCCCCAAGACCTTGCAGCATAGACCCACTACATAATGACAAAAGGTAGTGTAAGGACTAACAAACATCACGGAAGGGATGAAACCCCATAATGACAGCCAGTAGACTTGATTATGACCCCAAGATAATGACCAGTAAATAGGCCCCAAACCACATGCAGTCTGGAAGGATGACATCCCAGATTTAACTCCCTATTAGTGTCCCACCTAGATGAGACTCAATGGCCAGTTTTTTTAGGGCCTGCAAACTGATGGAGACGACATACGTGGCACTCTCCCGCCGGAACAGCCTATTGGCGACCCAAATCCGCACTCTCTTGAGCGGATTTTTCTTTCCAAACTCTTGGGGAGGAGAGGCTTGCCTCTCCTTGCCTCCCCAATTTTCTCACTCTGGTGGGGCACGGGCATGCCTCACTACCTGCAGGGGCTATCTACTCTGTCGGCCCCTTATTTCCAATTTCTTCCCCCCAGTCTTCATCCCCCCCACACTTTTGTCCTGCACAGCGTTTAGCCCTACATGTCAAAATCAAAAGAGAACATTAAAATTCTTGCCCGAACCTATTTGGTTTTTAAAACTCATTTTCACCGCACAGCCCCACGTTGCGCACTATTAATACTAATTTGTAAAGTATCACTAATATCAACCTCGATTTTTTTTTTTTTTTTTTTTTTTTTCTTGGTCCTAGCCACTAAAATCCCAGGAAAGTAAGTGGCAAGACCAGCCAGATTACAAATATTGGTAACACCCGGCCGGCCTCCCTGTGGCAGGTATTGGTAACGTTGGGTCTCACTAGGGGCCCGGCGGCTAACAGGCCGGACGAACAATGGGCACAACAAACTACACAGTACATATCCCACACACTTTTAAATCTCTGGCTTGTCCGATACAGAGAACATACGCGGAGATGGGAGAAATCCCAGGTGCCGTCAGACCCCGAACATACCTAATACCTAATACCTTATAATACGCACCAAGGAGGACACTTATTGCTATCTACAGGGATCAAGAACAGGCACCACGACTAAACTAACCATCCTTGGACTCAACGAGACTGGCTCTCACCCAGATACAAGACCTTCCTTTGGGACTCTATAGAATTTTTTTTTTTTTTTATAAGCCACGCTCCCTTGAGTGGCCCTTTGCCTCCACTCCCCGGGCGGGAGGGGGAGGTGACTTCTGGTCTCCTCCTCCCCTCGCCGCCCCTCTCTTCCCTCTGGTGGGGCATGGGCCTGCTCCACTGTTTGGGGGTCATCTTCTCTATGGACCCCTTATTTCTGTCTTTTCCCCCCAGCCTTCAGTCTCCCCACCCCTCTCTCTCTCTCTCTCTCTTTTAATTATAATTACCAGTGTCTGAACCATTGTTAAATTGCTTGAGCCCTACACCCAAAAACTTAACAACATTTATTTGCATAAATAGTACTTCTTTTTGGCTGACCCATAACTATAACGTGTTTTTTTTTTTTTTTTTTATTTATTATTATTATTTTTATTTATTTATTTATTTTTAATATTTATTTATTTTATTTTTATTTTTTTATTTATTTATTATTATTATTTTTATTTATTTATTTATTTTTAATATTTATTTATTTTATTTTTATTTTTTTATTTATTTATTATTATTATTTTTACGGTCCTTGCCACTGAAATCTCAGGAAATTAGGTGGCAGGACCTGCCAGAGTAAATAACTATAATACTGGTGTACCTGGTCTGCCTCCACGAGGCAGAGTGTGGACAACGTTGGGTCCCATTAGGGGCCCAGCGGCTAAATGACCAGAAGAACAACGGTACACGACACTGCACATGTACAAAATCCATACACTTTTAATCCTCTGGCATTGACAGTGTTCTGTTTCACACCCACAATGTATAGCCCGCGGAGATGGGGGAAACCCCTGGTGCCGTTTGATACTAAACACACTCTACACTCTACGCACCAAATAGAACCCCCCTTCACCTTAGAAGAAATTCAGGATGCAGCAAGCCGCGAAAAAAATAAGAAATGCCCTTGACTGGACCTAATTGAACCGGAGATGGCAAAAGAAGCAATGGAACATATACCGGAATTACTGCTAAAACTATTCAATTGCTGCCTGGAAGCAGGTAAATTTCCACTACAGTGGAAAAAGGCAAATTTAAAACTGCTCCTAAAAAACCCAACAAAGCCACCAGAGACACCTAGTCCCTACAGACCCATAGCCCTGCTACCAACCCTCAGTAAAATATTTGAAAGGCTGCTACATACCAGAATCACAAGGCATTATAATGAAGTAAATCCTAACATGACAAAGCAATATGGATTTACTCCTGGCAAATCCACTATCGAAGCAATACAGAACCTCCTCTCTAGAACCACCCATCGTCAAAGGAAATAATTCCTCGTCATCGCAGTGGATTTCGCTGGGCCGTTCGACACCCTCTGGTGGCCGAGCATCTTGGCGAGACTCAGAGCTGCCAACCTTCCATTGAATCTTTATTATTGCATGAAGGATTACCTGGCTGATAGAGCAGTGTAAGTTACCACACCATATAAATGCCTCAGTCACCCAGTCCGCAGGGGCTGCCCCCAGGGTTCTGTCCTGGGGCCGCTCCTGTGGAACGTTGTCTTAGATGAATTCCTCGCCATGCATCTGGGTGGTGTGGAGGCCCAGGCCTATGCAGATGACTTGGTCTTGACCATCGAGGCTGACAGCAGATCCTCCTTAGAAATGCAGGCAAATAATGCCCTGCAAAAGCTGCTAGATTGGACGAAGCTACACTTGCTCTAACTAGCACCCGACAAGACAAAATCAGTGCTGCTACAGGGTATGCTAGATTTAAGGAGACCACCACAAATTAAGATTGAGAACAAAACAGTTAAGCTGTGCGAACAGATTAAATACCTAGGAATAATCCTGGACAGAAAATTAAATTTCAAGCCACACCTAGAATATATTAAACAAAAGATAAGAAGATATGCGGCCCTCATCGCTAGAGTCACTCGCAGGGACTGGGGACTCAGACGTACTACCCTGCCTCTGTACTACAAAGCTCTCTTCACCCCTGCCATCACATATGGCTCCCCTGTCTGGTATGTGAGGGCGGGACTAGAAGTGAATAAACGGATCCTCCAAACCATTCAGAGGACCATCCTCCAAACCATTCAGAGGACCATCCTCCTTACCATGTCGAGAGCAACTAGAACGACTATCACGGCTGCCCTCCAAGTCCTGGTAGGAGTTCTGCCCCTGGATCTCGAAGCTATCCGCTGTGGTCTGCTCTACCATCTTTCCAGAAACATATCGGCTACAATGTATGACCTCACCACTGACATCACTAATGACCGCAACTGTGAGAAGAGAAGAATCACCGACCACCTCATCCAGATTTGGCAGAGGAGATGGAGCAACACTGTAAAAGGTGCAGTGACCAGAAGATTCCTCCCCACTGTCACCAAGCTGTACCCTAAGGCGCCAGCGTGGTTTCACCCTGGTCGAAATACCATCTTCCTCCTTACAGGGCACGGCCCGTTTAAAGCTAAACTTCACCAACTTGGCATCATAAATAACGCGGACTGTCCCTGTGGCAACCCGGAGTCCTGGAGACACTTAATGTTTGAGTGCGATTTGTATGATGACCTACGACTACGCCTAATAACGGCAATCCAATATATCCCAGACAACCAAGAACCCAGACTGTTAGACACTCAGGAGGACTACAAGGCACTCAGTCAGTATGCCCAGGATCTATTTTCTAGAAGGAAAACAATGATAGAAATATATCAAAGGCAACCCGACTAGAAAGAATGCAGGAGGTCAAACAAGTAAAAAAAAAAAACAGCTTACAACGGAAAGTCAAGACTTTAGGATGATTTGGTTGGCCAACTGTTGACCCAAAATTGCACTCCCTTGTGCGGTTTTTTTTTTTTTTTCGGGGAGGGGGGAGGGGGTATTTGTTCTTTTCCTCCCTCCCCATATTTATTTTTATTATTTATTTATTTATTTTTATTTATTTTTAATTTTTTTTTTATTTTTATTATTATTTTTTTCCCTCTCCTCGCCTCCCCATGTGTCGTGGGGCATGGGCATGCCCCACTTAAAATGGGGGATCACCTTCGTAACCGACCTCCTCTTCTTCCTATTTCATCCCCCCGTCTACACCCTCCCTCCCATTACTTTCTCTTGTACAGCGATTGCCCCAAATGTCCAAATTTAAATCACATCAAATTTTGCCCGACCTTTTAGGCTCTCTAGAAATAGTTCTTTCAGCGTAAAACCTCACGCAGCGCTTTCTAAATGCAATTTTACTTAAATCAACAGCGATACCTCCAACATTTATTTTAGGTCCTAGTCACCGAAATCCCAGGAAAGTAAGTGGCAGGACCTGCCAGAGTATAATTAATCTCTTGATACACCCGGCCGGCGTCCCCGTCGCTAGGTATGGTAACGCCGGGTCCCACTTGGGGCCCGGCGGCCAACAGGCCGGATGAACAATGGGCACAACAAACTACATACCACATGACCCATACATTATTTTTAAACCCCTGGCATCGACAGGGTACTGTCACTCGATACATAGAACATACGCGGAGATGGGAGAAATCCCCGGAGCCGTCAGACCCTCAACATACCTATATCTATACATACCAATACCTACGCACAAGGTCACTATATATGAAGCCTCATATATAGCATTCACCAAGTTTGCCCAGAACCTGTAGGCCAGACGATTGACCATTCCTCTGCCTGCAAACTTCGAATAGACGTGTCAAACAAAGCTTCTCTGAGACCCCCAGCCAGACGTCAGGTTTGACTGCTTGATCGTTCATGCAGGACAAAACTGGAGCTCTTCTGAGAAGTAACAAAACTCCACTTCCCAGAACATTGACTACCGGACGGGACAACAGTCCCATGAATGACTCCCAACTATGACATTTTGCACAACCTATTCAGCTAAACCAACATTGGATCGCCTCCTCTGGGCCTCAAGTTTTCTGGATGGTGCGGACTTGACCCTGCGGTCTGGTTTGCTTCCACTCATGCACACAGGCCACATTAGCAACCTGAGCTGGCTCCCTTGTCTGGCTCACTATCTCACCTCTTCCTGGCAGGGTGGGGAGGGGACAGTTTGCTGCCCCCTCCCCACCCTGCCACCCTATTTCTTCCCTCTGGTGGGGCATGGGTATGCCCCACTGTAAACTGGACTTGCCTTCCCTTTCGGCTCCATATTTCTGTCTATCTCCCCCCAGTCTTCAGCCTTCATCCCACTCTATCTGACAGCAACGTGAACACGTCCTACACAATCTAAAATCACCAATCGAAATTAATTTTGCCCAACATTTTGGACTTCTCCTAGCGCTTCCCGCGACGCATACGCGATTAAATTTTTATTTAATTTTTTTTAAGGTTCTAGCCACTGAATTCTCAGGAAATTAGGTGGCAGGACCTGCCAGGGTGAACTATATACTAGTGAGTACCTGGTCTGCCTCCACGGAGCGAAAGTGGGACAAAGTCGGGCCTCAGTAGGGGTCTGGCGGCTAAATGACCAGATGAACAACGGTACAAGGCATCACACATATACAAAGTCCATACACTTTTAAATCTCTGGCTTTTCCAGTCAACTGGTTCACCCACAATGTAAACTACGCGGAGATGGGGGAAACACCTGGTGACGCTTGACCCTAAACACGCTTTACACTTTACACTTTACGCACACGGTTCCAGGAATTGACACGCCCTGTGAATAAAGGCTGGCCGCAGGGTTCAATCCTTGGCCATTTCTTTTGGAACATTGTTCTGGACGAATTTCTGGCCTTGGATCTGGTCCCCGTGGAAAGCCTGGCCTTTGCAGATGACATGATTTTCCTTGTAAAAGGTAACACACGAGTGGTGTTAGAGCAAAGATCAAATGCCGCCCTCTTGCAGCTGCAGGAGTGGGCACAAATGCACATGCTCAAAATATCGCCTGAAAAAACCAAACAGATACTTCTAAAAGGCAATTTGGACATAAGAAGACGTCCACAAATCAAAATTAACACAACCGCTATAAAAATGGTAACAGAACTAAAATATCTTGGAGTAGTCTTTGATTCAAAATTAACTTTTTACCCCCATTTGATCTACTTGGCGAAGAAAGTGATAAATTATGCAGGTATGATTGCTAGGATCAGTCGAGCAGACTGGGGACTCAAAAGAAAGACCCTGGCAATCATATACCGTGCAATGTTCCTACCTGTTATCACCTATGGAGCCGGTGCGTGGTTCATCCGCTCGGCCATAGTAAGAAATAGGAATAAATTAGAATCGATACAAAGGACAATACTACTCACTATTACCTGAGCATGTCGCACAGTAAGCACACCTGCACTACAGTTGCTGGCCGGAACTCTCCCACTTTACCTGGAAGTAGCCAAATGAGGCTTATATTATAGATTTAAAAAGGGCATACCCACAGAATTTCTGGGGATAGCCCTTGACACAGCCAACACCTTCAATGATGAAAGAAAAAGAATAGCCACAAAGCTCCACGAGCTATGGCAAACAAAGTGGGAGCAGGAAACCAGAGGTCTGGTTACCAAACGGTTTCTGCCACGGGTGTCAATGGTTAGCCCAAAGCCACCTAAGTGGTATGCCCCTGGACTTTTTACAACATTTATATTGGCAGATCACGGCTCCCTAAAAGCGAAACTAACCTCCATAGGCCGGACCGATGACCCAAACTACACCTGTGGCGAAAGTGAAGACTGGGCACACATTCTATATGAATGCATAATATATGACATCCCCAGAACAGAGCTAATAGCACAGATTGGTCCCCGTCCCAGGGGAGAAGAACATCTGTTCATCATAGAAGAGCAAAATTATAAAGCTTTTACATCTTTCACACAGAAAGTATTCGAAATGCGCAGAGCAATGCAAAGAATGGCAATTCAGCCCCCCAGGAATTAAACAATAATCAAATAATCAATAGTAAAATTTCCCAAGTTTCTCACCACCCCCAGACGATGAATTAAAAACTGTCAGGATAGCAGTATTCTGCACCCTGACAGAAACCTGACATGACAAACCTCCCCAGGACTACCCTGCCATGTGTAGGAACCTGGGGCCCCATGCCAAATAAGTAACCACGTAGGGGAGGGAGATGTACGTGGAGCAGATTAGCTGAAAAATATCAGTAGGCTAGTAGCAAAGGGATGCAATGTACCATGAATGAATGAGAATGAAAGACAATGAATAGGTTGGGAACTGAGTGAACTAGAAATTATGGTAAAAGGGAATAAATGGCAGTTTTGGTGAAAGAAAGAGTGACCTAGCATGAGGGAAAGAGAGAGAGAGTGAATGGGAATGAGTGGAAGAGCAAATGTAATTGGCCGAAAGAATGCAAAGTTAAAAATAACTTACATCACTTTATATATACTGTACTAACAAACATTTACAAACCACATAAACACTATCACTGCATTCTCCCCTGGCCTGCAAATAAAACAAAAAAAAAAAAAACTTGTGGCTAGGCCTGCACCACAACTGAAGAATAACAGTAAGTTGAGGTGCCCAGAGAATGTACTGCAGAAAGTAAGAGTCGAATAAATGAGATGAGAACTAGAAGAATGAATAAAAGTGTAAGCGTGTGAGAAAAAGAACACACACCTTAAATGCTACAGTTAAGTACACACTAACCTTAGTTTTAATTAGTATTTAAATTTACACTACACATAATTGCATCCCCTCCTGGTGTTTGAGAAAAAGATGAATGAGTTGAGTGAAAAAAAAAAAAAAAAAAAAATATATATATATATATAAACTTGGAAAAAAATTATAAAATAAGAAAAAAGTATTTAAAAAATAATAATAATTAAAATAAATAAATAAAAAAGAATGCAAGTAGAGTGAGAATGCAGATTATGAATGAAGTAAATGTGTGTCTCTCCCACCCCCTTGCCTGGTGGGTTTCCCACTGCCAGCCAACATATCCCACCCCCGGAGCGGGATGGGCAGCTTAACCTTCATACAGGATTCGACACTCCTTGGACATGACACCGACGAAGACATTCTGCGGCTTTGCTGCCAACGGCGATCTGAACTGGCTACTCTAACCTGGTTCCCTTTAAAACCCCATCCCCAGGCAGGGGAGGGAGCAGACGGATCTCTGTCTCCTCTCCTCCCTGCCTACCCCCCATACTTCGCCTGGTGGGGCTCGTCTCCACTGACCTCTTTGGGGATGCCTACTCTATCGTCCCTATTCTTCTATCTGTTTTCCCCCCAGTCTTCAGTCTCCCTCCCTCTCTCACTAAATCAACCGAGTAGTCTGTAAGGACCCGTCCTTACTTTAATTAATAAAAATTGTTAAATATTATGAGAATTTAACTGTAATACGAATAGTGGTTTTCTGATAAAAACAACATGGGTTAAGAAGCTCTGGAATTCAAAATTACCTTCCAGTCACTCCCTGTTTAGTTGTAGTTTGTTTGTATGGAAATTCTCTGACGAGTCAGTAAAAGTAAATAACCGTGACAAATCCCCATTAAGACAGAGGCAGATGCACCATAGTAAGGGCCAAGAGCACTTAAGTTGGCTCTCTTGGAAATTTCACGGTGGAACGCTAGTAGAGGTGGGCGACGTCACCAGGTGTGCGCGCGTGAGGTCACGGGAAGAGCTGTGACGTTTCTCAGTTAACCTGAACTTCCGCCTCTCGTTCTAGATGGTTCTCGTATATTCTAGGCCACGGAAGTTGGGAAGAAGACCCGCCCACGGAAGATGAGAGGAGACAAATGAGAGCACAGGAAAAGGGATGCGCAGATCTCCTATTGGCCAGGAAGAAAGTGGAGAGAATTTTGAGAGGGAGATTAGGAAGAAGTTTTCGTGGCATTCAGGGAGAAGCTTTCGTGGCATTCGGAAGAAGTTTCGGGGCATTCGGAAGAAGTTTTCGGAGGAGTCGGAAGAAGTTCTCGAAGCGGTCTGGAGAATGATTTGAATGAGTTGGAGAACGATACAAAGCAGAGCAGTAGTCTAATTTGGGTGATAGCTGCAGCCCTGAGGTAGATGGAAGCAATGATAGAAATTCTGCGTATCCCGACAGCCCGTAGGAATGTTCACCTGTAAGCATGGAAGCCGTAGCAAGGAAGAATCACATCCCGAAAATTATGTAGGCAAAGCCAGTCGAATGAGTGGTCGAACCATTGACCTACTCGAAAACCCCTCTATCCACGGAAGAAGAAATGCTGACCGGTAAAGAGTATGCGACCCTGATTGATTCCAGCCGTGCAGTATCCGGTAGGGAGACACCATAAATCACCGAGATCCTCAAATGAGCGCCCCCGCATTCCAGTACCTGAATGACCGATACGAAAGGAAGCCGAGCAGAGAGGAAAGTTCCAGGCCAAACATGTAAGTGCTATAGAGTTTACCGAAATAGGTGTACCTAATTTATTAAGGAGAGGACTTTAGGAGAAATAAGTATATATAGTTAAGGAGGGAGATTTAAGCAATGAATATATGTATAAAAGTGTAATGTATTTAAGACGGACGTAGCCTATAATTTGAAGTGAAGCTCCTCATAATAATGCTTGCTGGAAGGAGAGGTTATAATAGATAATTGAGAATTGTTTAGGGTTGGGAAAGTTTTTTTTATATTATATATGAAGTTAAAGGTTGGAATTTTGAATTATTTATGAGTTGATTTGTGGAGAGTATTTCTGATTTGAGTAGGGGCTAATTAAAAGTGATATATATATAAAGGTATAGAGGATTAACGGTCCTGAAGGGTAATGTTAAATTGAATTGATTAATATTTCCTGTTAACCTGATTGCAGTAAAGGTGTCTAATTGAATGAATGCAATTTTCTTACAAATTGAGACACGAACTCTGAAGGTTTTTGTAAGCCAGTTCATTGGCTGGTAATTGTTGGTGTATTATACAGACTGTTCAGAAGAAGAGTGGGAAGAATCTATGTAAAGTGTATGCCACGACCTATCGAAGTCCCTGTGAAGAACATGAAGAGACACCATAGCATAATAAATAATAATGTGTATTAGAATAGGATATCTGATGATGAAACATTTGAGTTTGAACAAGATATTTACACATATAAAGGTTAATGAAATAACAAGTCACTATTATTAGTTTCTGTATGATATGTTAATAAACATTGTTTTATTTTACATTCATGTGTTGGAGTCTGTCATTCCGAAACTCAGCCAATCCTGTGGAGAAATACTTAAAGTAATTAAGGTCCCCTACGAGTCAGGTAATCTTCTGAGAACAAACAAGTCAGATGCTAAGTGGGAGGATTGGACTACGGGGATATACATTAATACAAAAGGAAAAGATACAAAAAAATAACCCCATAAGTAATAAACGTTACCCCGCCCCCCACAATTGGCGAGCGAAAGCCAGGATAATTCTGCACAATGGAAGGCTGAGTTCAGAACGACAGGAAAATATACATACATGTATATATATATATGTAATCAGTTGCTGAAACTGTAAAATTCAGCTGGCGAGCCAGAAAGCGTAAGTTAGAATTATATATGTATTACTGAGTTGATTATTGTTGAATGAATTTAGATTGAACAAGTAAATAATGGTGGATTTTAGAGGCAAGTATTGATTTAGCGTTGAACTGGAAATTATTATTTATGTACAATTGAATTAATTAGTGAGACCGGACAGGGAAACTTCAAGGATAGATAGGTAAAAAATTAATAAGTTTTATAATTATTGGGTGTTGAAATTTTACTAATTGATTATTGATCAAGCAGGTAAATGTTAATGGTAAATTGAATTAGACTATCTAATATAGTTAAAGAATTGTAGAAAGATTAATCGGCAGACATATTGATTAGTTAAAGTTGATAGCTAGAGATTAATAGATATAAAATAAAAATGCCAAGAAAGGGTAGGAAACGCGGCGAGGACTGCGAAAATTTTGGGGGCCACAGTGACGAACATGAAGGCCAAGAAAAACCTGAGGTGAGAATGGCAAGCGGAGTAGCAAAGGGGTCAGGACAAATCAAATACAGCAAGTATTTAAAACCATTTAAGGGGGAATCAGGTGAAAGAGTGGAAAAATTTATTAATAAATTAAAGCTAATTAAGGATAAGGAAGAGTTAAGCGATATGGATGTCATAACTATAGGGGAATTTAAACTAGAAGGACAGGCATTAGAAAAATACAGGCAGGCTACAGTGGCAGAAGAAATAGTAACGCTCCACAGAATCACTGAGACATTAAGAAAAATATTTGGGAAAAAGAATGACTTGTTAACAAGCGTAGGAAAATTGGGGGGATACACGCAAACCACTCGCGAAACAGTAAGCGAACTCCACCAGCGCCTCCTAAATTTAAAACTAAACACAGAAACATCGGAATCGGAGAAACAGGCATTCGAAAAAATACTAACTGGGCAGTTCATCACAGGGCTCAGGCACAATTTTAAAAAAGAAGTACTAAGAAAAAATCCAGAAACATTAACAGACGCGTACACCCACTCATTAGAGGAAGAAAGGCTTGAGAACTTTAGCAAAAATACGGGGGCAAGGGAAATAAACGCAATGACCGACAGAAAGCAGCCTGAAACAGGAAAGGAATCGAGGGAATGGGGAAGCGAAATCGAAGGGTTAGCTAAACATTTAAATAGCATCGAAAGAAAGATGGAGTGGATGATGGAAAGGCTCTCTTTAAGCAATGATGCTAGAGAAAATCAGCAACAAACGGAAGTGAAACAAAGATTGGGCACAGTTTCACGAACATACGAGGGGGGAGACAAGGACGGCGGTCGAAAATGGTGTTATAAGTGCCAGAACTCAGACCATTGGACCCGCTACTGCAAAGTGAAACAGGGTGCTAAAGAAAGCTGGGAAAGGGAAGAGTATTGGGAACGAGACAGGTACCCACACGAAAAAAACCTCAGAAACATGGACAAGCATAGGGAGGAAAGGCATTGCGCAAAACAAGGGGGGTATCGGAATGAACGAGAGCGCATTAACAATGCCGTAGTCAAGAGACATGGATCTTTTAGACATGCCCGCTGCGGGAGGCCATCATTACACTTAAACACCGCCAAAGGAAAGGCCATTTCTTTAGGTGCGGTAAGTGCTAATGGCAGTAGAAACGACCTATTATATGTGAGAGGCAGCTTAGGAGGGGTACCAGGTAAGTTTCTGGTGGACACAGGAGCCTCGAGGTCTATTTTAATGTGGGACTACCTCATTAAATACTGCAAAAGGCCGAGTAAGGGAGATATAAGATGTTGCCGCGATTTTCTTGTGGAGGAGGGGGTAGGTGCTGGAGAAATTCACACCGATTACATTGTCAGAGACAAGGTAAGAATACAGGGGTGTGATAACTTGGTGGCCCATTCATATTTTGTGGCAAACAGAATAAACAGTCGTCGACACGACGCAATACTAGGCACGGACCTCCTAAGGAAGTTAAGAGCCAAGATAGATGTGAGAAATGGCCGCATTACCTTCGGCAGTAATACCCAGGCGAGTCCAAAGGTAGACAGGAGGCGAAAGGCAGGCGTCAGAGCCCAGTATGAGCCAGAGAAAGGGGAAACTCCAAAGGAAGCTAGTGGGGAAGAATTAGAAGGGTGTAAGGCAAGCACAGATAATAAAGTTCTGGTTACACAAAACAAATGGAAATTAAATAAGAACACCAAAACAAATAGGAATAATGAGGAAAGGTGCCAAGAGAAGGGGAGGGTGTTACACGTAGGAATTTTGGAAACGAGAGAAAGGGTCGGTTTACATTCGGGAGAGAAAACACATGAAGGGGGAGAGAATGGCTGTGATGAGAAGGATCGTAAATTAAATGGAGCAACAGAAATTAAAGGAATCGAAGGATTAGGAAATTACAGAACTGAAGCTTCCAGTGAGGAGAAGGCACACAAACTAAAGGAAATAAACAGGATGCAGCAAATGTATCTAGGAGCAGTATTCGACGAAAATATGGGATGGGAGTAGTTAATGAAGCTTAATATAAGTTTAAGTAATGTCTGGTATATAAGTGTAATTAGAAAATATAGAAAGGCAATTAGAGGAGATTGGCTGTCGATAAAGTGGATCTGGGATAAGATCATATCCGTCTGAGGACAGAAAGGAAAAAAAATTTATATATGGAATATAAATTTTTTTTAGGGGAAGAGGAATGCTATGTAAGGACCCGTCCTTACTTTAATTAATAAAAATTGTTAAATATTATGAGAATTTAACTGTAATACGAATAGTGGTTTTCTGATAAAAACAACATGGGTTAAGAAGCTCTGGAATTCAAAATTACCTTCCAGTCACTCCCTGTTTAGTTGTAGTTTGTTTGTATGGAAATTCTCTGACGAGTCAGTAAAAGTAAATAACCGTGACAAATCCCCATTAAGACAGAGGCAGATGCACCATAGTAAGGGCCAAGAGCACTTAAGTTGGCTCTCTTGGAAATTTCACGGTGGAACGCTAGTAGAGGTGGGCGACGTCACCAGGTGTGCGCGCGTGAGGTCATGGGAAGAGCTGTGACGTTTCTCAGTTAACCTGAACTTCCGCCTCTCGTTCTAGATGGTTCTCGTATATTCTAGGCCACGGAAGTTGGGAAGAAGACCCGCCCACGGAAGATGAGAGGAGACAAATGAGAGCACAGGAAAAGGGATGCGCAGATCTCCTATTGGCCAGGAAGAAAGTGGAGGGAATTTTGAGAGGGAGATTAGGAAGAAGTTTTCGTGGCATTCAGGGAGAAGCTTTCGTGGCATTCGGAAGAAGTTTCGGGGCATTCGGAAGAAGTTTTCGGAGGAGTCGGAAGAAGTTCTCGAAGCGGTCTGGAGAATGATTTGAATGAGTTGGAGAACGATACAAAGCAGAGCAGTAGTCTAATTTGGGTGATAGCTGCAGCCCTGAGGTAGATGGAAGCAATGATAGAAATTCTGCGTATCCCGACAGCCCGTAGGAATGTTCACCTGTAAGCATGGAAGCCGTAGCAAGGAAGAATCACATCCTGAAAATTATGTAGGCAAAGCCAGTCGAATGAGTGGTCGAACCATTGACCTACTCGAAAACCCCTCTATCCACGGAAGAAGAAATGCTGACCGGTAAAGAGTATGCGACCCTGATTGATTCCAGCCGTGCAGTATCCGGTAGGGAGACACCATAAATCACCGAGATCCCCAAATGAGCGCCCCCGCATTCCAGTACCTGAATGACCGATACGAAAGGAAGCCGAGCAGAGAGGAAAGTTCCAGGCCAAACATGTAAGTGCTATAGAGTTTACCGAAATAGGTGTACCTAATTTATTAAGGAGAGGACTTTAGGAGAAATAAGTATATATAGTTAAGGAGGGAGATTTAAGCAATGAATATATGTATAAAAGTGTAATGTATTTAAGACGGACGTAGCCTATAATTTGAAGTGAAGCTCCTCATAATAATGCTTGCTGGAAGGAGAGGTTATAATAGATAATTGAGAATTGTTTAGGGTTGGGAAAGTTTTTTTTATATTATATATGAAGTTAAAGGTTGGAATTTTGAATTATTTATGAGTTGATTTGTGGAGAGTATTTCTGATTTGAGTAGGGGCTAATTAAAAGTGATATATATATAAAGGTATAGAGGATTAACGGTCCTGAAGGGTAATGTTAAATTGAATTGATTAATATTTCCTGTTAACCTGATTGCAGTAAAGGTGTCTAATTGAATGAATGCAATTTTCTTACAAATTGAGACACGAACTCTGAAGGTTTTTGTAAGCCAGTTCATTGGCTGGTAATTGTTGGTGTATTATACAGACTGTTCAGAAGAAGAGTGGGAAGAATCTATGTAAAGTGTATGCCACGACCTATCGAAGTCCCTGTGAAGAACATGAAGAGACACCATAGCATAATAAATAATAATGTGTATTAGAATAGGATATCTGATGATGAAACATTTGAGTTTGAACAAGATATTTACACATATAAAGGTTAATGAAATAACAAGTCACTATTATTAGTTTCTGTATGATATGTTAATAAACATTGTTTTATTTTACATTCATGTGTTGGAGTCTGTCATTCCGAAACTCAGCCAATCCTGTGGAGAAATACTTAAAGTAATTAAGGTCCCCTACGAGTCAGGTAATCTTCTGAGAACAAACAAGTCAGATGCTAAGTGGGAGGATTGGACTACGGGGATATACATTAATACAAAAGGAAAAGATACAAAAAAATAACCCCATAAGTAATAAACGTTACCCCGCCCCCCACAAGTCCCTTAACAATGCCGCCAAATTCGAATCAACGTCTAAATTCTACCAGTTTCCTGTAACTCTCTAAGACAACTAACACTATTAGCTAGAGTATAGCCTCACATATCTAAATTTAATAACATCAAAATTTTGCCGGACCTATTTGGCCTTTAACACATCTCTTTATCGTTCAACCCCAACCAGCGATTTCCTAAGAGCAATCCCATTAAGCATTAATGTAAAACGCAATTTTTTTTTTTAATAGGTCCTAGCCACTGAAATCTCAGGAAACTAGGTGGCAGGACCTGCCAGAGCAATTTGTTGTGATACTGGATACACCCGGCTAGCCTCCACCTGGCAGGGAATGGGCAACGTCGGGCCCCACTAAGGGCCTAGCAGCCTATAAGCCGGATAAACAATGGACACAACATATCGCACTGCACAGACACGGCCCACACACTTTCAAGTCTCTGGCTTGACAGTGTACTGTCCTCGATACAGCGAAACACACGCGGAGATGGGAGAAATCCCAGGTGCCGTCCGACACGAACATACTTATACCTTATAGAGTAATATAAAAATATGTACGGTATAACAAAAAGATAACATAACATGAAATTAACTTAAAAAAGTAGCATTAACCATTCTATAGATATGAGTATAAGGCAGACAGCACACCAAGGTATGTACACGGTCATAAGTACAAAGCACATATATGCTTATAAGACAGATTTTTTTTCAGAGGCGTGCATTAAGTTGTTCGGTATACGGTTTCGCATTTTCTTGTGAAACAGTTCGTCGATGTGCCTACGACGTGCCGTTCTGCGCCTCATAGCAAATAGCAAGTGGAGATATTGGTATGAGTCGTCATCAGGGGCCCAAACAAAAGGGGAACAAGTTCGGCCAACGAGCGCCTGTAATTGCGATCCGAAGCGAATTTCTGGATGTCAACTCCGATCATTTGCAGGGCTTGTATTGTAGGAATTACTTGGCCAAGTAGGAATCTCTCACTCATCATCAGCCTGTTCCGTTGTAGTGGAAGAAGAGGAGTAGCTCTTAGGGAGGAAATAGAAAATGCCACTGACATATATCCCAGAAGTCAGGGGAGTTGATTTTGCCAACCAGCATTTTGACTGTGATCACAGTTCTCCTCATGCCGATTATTTGAGGAAGCCGCGGGATTTGAAGTTGGTCGGCCATGCAGGTGGTCCTCTGTTGGGGTGGGAGTTGATGCTTGCGGGTTGCCCACTTCAGTATCCAGTATTCGCTGGCGAGGATGGGCTTCATGAGAGAAGGTACTGCGGAGGCCCATATTTCAGAGGCATACAGAAAGGTAGGATACACAACGGTTTCCAGATACCTGATTGTGGTTCTTGCGTCTGTGTTATGAAGAAGATGTTGACGGGCAATCCAGCGCAATTCGGCTGATCTTGCGTAGAACACATTCGATGTGACAGTTGAACCTAAGGTTTGGGTCGAAGGTTACACCGAGATCTTTGTGTTTAGTTACACTTGGAATAACTGCACCCTCCAGTGAGGATTGTATGAATGTGGGACACTTCTGCAGAGAAAAAAACCATAATGGATTTTTGGGGGTTCAGTTTAATACCGAAATGGTTGAGATGGCTTGAGAAAGCCATCTCAACCATTTACTGATGGTGGAATTTCCGTTAGGAACTTTATATCGTCGGCGTAGGTAATAACATCATCTCTGTTACACACAAATGGAATAACGAGGGCGGTAAAAAGTAGCCCGGATGATATGCCACCTTGCGGCACACTTGCATTGATGGATCGGGCATAGCAGAGGTTGCGAGGAGTGAGGTACACTGTTCTATTCCAGAGGAGCGAGTGCAGAAAAGCGAAAACGTCACCGTTGATCCAAAAGAAATTGATTAAGAGATTCAGAAGGGCTGAGATTCTCTTAAACATATACCTATACAGGACGCCACGTTTCTACTAGTAAAATGATTAAATCAATTAAAAACAGAATCGGCATCCAAACTTGTAAGACTTTCTTCTCAATCCAAACCGTGGTTCAAATCTCATTTAAAACCATACTTTAAAAGAAAACAAAAATGCCACAGGCAGTGGAAGAAGTACGGCACTTCATCAACATACATAAAGTATAAAAAGAGCAGAGCAAAGTTTCAGCTCAAAAAAAATTCAGGCGTACAAAAATTATTTAACGTTCAGGCTCAAGCATAATAAAAGAGCACTTTCTTCAAAATCAAGAGCTACCTCGCAGCATGACCAGACTTTGGAATGGATAAAATCCAATATTGAAACATGCAATTTTGACATCTGCAATGAAGATATGCAAAACAGATTTAAAGAATTGAATTCTTATAAACACGCAAATAGAGTGCAACATGAAATGCTTCCTAATCAAGCCCTGCTAATCAACCAACTTGTAAACAAGAATACATTTCAGAAAATTATTAACCAATTACGAATTGATAGCAGTGAAGGCCCTGACGGCATCCCTAGTTTTATTACTAAAATGTCCCGTGCATTCATCATTGATTCTTTAGTTCATATTATTTCCAGTTGCATCTCCCATCCATTCCTTCCAAGACTATGGAAGACTTTTAGAATTACCCTGACTCCAAAACAGGCTAGTAGTATTAACAATATAAGCTACCGTCCAATTGCTGTATCGTCAATAATCGCTAAAATTATTGATAAGATCATGCTGCCATATCTTCAGGATGCGATCTTCGCTAATGCACCAGTCAACACGCATTTTGGTCCTACAGGGCGCTCCACAACAACAAACCTAGCTGACACCATTGTGCACATCCAAACTGCGTTTCAGGATAAAGCACAATGCGATGTCTTTTACTTAGACATCAAAGGTGCTTTCGTCAACATTGACCACAAGAAAGCCATTGAAACACTGAAAAATCATTTTCTCATTGACGCAATGGTTATATCCTATCTACAGTACAGCCTAAATCATAGAAATCTCATCTTCCCCACTAATACTGATAAAAGTCTCGTCACAACCACAACAGGCATTCCTCAAGGAGGTGTTCTCTCCAGTGTTATATTTTCAGCATCTCTACAACCACTTCAACAAGAAAATCTAAATCTGCTGGCTCCTGCCGATGATTTAAAGTTGTTTATTATTTCCAAATACTGTGATGACGTTTCCAAGGTTAGCCATGATGCGAATTTACAGATGTGCGGAATCATCGAGTATCTGAAGAATGTCAATCTGACTATAAATACAAACAAATCTGCTCAAATAACTTATTCCTTAAAAAAAACAACCAAAACACATAGAAATTAAAATTGCAAATGTTTCAATTCCCAACGTATTTGCTCACAAAGACCTAGGAGTTGTTTTTGACAAAAATCTCTCATTTAATTCTCACTATGTATATGTTGCCAAAAAATTCAAAAATCAAAATGGCTGATCAAGCAAGAAACAGCGGCGATTCAAGATAGAAAAACAGACATAAACCATGTTCAGAAATGCATTTTGCTCATTCTGTCTCATGCCTCCGAAATCTGGTCTGGCGCTCCTCAAGTTACCGTAAAATTTCCTTGCCCTAGAGTATTGTGTTCTTAGTTGGCTGAACAATAAACTTCGTTTTCCCCATAAAATATCCAGGCAACAGCTTTATAAAAACTTAAAAACAAAGCCTCTGGTACAGATGATCAACGAGTCTGGAGTGATGCTTCTTGCAAAGTTAATTACTTCTGCAACCAATTCACCAACCTTGCCAACATAATAGCTCCCACCAACAGAGAAAACTCACGAAACCAACTATAATTCAAATCCAAACTCTCCGGACTAAAACAAATGGACAGGATGTTCCCCAATGCATCTCTTCACCTCATAAATTATCATAACATTGATTGTAAGAGGTTGCTCAACTCTGAAGCCTACAGGAGTCTCATTTCCAAAAAAAATATGAAAAATACAAACAACTGCCTGCCTGCAACCCAGTAACTACATCCGAGAGCCAAATGTGTTGTTCTGCAATATATATTTTTGATCATTATAATTCATATTCGTTGTTAATGTATATATAGAATATCCTATGTATTTTTTTTGTTATATATATATATATTTGTCTCCTTTGTACCGAATTTATGCCTCTACCCTAGTGCTGTGATGGGCTTGCTGTAGTTGCAATAAATGAAAATTTATTTATTATTTATTATTCATTTGTATATATGAATGTGTTCCCCATGTTTAATAGCCGTAAGCGGGTGTCTTTTAGGAGAAAATAATAATAATAATAATAATAATAATAATAATAATAATAAAATATAGAGTAGAGAAATTTCTACATGTCTCACAATGTTTCTATAGGGCTCCATTGATACTCCTAGAAATTTCGGGAAATATCCCTACCTTTTTTTCCCACATGTAACTCTATTCTGGAATGTTCCGAAACATTTCTACAGTGTTGTAGAAAACTCCCGAATGTTCTGAAAAGCTCATAACGGCTCTATAAATCTCCCGAATGTTTTAGGGAAAAAAAATTAAAAAATAGATGGAAAAGAAGATAAAACCAACTACACGTCTTGGTTTTCAGTCATTAACTTAAAATATTTGAAACCTGAGATTGATGAGAACTATTTAAGCACATATCTGAATTTTTGAACATAATTAGCATTAACCTTAATAGAACAGATGACCACAAGCTACATACAGCATCAGCCAAAAAAAATTCTATTTCACCTATAGTCGTTTACTCCAAAAGTTTGTTTAGTTCTCCCTGCGTTTATTTAAGCTATCCACTTCCGCAACGGCAGATGGAAGTTTGTTCCAGCAATCAATCAAGCACACGCTTGCTAAAGGCAAATTTCCGGTCCTCTATTCTCCAACTTTCTTTCCTCAAATTCAAATTATGCCCCATCAGGTTCATAAACTGAAACAGAAATAAACCCTTCATAATTGAGCTTGTAATGTTCAAACCATTAAAGGTCGTATACACCTCAATCATATCACCTTGCAGTGGCCTAATCAACAGACTCTGCTATTTGAAGAATTTAAATCTTTCTTGTTAAGAGTAACCTTTTGTTCCCATCACCAATCTCGTTGCCCATCTCTCTACACGTTCCAGCAGATCTATATGCTTCCTAATTCGAGGCCTCCAGACCTGTCTGCAGTACTCAATGTGAGGCCTAACCACAGAAAGGGATAAATAAGTGTGACGCACAAAGTCCCGATAGCCAAAATCCCGGCATACTGATTGTATTTAAAAATATACAAAGGGTACATATCTCAGAAATTAATTGAGATTAAAAATGTTTTTCATGTAATTAAAACGGCCGCTAAATGCAATAAATTTATATTTGAACACATAGAACATGTACATTGCCGTTACGCAAACAGTATAAGATAATGTTAATATTTTGTGTAATATTAATTAATAAACAACACACACTTTATACTGTATATGTGTGTGTGTGTGCATTAGTAGTAGTGAGGTCACTTTGAACCAAACCGACAAGGGGGGCGGTCTGTCAACTCACATCTCCCCACCCCACCAACCATCCCCTCTCCGCGCGGCGGACTGCCTCCCTTCCCCCACCCAGGCCGCTAGGTGGCGCTACCATAGAAACATTTTGAACCGATTTTGTCAGCGGGTGGTCCGTCGACCCATCCTCACCGCTAGGTGGCGCTGCCATAGAAACACTTTGAACAGAATTTCACTGTGGGTGGTCTTCCACCCCCTTTCAGTCTTTGCCGCCAGGTGGCGCTGCCACCGAAACACTTTGAACAAAACTGACTGGGGGTTGTGTTCCACCCTCCCTCCCTCTTCTCACCCCCGCCTCTAGGCGGCGGCACAGTGTCAAAACATGCATGGTGTAGCATGTCTTATGACGTCATAATACTTTGTAGTAATTCAAAGATGTAGTAATTCAAAGATTAATGACTATACTAGAGGCCCAGATGACATTCCAGGCTTGTTTTGGAAAAGGACTGTTATTTGTTTGTTATTTAGTTTTTAGGAGCATTAGCAATTAAGACCATATTGCTCCGGGATATGCGGTGGTCATTCCTTGACCTTTCCGTATTTGGTGGTGACGGGTTCGAACCCCGGTCTAATCAAGAAGCGTGTGCTACGCACTGCTGCTCCTTCCCACCTGGCTACGGAGGCGCCAGAAAAGGACTGTCACTACATTGAAACCCCTCATAGTGCTGATCTTCAACCTGTCTCTCAGGCTGGGGAAGTATCCTAAGCACTTTAAGCAGGTCAATATAGTTCCTATTTTCAAAAAAGGTGATAAAAATGACGTATGCGATTACAGACCCATAACCTTGCAAAACAGCCTGGCTAAACTCTTCGACACAGCAGTGCACAAACATCTCTTCGAATTCTTCAAGCCTCTTATCGATCAGAATCAACATGGTTTCTGCAGTGGCAAGTCAGTAGTCACAAATTTACTTCCTTTCTGGCAATACACCTCGGAAGCTCTTGATAACCACCTACAAGTTGACGCAGTCTACACAGACATATCCAAGGCATTTGATAAAGTCCCGCACGAACAACTTCTGGAAAAACTTAAGCTATATGGTATCCGTGACCCTTTCCTCTCATGGCTACGCAGCTATATTACGCATCGTTCCTTGAGAGTTATCATCGATCAAGTGAACTCAGACTGTTTTATACCACTAAGCGGAGTACCACAAGGCTCTCCCTTAGGTCCTCTTCTCTTCATTGTTTTCGTAAATGATCTTCCTTCTTTCATGTACACCTCCAATGTTCAAGTTGCTCTCTATGCAGATGATCTTAAGATCTACTCAGCAGTGAAGGAGACTACCGATTCTCAACAGCTTCAATGTGCTCTCAATAAATTCTCTCTGTGGCTATCTCTGAATGGCTTGTCTGCTAAACCCTCGAAGTGCAAAGTAATCTCTTTCTCATCTTGCAGATCTCCACAACTAATGAATACGGAGTATTGTATTAACTCTGTGATCATCGAAAGGTGTGACCAAGTTAACGACTTGGGGATTCTCTTTTCTAGCAGTGCTAAATTCGATGCCCATGTCCTTAAACTCACCAGGAAAGCATTCAAAACACTGGGCTTCATCAAACGGAACACATACAAGTTCAAAAACTACAGATATGCGGTTATCCTTTATAAAACTATTGTTCTGCCAATCCTTGAATTCAGTTCACCCATCTGGAATCCTCACACAAAGACTTTAACTAACAAAATTGAAGCAGTCCAAAAAAAACTTTGTCCGTTACCTTACGTACCGCAATCCTCTATTCTATCACTCAGTGTATTATGAATCGCTGTGTGATTACTTTCATCTGAGGCCTCTGTGCACTAGAAGAGTTACTGCTGACATCGCCCTTCCAGCCAAAGTAATCACTGGAATTTACGAAGCATCTGATATCCTGAGTAAAATAAACTTCAATGCTCCCTGTAGACAAGTCAGGAACCTTACACCGTTTCGCCTTGACTCTGCCAACAGGGACTTAATGAAGTTCAGTCCACTGAACAGAATCAGCAAATCAGCAAATGACTCTCGCATTGACTTCTTTGACAACTCCCAATCACTGATGAACTCCATCCACAAGTTTGCCTCTTCACTTAAACTGCAAAGTGACTAGCTCACATCTAATTATTGTAGCATTTTATTTGTTATATTATTTTTCTATTCTCTAACGGATTAATTATTACTTCTTTTACCGGTAACTTAACTTAATACAATCCTCTTTTGTACATATGCTTTTATTGTTTGAATCTATATCAATGTTTATCGTCCTGTTGGATTTCATATTATTGTTATTATGTTTATTAATCTGATCTCAGATACACTGCTAATGGTTACCTGTTGTGTATCTTGTTATTAATAAAATAAAATAAAATAAAAAATAAAAGAGAGCGTTTTGTTCCCCCATGCATTTGAAGGTGATTTTTTAATTTTGCAGCTGGTTGGTAGCACATGTATATTTTTAAAAGAATTTTAAATATGAAGACTATTTTAAACAACATGTTATTTTTAGGCAATAAATTAATTAGTCCTATTCGTGAACAAATCAAAGGTATTATTTGAACATTTCATGAACAAATCAATGGCATTATATAAACATAAAGTATAATTCGTGACCAATATTTGTAACCAATGGTATTTTTTAAAGTATTCATGAGCAAATCAATGGTATTATTTGAACATAATTAAAGTATTCATGAACAATATTTTTAACCAATGATATTTTGTCAGTTGAAAGTGATTTTCAATATAATTTTTAATGAAGACACAGAATTATAAAAAAAATTTATAATTCTCTGTCTTTTACAGAATTACAGAATTATAATAAAAATGAGCACGTGCTTGGTCTAACAACATGGATCTCAGTTCAGATAACATTGAATTTACAGCATTGAATATTTGATAAGAATCGAATTGTGAGAAGAGTCCTTTACCTTTCTTTTCCCCGTCAAATTCACGAACAACATCATAAGGATATACAGTGTTTAAATAAAATTCATATTAAGGCGCATTTAGGGCTAGAGCCTCAAGCTGCGAACAAATTTAGACTATGTATATAAAGTGCTTAGCATCATAATACACAGCCATTTTTGTATAAACAGAAAATTTTTAAGGTGGCGTCGTTTTAGGTTATATCTCATATTGTGAATACCTTCATAACGAGTTGCCATGATATTGCACTACTTCGAATAAGTAACGCTTCACCTAAGGAGAAGACTAGTGTTACTTATTCTCAGATAGGTACCACCACCCAGACAGCACTGTTTATACTTCATAACTGTTTTTGCCATCATTGCATCACTTGGGTACCTACCCACTCACTGACGAAGGGCCAAATAGCCCTGAAACAGTGCTGTCTGGGTGGTGGTACCTATCTGAGAATAAGTAACACTAGTCTTCTCCTTAGGTGAAGCGTTACTTATTCGAAGTAGTGCAATATCATGGCAACTCGTTGTGAAGGTATTCACAATATGAGATATAACCTAAAACGATGCCACCTTAAAAATTTTCTGTTTATACAAAAATGGCTGTGTATTATGATGCTAAGCACTTTATATACATAGTCTAAATTTGTTCGCAGCTTGAGGCTCTTAGCCCTAAATGCGCCTTAGTCTAAATACATCATACACCATCAGGCATCTCTCATATTGTGGAGTTATACTTTCATAACTGTTTTTGCCATCATTGCATCACTTGGGTACCTACCCACTCACTGACGAAGGGGCCAAATAGCCCTGAAACAGTGCTGGCTAGGGGGGAGCTTGATGATGTCCGGAGTTTCCGAGAATAGGTAACAACAGCCTTCTCCACTGGGGAAGCGTTGCCTATTCGAGGAGTTTATGAGTTTTTGAGTGGTGTGAGTTGAAGGAGTTACTGTCCCTTTCATTCTTCTACACTGTTTCTTTTCCTCTTCCACTCCTACTATAACTTTCCCCTCTACCTTTTTTGCTTTTCTAAGTCTAATAGGGACAAGTGGATATTCGAGTAGATATTCACATACATACATCAAATAGCCCTGAAACAGTGCTGTCTGGGTGGTGGTACCTATCTGAGAATAAGTAACACTAGTCTTCTCCTTAGGTGAAGCGTTACTTATTCGAAGTAGTGCAATATCATGGCAACTCGTTGTGAAGGTATTCACAATATGAGATATAACCAAAAAACGATGCCCACCTTAAAAATTTTTCTGTTTATAGAAAAATGGCTGTGGTATTATGATGCTAAGCACTTTATATACATAGTATAAAATTCATATATATCAATGAAATTTTCAACCCTCAGCGCCCGTTCAAGAAAGTATTGGTTTGGAAGAGTTTCCATTCAGGAACACCTCACGAGATTGATATAAATGTGAAACTATAATATCACCCATAAGTTTGAAGATAGCCGCTTCCCTCCTGTAAAAACTGCAGTCGTTTTTGAATGGATATGGTTTTAATTGACAAAATTTCCACCTCGAAATCATCGAGTTTAACATCGTGAATATCGTTGTTCTGTATACGACGAATAGTCAAAAAACCATTCCCACACACTGTTGCCAGATTTTCACTTATTCTGCATTCGGCGTCTTCTTTTTGGTTCAAATATTTTGTAAATTCCGGAAGTTTCTTTTGAAGCAGCATCCATTCTTCACACTTAATAACAATTATTTGAGAATCGGACTCCAACTGAACACAGGGTTTAAAATTTACACAAATCCAACCCGGACAAGCCATTTTGAAGACACAGAGCGATAGAAACTGTAATAGCAAAACTTAGACGCCATGGCTGGAGAGAGAGAGAAAGAGAGTTGAAACGAGCACAAATCAAAAACCCTTTTTAAACCAAATATCACCCTACTTTTCAACCAATCAAAAACAGATGCATACAAACAGGTGCAAAGGTATAAACTTCCAAACCTTTTTAAATCTGTAAATTGTTGAACTTTAGACACGTTCAATCGTGACTAAAACCATTGTATGGCCTAACAAGTCTTATGACGTCATAACACTTTGGAGTAATTCACATCATAACCCTTTGGCGTTATTTTTGGAACACAATTTCTAATTACATAGTTTATTTTTTACATTATTTTAAATTTGTTTTGTAGCCAATAAAAAAATAATTGCACGTTTATATGAGCGCAATAATAAGTACTGTGATCAAATAAACAAGGGGTCGTTTCAAGCTGAATTTCCTTTCTTTGTGGACAGCCGATTTTTTCTAAATTAATTACAGATGCATTGGTATATTTTGACAAAATCTGTTTCTTTTCTTCTCCTTTCACATAAATTATACTACACTTTGAAGTGACCATATCCAACCACATCCTTAAATCTTTTTGTTGAATGAAACCAAAATTCCATGGTAATTGATGACAGTTTTTAAAAATCCAAATATTTTGTCTCTTAATTGCGTTTGGTAATTCATTCCACCCACATGATGGGTACATTACAATGCTAAATAAATTTAACATGAATACTTAATTTTCTTATATTTCTGTCTCTTGGCAGCGTTTTGAGTGTTTCCACCCAGAATTTAACTGTGAATAATGAATTTCATATTTTGACAGCACAAAAATATTCTGATGTGTAAGCAAATTTCAATTAAAAATCTTACAAATACATCAATTGGGTACATGGGAAAAAGCCGATTATTTTCTCTCTTTCCGGACATTTTCTCTAATTTTAAAGGGTCCATTAATTACTTGTACACAGTTTCCGCAATTTTTTTCATGTTAATGTGTAAGCTTATTGGAATTCTGAGAAAAAAACCCAAGAACGTTATAATAATTATTAATCCCCTTGAGTTGGTGATGACGCTCTATATATTTTTGAATCATGAGGCATTAATCTGCTATGACACCGTAATCATCTTGTGTGGGTGGGGTCTCAATCTTAAATAAATGTTGAAAAACGTTTTATTAAGATTTTTTACTTAATATTTCTTAGATTTTCAGAGGTTTGGCTGCATTTGTTGGAGATTTACGCTATTTGGGGATGTGTGTTAGGCTGTTGAAAAAAATTTTTCCATCAAATAGTTTCTTTTATAAAATAATTTTCCATTCCAATAGTCTTTATCTGAAATCTTTTTGTAGATGTAGCTTTCTTGGAAATGGCTCTCTCAGGAATATGTCAGTTTTGTATTACGTGATTACAAGCTCAATATAAACCCTATTGTTCTTGAGCACTTTCTGGTTGCGTTTCATAATTTTTGCTGTTATTTGGTTGCTTTCAGTTGTAATTGGTGATATCGAATCCAATACTGTAAGTATTATTTATAATATTTGAATTTTTAACTTTACTTTACCTGTTTAATAAAAATTCATTTTTCAGAACATTCGTTTTTTTTTTTTTTTTTGTTGTTAACAATAGAAATAAGGTGAATGTTTTCTATTGCTGCTTTTCCATGGTAACAAGGCGGTTTTGAAATCACAATGATGTTATTGTTTATCGATAAGTTTAAATTTCGCATTCTTTCAAATTAAGTTTAAATTTCGCATTCTTTCAAATTGTTAATTTATACGATATTGTGTAAAATGTCCACCAAATTCATACGAAAAATGGGACGTGTAAAGGTGTGACTAGTGTATTTTTGATACCTTCGAGAACCTTCTAATAAGAAATTAAATTTGTTGGTTTTGAAATTTTTGCTGATATTTTTATAAATACAAGATATTTATGATTCATCGTTTTAGGTTCAATTTTAGATTTATCGTAATTGAACCGCACGCATTTCAACTAATAATAGAGTAGAAATAATATGCTTTTTTTTTCATGGTAACGATACGGTTTTGATAGCAGAACGATGTTATTGTTTATCGATAGATAGGCTTTAGCTGTCGAATCGTTAATGTAACCTTTTGCAGAATATTGTGTATAATGCACACCAAATTCATAAAAATTGGGATGCGTAAAGATTTGACAGGGACAATGAACATTTCTGATATATATTTTATTTTTTTTTCCAAAACGTTAAACAGTCTGTCAATATGGTAATCTTATTCTTTCGACAGTGTGTTTTTTTTTTTCATATTCTTAGTTGTACATGTAAAATTTAACAATTTGGTGTCGTTATCTTTTAGGTTATATTTCTAATAAATTACTGAAAAAATCTACAATTGTTTTAATAACCACTCTCTTTCTTTTAAGGTAACTGAACGTGTTGTCGGTGATGTTTCAAAATTCTGTATGATTATCGACATGGACGAATTAATGTTGAAATGTGGGACCACCTCAACGTCAACTGACCACAGACAGTTCCTGGAAATGGGTCAAAAATCAGCAGTCATCGATTTCCAGATGTTTCTAAATTCTGATGGAAATTATTTTATAAAGGAAGTTGCGTTTTTTGAAGGTGAAAATTTATTTAGCATTGTAATGTACCCATCATGTGGGTGGAATGAATTACCAAACGCAATTAAGAGACAAATATTTGGATTTTTAAAAACTGTCATCAATTACCATGGAATTTTGGTTTCATTCAACAAAAAGATTTAAGGATGTGGTTGGATATGGTCACTTCAAAGTGTAGTATAATTTATGTGAAAGGAGAAGAAAAGAAACAGATTTTGTCAAAATATACCAATGCATCTGTAATTAATTTAGAAAAAATCGGCTGTCCAAAAAGAAAGGAAATTCAGCTTGAAACGACCCCTTGTTTATTTGATCACAATACTTATTTTTGCGCTCATATAAACGTGCAATTATTTTTTTATTGGCTACAAAACAAATTAAAATAATGTAAAAAATAAACTATGTAATTAGAAATTGTGTTCCAAAAATAACGCAAAGGGTTATGATGTGAATTACTCCAAAGTGTTCTGATCATAAGACTTGTTAGGCCATACAATGGTTTTAGTCACGATTGAACATGTCTAAAGTTCAACAATTTACAGATTTAAAAAGGTTTGGAAGTTTATACCTTTGCACCTGTTTGTATGCATCTGTTTTTGATTGGTTGAAAAGTAGGGTGATATTTGGTTTAAAAAGGGTTTTTGATTTGTGCTCGTTTCAACTCTCTTTCTCTCTCTCTCCAGCCATGGCGTCTAAGTTTTGCTATTACAGTTTCTATCGCACTGTGTCTTCAAAATGGCTTGTCCGGGTTGGATTTGTAAATTTTAAACCCTGTGTCCAGTTGGAGTTCGATTCTAATGTAATTGTTATTAAGTGTGAAGAATGGATGCTGCTTCAAAAGAAACTTCCGGAATTTACAAAATATTTGAACCAAAAAGAAGACGCCGAATGCAGAATAAGTGAAAATCTGGCAACAGTGTGTGGGAATGGTTTTTTGACTATTCGTCGTATACAGAACAACGATATTCACGATGTTAAACTCGATGATTTCGAGGTGGAAATTTTGTCAATTAAAACCATATCCATTCAAAAACGACTGCAGTTTTTACAGGAGGAAGCGGCTATCTTCAAACTTATGGGTGATATTATAGTTTCACATTTATATCAATCTCGTGAGGTGTTCCTGAATGGAAACTCTTCCAAACCAATACTTTCTTGAACGGCGCTGAGGGTGAAAATTTCATTGATATATATGAATTTTATTTAAACACTGTATATTATTATGATGTTGTTCGTGAATTTGACGGGGAAAAGAAAGGTAAAGACTCTTCTCACAATTCGATTCTTATCAAATATTCAATGCTGTAAATTCAATGTTATCTGAACTCAGATCCATGTTGTTAGACCAAGCACGTGCTCATTTTTATTATTAGCTTCCCTTGTGCATATTGAAGAGAGAGCGGTGTGTAAAGATTTTATCAGAATAATTGTAAATAATTTTGTTAACAGTGTTGAATAAAAGACTTCGTTCATTATAATTCTGTGTCTTCATTAAAAATTATATTGAAAATCACTTTCAACTGGCAAAATACCATTGGTTAAAAATATTGTTCATGAATACTTAAATTATGTTCAAATAATACCATTGATTTGCTCATGAATACTTTAAAAAATACCATTGGTTACAAATATTGGTCACGAATTATACTTTATGTTTATATAATGCCGTTGATTTGTTCATGAAATGTTCAAATAATACCTTTGATTTGTTCACGAATAGGACTAATTAATTTATTGCCTAAAAATAACATGTTGTTTAAAATAGTCTTCATATTTAAAATTCTTTTAAAAATATACATGTGCTACCAACCAGCAGCAAAATTAAAAAATCACCTTCAAATGCATGGGGGAACAAAACGCTCTCTGTGAATTACTACAAAGTATTATGATGTCATAAGACATGCTACACCATGCATGTTTTAACACTGTGCCGCCGCCTAGCGGCGGGGGTGAGAAGAGGGAGGGAGGATGGAACACAACCCCCAGTCAGTTTTGTTCAAAGTGTTTCGGTGGCAGCGCCACCTGGCGGCAAAGACTGGAAGGGGGTGGAAGACCACCCACAGTGAAATTCAGTTCAAAGTGTTTCTATGGCAGCGCCACCTAGCGGTGAGGATGGGTCGACGGACCACCCGCTGACAAAATCGGTTCAAAATGTTTCTATGGTAGCGCCACCTAGCGGCGAGGGTGGGGGGAGGGAGGCAGTCCGCCGCGCAGAGAGGGGATGGTTGGTGGGGTGGGGAGAGGTGAGTTGACAGACCGTCCCCCCTGGTCTGTTTGGTTCAAATTGACCCCACTACTACTTGCATTCAATGTAAACTGGATTTTTCTTCCAGCAAAAACAGAAACTCCACCACAGAAAACAGACAATTTACGAAGCGATATGGCCTTATTCGCTGATGCTCCATGTATTCATGTGTAAAACAATATTACCTTTTATACCCCTTAAAAGATGATATTTGCACTACAAGATCATCGACTTTTGCCTGTTAGACAATCCCTGCTCCGATTCCAATAGGACCAGAGTCTCGTAATTCCTACGAGAATCTGTCGAAAATGTTTCAAGGAGCCAATTGATGGCCACTGGTGTAATTGTATTAATGTTAAACAAATGTTATCAATAAAATATTTGCCTTGCCTTTATAATAATTTCAGTTAATAAATTTTATCAAATGTATTTACCTGTGTAATCCATATTTTTCCCGTTGTATCCACAGCATCTCTTTCGCTATTCTCTAATCTCAAATTATAGCACTGAGTATTTTTAAACCTCTTGAACACAGTTTCAAGTCGGTATGCGCCTCCCTTGAGCTCATTTTCACAAATTAAATACTCTTTAAAATATAACGCATTCGAAATTGTACGACTGGCACGTGTGACAAAGAAGTCGAATTGTACGCATCTGGTTACTTGAAGCTGTTTCATCAAAACACTTCCACATTAGTCAATCGTTATTAACCTCTTGCATGGAAACAGTCGCGCTACTGCAAAGTTGCCTAACGTTTCCCAACTCTATTGTGGGGTTACGTTATTTGATAGCAAGCACTCCAGCACAAAAGCTAATTAATATCAATTTTGTCATTAATTTGTGTAACTCTTACAAAAGGTATATGAATTCTTTTTTTTATTTCTTTTTTATTTTACTAATATTGTATCATCCATGCAGGTATATTATGTGGTGGTATCTCTTTGTCCCAAAATATATGTTATAAAACTAAGAAAGCTGTATGTCTGCCAGCTGTCATATTTACAATTTTGTATGTGCAAATAGTACAACTATGCAGGTGAATTGAGTGCACTGAGTGGAGGGACAATGTGGGACAGCTAATTTGTAACAAGGCCTTCCTTTCGCCCAGATAAGGGCAGTCGCACTGTGAGTCATTGAATTCACTAATTCACGAAAGCATTCCACAAGTATTTCTATCCATGCTTAGTGCGCCACTGTCCATAATTCTATCACATTAATGGGTGGAGAAACAAAACTCGAACGGCTCTTTCCACAGCATTCCAAAGATATTCCACAGCGTTCATGTCCGCTGTCTGCATGTCTAATCACCACTGCTCTGTGCGAAGGTGTATTGTCCTGCAGGAAGAGTCCATTGCGCTCTGAGAGCACGATGTCTATTGCAGATTGTCTGCAAGGATGCGTCTATACGTACCAGAGGTCCTAAAGTGTGCCAATCGAAGAAGTCCCGACCATTTCAGACCGTCCACCTGCCTAAGCAGTTCCTTGTTGACATGACAGGTTCATAGTTTCATACGATTTCCACCTGAAACATACCCTGTCAATCGCTCGAAATAACAGAAAAATGGGACTCATTGGACCATAAGACTCAAATCCAATCATCCAATGTCCAGTGCCGATGTTCTTTTGCCTAGTTGAGGAATATATTCCTGTCTCATGGTGTTAGAAATAACCTGTTATGGGAGCTGCCGTGGGTCGGCAGCTCCCATAACCGGTTGCGGCTAATGATCACCTGATGGTGTTTGTGGAGTTTTTTCTGGCAATTCCCTAGTTGAAGTCTGTGTAAAATGTTTGGAGTCAAACAGCACCACGTGTTCCCCCCATTTCCACGTTGCTTGCACTGTGATGGCTGTGTCAGTTTACTGGAAATGCCAGAGAATTAAAAATTTATGGATATTGTACATGTGTAGTGTGGTGTACCGTTGTTCATCTGGTCATTTAGCCACTGGATCCCTGCTGAGGCCATGTGACTGTCTGGCTGCACTTTCTCCCCGTGCAGCCAGACCAGGTACACCAGTGTTATAATTATTTACTCTGAACACCTAATTTCCTGAGATTTCAGTGGCTAGGACCTAAAAATCATTTAATTAGTTTCATATCAATTACAGAGTGACTTCAATATGAAAGGTCTAAAATATGAGCGAAAGTTAATTTCAATGCATTTAAATTTAGGTGTGTGGGATATTCGCTTGCATTAAGATGGGGGGGAGAAGACTGGAGGGAAAAGACACAAATATAGGGGCAATAGAGAAGGCACCTCAAAGAAGTCAGTGGTGTAAAGTGCGTTTAGGATCTGACGGCACCACTGTTCCCCATATCCTCGTAATCTACATTGTCCTGTGTTACAGTACACTGTAAAGGCCAGAGATTTAAAAGTGTATGGATATTGTTAAGTGTGGTGTCGTGTACCCTTAATCATCTGGTCATTTAACCGTTCCACCCCTATTCGCGCCTAATGTTAGTGTATAGTGTGTTAGTGTCTAACGGCACCAGGAGTTTCCCACATCTCCGCGTTGCTTTCATTGTAGTTGTACAAGTTCACTGGGAAGGCCAGAGATTTAAACGTGTATGGACTTTGTAAGTGTAGTGTTGTGTTTCGTTGTTATTCTGGCCATTTAGCCGCTAGACCCCTGCTGGGGCCCAACGTTGTCCACACTATGCCTCGTGGAGGCAGACCAGGTACCCAGTAATTTTAAGTTTTCACTCAGGCAGGTCCTGCCACCTAATTTCCTGAGATTTCAGTGGGAAGGATCTATAAAAAAATATAATAACATAAAATAAAAAATAAATAATAATAATAATAAATAAATAAATCAATAATAATAATAAAAAATAAATAAATAAAATAATAACAATTTAATAGTATTGGGAAGTAGTCGCTGAAAGATGGGCCGAAATGGGTTTTCGAATGCATTTGGAATTTTGACAATTTTTTTTTTACATTATGACATCGTATGGGGCATTCGTTAGTGTTTAGGCAGAGTAGGGGGGGTGGGAGACTGAAGACAGGGGGAAAGCCAGAAATATGGAGCCAATAGGGAAGGCGGCCCCAGGTCAAAGTTTTAAATTTAAATTTAGACTATGTGGGGTTACGCCGTGAAAGTGAACAGAGTAGGGGAGAGACTGAAGGCTAGAGTGAGGAAATAGGAAGTAAGGTGTCGATAGAAGAGGTGACCCCTGTGGTCAGTGGGGCAGGCCGATGTCCCACCAGGAGGAAAATGAGGGCGAGGAGGGGAAGAGACAGTGAAACCATCTCCTTCCCTCTCCAGGGAAGTGGAAAGAAAGTACCGTGCAACAGAACACGGGTATAGGATCTCCCGTGGCGTTGGCAGCAGGGCCGCTATGAGGTGAAGTCCATTAGTATTAGCTTTACCATTAGTAGAGGAATATGATGCAAGAAAGCAAGCTTATGCAGCATCAGCTAAACTCCCCCCTCATTTCACCCCTCCATTCGTTCCAAATGCCAGCTCAGCCTTACAATTATTTAGGCTACAGCTTCCAAAATAAAAGATGGAAGTCTGTTCCACCAATAAACTACTCGCTGGCTAAAGGCAAATGTCAGCACATCAATTCTACAAGAAACTTTCCTCAATTTGAAACTGTGCCCACTCAGGTTTTTAATCTGAGCAAGAGAAAGAGTCCCATCAGCATTCAGCTTGTTCAACCCATTCAAGGCCTCATACACCTCAATCAGATCATCTTGCATGTTGCAATTTGCAGATATTCAAGCCTTTCTTGGTAAGAGCACCCCTTTGTTCCCCTCACCAAACTTGTTAGCATTAGCATTAGCATCAGTAGAGGCATATGATGCAAGAAAGCAAGCTTATGCAGCATCAGCCAAAAAAAAAATAAAAAAAACCCTTTCACTTCACCCCTCCGTTCGTTGGAAATACCTGTCCAGCTGAGCTTTAAATTTATTTAGGCTATCAACTTACACAACAAGGGATCGAAGTCTGTTCCACCAACCAACTACCAGTTAGCTAAAGGCAAATTTCCGCACATCTATCCTACCTCTGTCTTTCCTCAATTTGAATTTATGCCATCTCAGGTGATTATTCTGAGCAAGAGGCAGTGTCCCATCAGGATTGAGCATGCGCATGCTCAAACCATTCCAGGTTTTCTCACCTGTTTCAGATCACCTCGCCGGTGCCTAGTCTCCAGACTCTGTGATTTGCAAAATTTAAGCCTTTCTTCGTAAGAGCAACCCTTCGTTCTGTTCACTGACATTTTTGCGCTTCCCGTACTCGTTCCAGCAGCTCTACATCCTTCTTGAAATGAGGCCTCCAAACCTGTATACGGTACTCAAGGTGCGGCCTAACCATTGCCTTATACAACGGAATAATCACCTCCCTATCCCTGCTAGAAAAATTCCTGTATATCATTGATAAGATACCAGGAGCTACACTTGCAGCCCGTCTGCATTGCTCAGAGAACTTCATATCTGCCTGCACAATTACCCCCAGGTCCTTTTCATTCTCTACCACTGTCAGTGTAGTACCACAGAGTTGATACGTTGCTCTGGAGTTGCTGTTTCCCATATGTTGCACTTTACCTTTGTCGATGTTAAATTTCATTTGCCACCTCTCAGCCCATCTGCTCAACCTTTCCAGATCCTGTTGCAGCAGCATAGCGTCAGTAGCGTCCTTAACAACCCTGCCAACCTATGTATCGTCTGCAAACTTGGACATTAAGCTTGATATACCATCATCAATATTATTGATAAATACAGAAAACAACAATGGACCCAACACTGAACCCTGAGGGACTCCACTAATAACATTAGTCCACGATGAGCAGTGTCCATTAATTACCTCTCTCTGTCTTCTGCCACTCAACCATCCCTTTATCCATAGCAATAATTTGCCACCAATGCCAAACTGTTCCAATTTGTGCAGCAGTCTTCCATGTGCAACAGTATCAAAAGCCTTTCTAAGATCCAAATATATAATATCAAAGTTATTCCCTGCATCCAATTCTTTTGTGACTACACCATAATATGCAATCAAATTGGTCAGGCAAGACCTTCCCTTAAAACCATGCTGTGTCTGAGCTATAACTGAATTCTTGTCAAGATGATCCTGCAGTGCTTCTTTAACCAGTGCTTCCATTAATTTTCCTGAAACAGATGTTAAACTCACAGGTCTATAATTACTTGTGTCAGCCTTTGATACTCCTTTGTGAAATGGGGTTACATTTGTACATCTCCAGTCTGTTGGTACCTCCTCTGAGTCCAAGGAAGCTCTCAAAGTTAAGACTAACGGATTGCTTACTTCATTTGCTGCCTCCTTTAATATAACTGGATAGATCCCATCCACCCCAGGTGCCTTTCTTGTATTTATTTTCAATAATTTCTCCTCCACTTTACTGTCAATTATTACAAGATCATCAAGATCACCTCCATCTATGGCATTCTCCTTCCTGAATAACTCGTCATGTGTGAATGTCGATGCAAAATATTGATTTAGTTTGTTAGCTACCTGAGCAGTATCATGAACAGTTGAACCATCGATATCAAGTGGACCAATCTGATTTATCCCCTTCCTTCTAGAGTTTACATAAGTAAAGTATTCCTTGCTGTTTTTCTCTGCATCCCTTTCCAAAGATTTCTCGTAATCTGCCTTCGCCTGCCTAACCTCCTATGTGACTTGGTTACAGATCAACTTATATCTATCATAGCCTTCTGTGTCACATGTTAATTTATATGTATCCCATGCATTTTTCTTCTCTGCCATATGTCTCATTAGTTCATCTGACATCCATTTAGACCTGAACCTTGAACAATATTTCTTATATATAATCTTTATTGTATACAGACGTGGTATACACAATAGACCCTTCACAGCAGGAATGCCAGGGGTCTTAGTTTGTATTGTAAAGCCTAGTAGCTTCCAAGATAATTTCTTTGAATGCTTTCCATTTTGAGTTTGCTGTTGGTAACATCATCAGTTGGTCCCACTGTATAGAATTTAAATACTGTCACAGACCATTGTAGTCGCCTTTCCGAAACCAATAGCCCTTTCCTTTACCCCTGATGTTTACCCCTGGAGTTACCTCCTTGAGTAAATCCCACTTCAGCACACTGTGATCACTGCCACCTAGTGGTTCCTGTATCTGCAGATTCTTAATGCATGATGAATCACTACTGATAATCAAATCAAGAGTATTGCTCCCTCTAGTTGCTTCCCGAAAATGCTGATTTAGAATACAATCATCCAATAAATCCACAAAAGCCTTGCTAGTGTGTCAGTGACCAACCCAAAAATTCCAGTCAATATCTGGGAAATTAAAATCCCCCATTATAAGACTCTCTGATTTACTGGCCCACTCTGTTTTCCTGTTCAGTTCCTTATTATACTCATCAGAGTCATTAGGCCTATAGCACACTCCTACTCTCAATTTTAACTCCCAATGCTTATGTCACACCAAATTGTCTCGACACTGCACTGTCCAGAGATATCGACTGGCTTCACTTCCTTGGATTTTATGTGTTTCTTAACTAATAGCATAACCCCTCCTCCCTCCATATTCTGTCTATCCTTTCTGTAGACGATGTACTCCCCAAATTCCAGTTCTGCACTACTTATATCTGTGACACCACGTCTCTGATATGCCAACAATATCCGCCTTTGATGCTTTGAGCAATACCTCAAATTCACCAAATTTATTTACCAAACTCCTAGCATTGGTGTACACGCAAGTATACATGCACCTTTTCTTTTACTTAGCTACCCTAACACAACCCTTGTGTTTACTTGTACCCCAATGACTCCCAGCAGACTCCGAAATATCCTGCATCTTATTTTCCAAGCTGCTGCTCATTCCAATAGAAGCAGTGCAAGAATCAGTTTCACCTCTGCCAGTGGCTACTGTTAATCTATTAGTCCTTGTATCCCCGCAATCTAGCAGTTTTCCGACCCACCTAACACTGCCTCGATAGCATCAGCAAACATTCTTGCACTCTTTCTATTTAAGTTTATCCCATCCCCGTAGAAGCAGTCTGTCCTGTTAACAAGTACAGTCCAGGCTGAAAAAAATTCCACCCCTTGAGCCTTGCACAATCTTTCCATGGCCGAATTGATCGATAGGTTTCTCATCATATACTCCCTTCTATCGTGTCTGGGCAGAATTGCAGACACTTTCAAATTCAACCCTAATTCACGGCTTTTTTTCAACAGTGACCTGTACTTGTTAAGTAATTCCGCCGGTCTGGTACTCTTAATATCATTAGTGCCAACGGGTATAACTATATCGACTTTTTGTGCCCTTAAAAGATGATATCCGCTCTAGAACGTCATCATCATTTGCCCCTGGCAGACATACCCTGGTCCTGTTCCACCTATCCTTTTTACAAAGCATGTTTCCCGTTTCCCTGACAATAGAGTCACCAACAACTACTAGTTCCTTTGGGACCAGTGCAATCTGCCTTGGGGGTTTTCGCTGTGTTGTGTGATGCCTGCCCAAGTGCAAGCTCTGGTTTTGGTGTGGGCAGCTGAGAGCTTGATGGGCCCCTCACTTTTAATCCTTCGAGGGCATCCACCCTGTCCTTCAAGCTCTCATATAGGCCCATAACAACGCTGAGTTGTCGCCTGATTTCCTTAAACTCCTTGCATCGCGCACAGACAAAGACATCCCCCATGGCAGTATCATGTCCCGTACCGGAATGATCCACAAACATCAAGCAAGTAGTGCATTTTAATAGGCTGTGATTCTGAGGGTAACTGCCACCCTCAGTTCTCCCCTGAGCCACAGCACTCCCATTAGCTTGAGCCTTTTGCTTTTCTGCTCTGGTGTGAGTAATGATTTCAATTTAATTTCAATAAAATTTCAATTTCAGTACAAAATTAAAACCCTAAACTTGTGTCCCAACACCGTTATAACGCTATATTTATGTTTGAGTATCGAGTGTTATCTACGAAATCCCTTGATACAACTTCCGTATCAAGTTAAGTATTATTTATTTTTGCTAATTATTTATGTAACGTAATCTAAGTCGTTATATGTATATAGTTAAAAGTACAATTTAATTGACAATGAAGTTCAACTACATTAATAGATTTAATGATTAATTGACAATATTATATTATGTACTATACTATACTAAGCTTATGCTATCTAGTTCGAGGTATTTTCTATCGCGTAACAATGGCGGCAAATTACGAACGGTAAATCTACGGACACTTAAGTATCGATTAACTTCCAAATCTCGCTGTCTCAATTCAGAATAAACTAAGGATCCTGACTAGCTACTTATAGAAAATAATTTGATATAACAATTGGTTAATAAATCGGCTAAATATGGATAAAAAAAACCTCTCATTCAACGGAGCTTCAACTTGTAACACGTGGATTTTATACCCTTACTGATACTAAGTAATACCTACAAAATCTCTATCTATGTTAAATTTTAAACTAAGTATCGTAACCAGGAATATAAAGCTACTCTAGAAAATAAGTTAATATATCAATTTAAGCTAATAAAACAGAAAATATATCAGAAAAAACTTCTGTTCCAGGAGCGACAATAAGCTACTTCCGGACAGGCTACACTCGTTCTGAATTCTCAAATCAATCCCTGGTAGGTCTTCTATTTGAGTTCTACCTCTTCTAAAGAGATGGCAACTTCTAGGGTTGTAGATAATTCCTGGGACAAGTCCTGTACTTGCAGTACTGGTTGTTGAGGTTGTTCTTGCAGTCCGTCATAAAGTTTTTCGGTTTTAATCTTCTTTCATTTAAAGAGGAGAAATGCTGTTTGGTGATACGTTTTGTCTTTGCATTGTCATGTTTGAGGGGCATTTCCTCTTTTCCTCAATGCATGGCAATTTGCACCCTTCTTCTCGCGAAGAGGTCCTGGCCGAATTGTGACAATGCATTATAATCCTCTTCGGGTTCAAGGAGGAGAAATTCTTGTCCTCTTGGAAGATATCTCACTTTTGCAATCAGAATACATCTTAGGTCTTCATATATGGGACAGTCAAACATAAGATGGTTCCAGTCTTCTATTTCTCCACAAGTGCAATGTGGGTTGTCTATGTGTCAGAAGCGAGCGAGCTTTGCATTGAAGGGGCCATGCCCTGTTTTTAAGTACGTTGTATGAAGTCCTGGGAAGAACCATGATGGTGATTTCGGGTATACTCTATTTGTCTGTGGAAAAATCTTGCTGGTGATCTTTCCTTTGGTGGTACCAGCCCATCTGTTTTGCCACTCCTCTAGCAGGTGGTTTTCTAATCGTACTTTTTCTGCCTTCCTATTATTAGGGGGATCAGTTGTAAAATTCAGGAAGCTAACTGGGACTCCTTTAGAAAGGTAATAGAGCATTCCAGTTTTAACGATTTCTAGGTCTAGTGGGAGCGTTCCTGCTATTACTTTTAAAGCTGGAGTACTCACTGTACTGCAGGTGCGGGATATGAGATTGCTGGGATAAAAACTGTCTTATAATAGAGTGCCAGCGTTCTCTTGTTGAGACCCCCGTCTCTACGTGAGACCCTGGCCACCAGGGCCGAGTAATTCCTGATCTTCGTTCTGATGTATTTAAGGTGTGGCTGAAAGGATAGTTTACTGTCTAGGAGAATACCTAAATATTTGAGCTGTGGCGCCAATTTTATCGGGCTCTCATCAATTTTAATTTGGGGTGGTGTACGCAGGTCGAGAGAGCCTTTAAGAAGAATGGATGAAGTTTTCGCAGGTGATATTGTGAGAAAGTTCTTTGCTGCCCAAGTTTGAAGCAGTTGAAGGGCATGATTGGCCAGGATCTCAAGCTGAGCTCTTGAGTTTGCTTCATCTGTAAGGATGAGGACCTCCGCAAAAGCGTGGGATTTAACTTCCAACAGGTCCATCCTCAAGAACTCATTGAAGACAATGATCTAGAGCAATGCCCAGCACAGACCCCTGCGGACAGCCTCTGTAGATCTGTTTTACTATATTCTTGTACGGGGTATTGATCTCGACCTTTCTCTGTGATAGATAATCTTTTATGGTGTTGAATAGATTTATTGGCACCCTGGCCTCCCTCAGTCTAACGAGGACACTCGGCCACCAGAGTGAGTCAAATTCCCCGGCGAAGTCGATGGAGATCAGGAGGAAGTATTTCCTGCTGCATTCCCTCACTGCAGTGAGCAGGTTTTTCAATGCATCTATCGTGGAGGAACCTGGTTTGAATCCATATTGGTTCACTGCTGGTAGTAATGCTGCTTCATAGTACTGGAAAATTCTTTTATGCAGCAATCTTTCCTATAGTTTACTGACCACTGATAGAAGTGCAATGGGTCTATACGAGTCTGGATTCTCTGGCTGTTTGATTGGGTTCTTCAAAATTAACTTAATTTTTGCTGTCTTCCATTCAGTTGGTTTTTTCCTGCTTCCATACAGCAGTTAAACAGATCCAACAGAAGCTTCGGTGCGTATTCAGCTACCTTTTTAAGAATTCGATCAGATCTAAGCCTGGACATTTCTTGGGTTTGATCTCTGCGACGTCTACTAGGAGCTCCTCCCGTGAGAAAGGGGACTCCTGCTGTGACGTGTCATAATTCTGGTTTTCTTGTCACAATTGGTGCTGTTCTTGTTGGATCGGTATAGCTGGGTCCTTGAAAATAACGCCGAGAATATTTTCCATTGATTGCTCCCAAGTTGTGATGAGCACACCCTGCGGTGTCCGAGTGGATGTTAAAACTTCACCTCTGGGGAGTTTGTTGATGGTGACTTTGAAAACCACCCCCCAGGGGTTAGCATTTCCTGTTGTGGTGACCAAGCCCTCCCATGATCTCTTTTTACTTTTCTTGATAGTTTCTGTATAACGATTCCTGACATCTCTGTAATGCTGCCTAAGCAATTAAACTTTTGCAGCTGGCCAGGTCCTCCGTGCTCTTTGGAAGTCTTTCTTTGTTTTAATTACTTCTCTCCTTAGTTGCTGAATCTCAGCTGTCTACCAGGGAACTGCACCAGAAAGTGGGTTTTTTCTTTTTATAGCTGTTGCACTGGCACTTGTAATAATTTCTATTACCTTGTGTTGGCATGACTCAGGATCACTCCATTGGTCCAGCATCTGTTGGTTATTTTCTACCGTTGCAGTCAAGGAGTTCCTGAAGAGCTCCCAGTCTGCTTTACTTAGGGCAAATCTGTTATGGAGTTGCTTGATTGGCGGTGTTCTTGTTAGAGTTCTGGTAATTTGAAAGGTTATTACACGGTGATCTGATGTTGTCCATGAGTCTTGCACCCTCCAGTTGGTTACGAACGGTGCAATACTTCCTGTAGCAAGAGAGACGTCAATCGTGGTTTCGCAAAGGCTGTTGCAAAAGGTCGGGAGCTGATGTGGCTGATTAAGGACTGAGATCTGGGAGCCGATGAGGAACCTCCTCAAGAAATTGGGCGTTCCTGGTACCCCGTCTGTCCAGTGTTGTGCTAAACCAGGCTGGCGAGCGGCAGTTTACGTCTGCACCAATTATTATCTTTTGATTCGGTAGTACATCAAGGAGGTGTTGCAAGGTTACAATTAAGTAATTAATTGCAAAAGTGATTTCTTCTCCTGGTCTACAATATAGTGCAACAATGTAAAAGGCGCACAAGGCTGCAATAATGTGGGTACAGGCAGCCAAAGCCGTACAAAGTTGGGCAATTCTGGTAGCAGTAATATGTTGGTTCCTGATTAGGATAGCCACCCAGGGGGTGTCCACATCCGTCTGAATTATCTTTCAGTTCAGGGGATATCCCCTAACACTTTTTGCGTTCCCATATGGCTTCTGGAGTATGAAAATATCAGCATTTTCTTCGTCCTCTTTGACACGGATTTGGTCGGTCACTGCTCTGACCCTCTGCGCATTTACTTGAAAGAACTTAATCATAGTAGTGTTAAACTTTTTAATACGTGTCCCCATAATCGATTCGTCCTTGTTTTAAACTTCTGGCTGTTATGTAGGTTGGACACTTGGGATCCCTGATTGAATGGTGGTAGTCCATTCTCAGTGACTTGCAGTTTATGCTAACTGACTCCTTGGCATTGATGGGGCAAGCATTGTAATCATGCCCTTTCTCAGAGCAGTGACCACAGGTGGGGGTGGTTTGCATTCATGTGTGGGAGGTGTGGCCGTATTTGCAAAACCTAAAGCATTTGGGCACGGCTATATGTTCCCGGAAGCGGTGGCTTCCCCATTCTATGTAGATCCTAGCTTGATTCTTTATCACCTACCATGCTGCCGGTGAGAGCTCCACGATCCAGTTTGTACTTGCGCCATTCCTGGATGTAATAGAGTATCTTAGCTTTACTAGATTGCGCGATTCCACGTCAGGAAGTGTTTTTCGCAAATTCCTCTGATATATTTCTTCTGCTAGGTGTTGTGTTGAGATTTCTTTACTGATGTCAAAAATGACTATGGACGGTATCTTTCTTTTGGGTGACTCAACTTTGAGTCCAAGGGTTGCAATCTTGGGATTCTTAATGATGCTTTGCACTTCTTTTTCCCTCTCCGTTTCAATTACCACTCTCACATTTCTCATCTTTCTAATTCCCCTAATTCTTGTTTGCTTTAATTCCTCTTTCATGTTGGCTATTATCTTGTTTTTTTTGTCCTCACTAGTACAGGTTTCTTCTGTATCCTTTGGCCGGAATATCACTATATTCGGCGCTGGTCGAAGCGGTTTCTTTGTGATTGGTTTCTTTCCCGCTGTTGTTGATGGTGCCGGAATCCTCAAGGCATCGGAATAGGAGTGAGAACGCTGTGGCGTCTGTTTTTCTCTCTCTTATAGTAAGGCATCAAGTTTTGCCTTAGATTTTTCCTCTTCCAAATGCTCCGTAAGAAGGATTGTCTCTAACTGGCTCCAGAAAGCGAGATTGTCGCCGCGAAAGGAAGTAGTAATCCGGCTGGTTGGCTCTTTCATAAGGGTTCATAGTTTTGTCCTCAAGACAAGTACCTGTTCCAACACTGTACCCTCTGGTAAGGTAGGATCCAAGGGCACAAATGGTTGCTGTTTGTTTGGGCCATCATTATTTTTTCTGCTTGCTTTGCTCGGTCGTTCCCTTGCAGAATTTGCGAGTTGTTGTTTCCCTGCGATTCCTTTAGTTCGGATTGGCTCCGTGTCTCACGATCAGAATAGGGTACAACCATTTTCTTATACTTTTTCTTTAAGGTTGGGGTAGGCTGTGGGTCCTCAGTCTCATCCAACAGCTCGACTTCAGGGGAATCTTGGGATTGATTTTCTCTCTTATCCTGGCACACAAATGTTTTCTCCATGATAATTCGCCTTACCCATTTTAGTTCGGTAAACGGGATGTCTGTATGTATCTTTTGAAAAAAAATAAATAAAATAAATAAATAAATAAACAATTTTTTTTCTTCCGATTGATGCAAACCACAAGTTAGTGGAATAATTTGTTTTAAAAGCTAAAGTTGATAAACGCTGTCAGACGTCCAATATTAAGAAAGAGTTTAAAGTCAGCCACGGAAAGTTTATGGAAGTGAGGGAGGGACACGGAATTCATTATAAAATCAATTGTAGCACAGTGGAAGCAGCGAGGAAGACAATACATGTCTTGGTTTCGCTGTCGTCAGCGAGGGAGGTCAGTGAGAGGAGACCTGGTGAGAATTTCAAGGTCAGCAGAGTTCTAGAATGTTCCAATACGCTCAAGTAACAAGTAAATTTAAACACTGTCAGCACACAAGGGGGAACCCCGCCCAGTCAAGGTCGCCTAGATATATTCGCGGCGGCCAAAGCAAAGAGTGACCGCGCTCTCCAATGCTATGTACATGGCGGCGTGGTGACTTGACCCATAGACAATAGCGCAAGATAAATAACGAAAATATCTCAGCGCAGAACCCAAAAATCAAAAAATAAACTCCCAGGATAGTCCACACAACGAAGAATCCGGTGGCATAAGTTTTAAAACGAAAGTCATTGTTAAGACTAATTTTAAAAGAAAAAACCAAGTGCAATAAACTTGTGCGACTAACCCTCAGGATCAGAATGGCCCATCGCCGGGTCCAATGTTAGTGATTTTTTTTTTTTTTTTTTTTTGTTCTTTATGTTCTTGAGTGAGGATGGCACCTAGGGAAATGAGCATCTCCACCTTGATCACCTCCACCAGCGCAAAACCTCTGTGAAACGGCCTGAAAAAAGTGTGTCAGGGCTCTTCGTACTAGGCAGCAGCCAACACCTGGGCAGCTGCCCGTCCCAAGCTCGAGGAGCCATGTCTGGGGCCATTATTCACTGTTCCGGTGCTGGTCGGTGCCCTCACATTGGACCTGGAGGCTGGAGGAAGAGTAGGTTTTTCACTGTGCTGTCGCATGTTTTCAAGCTCCTGTTCAATGAATAGTTTAAAGGATTATGCTCGGCTATAATGCCGGCTATAAAGCCAAGCATTATAGCCGGCAGAATGCTTTCCAGCACAAGGTCACATTGAGCAGCATTTTAGAGATCACCTAAATCAGGTCAACCGGCAGGTGGTCTGTATACTTTGTCTCACTGCTGTGGACATCGGCTACCCGCTGGGACATTTAAAGAAGGGAAAACGTGCTAACGCTAAATATAACTGAACACAAACACTCCTCACGTAGTAGGAAGTGGTTTTATTGCATAGCAGTTGAGGGGAGGGGGGTCTTGTATGGTTTTTCACTGTGCGGTCGCATGTTTTCAGGCCCCAGTTCAATGAATAGTTTAAAGGATTATGCTCAACATCTTGTCAAGTTTCTAATATCCAGCGAATCAGTTTCTGGTGTCCTTTTTCCTAGGGCAAGTTGTAATCTTTAAATGATCAGGTAAACAACTTTATTCTCAATTTAAAAACTTGAATACATATCTTATTTTGTTCAGCCAAGCATTATAGCCAGCGGAATACTTTCAAGCACAAGGTCACGTTGACCAGCATCTTAGAGATCACCTAAATTAGGTCAACCGGCAGGTGGTTTGCATACTTTGTCTCAGTGCAGTGGACATCGGCTAACCGCTGCGGCACTTAAAGAAAGGAAAGTCGGGCTAACGCTAAATATAACTGAACACAAACACTCCTCACATAGTAGGAAGTGCTTTTATTGCCTAGCAGTTGAACTCTTTAAAAATAAGGAACTTGAGAAACTAAATAGAATTTGCAGTAATTTTTTTATAAATAAAAAATAAATAAAAATAATAAAAATTGCAGAAGCCTTCCGCCCCAACTGTAGTGCTACTTTAAACATTTGTTTCTTGCCAATTTCTCCCTCCTTTTAAAAATCATCATGCCTGGTCGCGCAAGCCAACACATTTGTGATTGCTGCGGAAAAAATATTAAAGACGTTTTGATCTCTGATGGCCCCTGCAAAAGAACCCTGGGGGAGTGCTGTTCTGGAAGATCTACAATTCCGAAGATAAGTTCCACGGCTGGAGCTAAATACTACTGCAGCCAATGCAAAAGCAGCATTTCAAGTGCTGGAAAAAACAACGCAGAGAGAGACAGCACAACAACTGACCAAATCTCTCCCACTCCTGCAGACTTATCTTTCGAGGAGCTACAATTAGTCGAAATCTACTGCCCAGAAAAGGGAAAGAGAAGTAGTTGTGAACCCAAGGATTCCCAACAATTGACTCGCTCGCACCGGGACGTTATTAAAGAGCCCAGCAAAGAGGTGAATAAAGATGCAAATAAAGAAACAAACGAAGTGCCAGAACCAGCTGCAAACTCGAACCCCACTCTATCCCCTCTAACTGGAAACCCAGTTGACGAAATTATGGTTATCAGAGGGACGCTTGAGGAGTATGTGGGAAAATCGAACAAAATTACTGCTGCTATCCGCACTGACCTCATTACCATATTCAGTATGATGCAGACGGTAATTTTAAATCACTACGTAGGCACCTCCGGAGCCAGGTGGGAAGGAGCAGCAGTGCGTAGCACACACTTCTTGATTAGACCGGGGTTCGAGCCCGTCACCACCAAATACGGAGGATGCGGAAAGGTCAGTGAATGACCACCGCATATCCCGGAGCAATATGGCCTTAGTTGCTAATGCTCCTAAAAAAAAACAAAAAAACAAACCAAACCACTACGTCGAACACGAAAAACTGCAAGCGAAATGGGAGGTTCGCCCACAGAAAGGAGGAACACAAATACAACAACGCCCCACTACCTTCGCGGAGGCGTCGCAGAATGGCGCTAAAGTCGCATCCCATAAACCAGATGGACCCCAAACCAAAACAGTAACAAGAAAGACAGAATCACATATAATCCTGATTAAGCCGACAGGTCTGCGCGCGTAGCACAGTGGTATCGTCACCGTCCTCCCCACACCGGGTGGAAAAGGCCTGGGTTCGAATCCCGTCAGGGACGCGAGGAAATTTAATGGGCTTTTTACACTCCGTGGCTGAGTTAGTTGGCCTCAGGCGTAGATAGAAAGGTTTTTCTCCCCAGTTACTGGGGTTTTTTCGTCCAGCAAAACAGGCAAATCAACCATAAAACATACGCAATTTACAGATACAAATACGAGTTAATGTATTTAATTACGGGCAACCCTAAAATAATAATTTGATTTTTTTTTTGATTAAGCCGACAGAAGACGCGCAGTTTGACACAAGTGACGCTGTAAAGGAGACCTTAACAAAAAATCTAAAAGACCAAATGAAGACGATCCAGATCAAAAGAACGCGGAAGACTAGACATCCAGGCGTGGTAATTGCAACTAACTCCAAAGAAGAGGCACAAACAATCTTAAGTATTGAAAATATGACCCAGTACGGTTTAAAGGCACAGGCTCCCAAGAAAAAAGTACCCTCAATTGTCTTATTTGATATACAGCAAGGAGTAACCCCAGAAGAACTCAGAGAGGAAATTTACCACAAAAACCTAAGTCTGCACCTACCTGAGGACGCTGGGGAAGACGACGTTTGCCAAAAATACAGTACTAAATCTAAACCACATTCAAATGTCAATTGGGTAACCCAGCTCTCCACGAGAGCATGGCAAAAATTAGAAACACAGAGTCGCATTTTCATAGACTAGGGAAGCCATAGGTTTAAGGAGCATATTTCAGTTACGAAATGTTACAAATGCCTTCGCTTTGGACAAACATCACACACATGCAACCAGCATGATTCAACATGTGGCCACTGTGCCCAAAAAAGAGCACAAGTACAGACACTGCCCGGCAAAACACCAGCTCCCAGTCTGTGCAAACTGCAAAGCAGTGAAAGCTCTTCATCAACATTCAATCAGGGATGGGAACTGTATGGTATACCTGAAAGCCAAAAGCCAATAACAAATGAGAATAAACTATGGATAGAGGCCCTTCTACAAGCTGCCACCATGAAATAAAAATAGTTCATCTGAACGCACAAAGAGCAAGGCTGGCAGCTGACCAACTAAAAGCGAAAATAGAAGAAAACCGAATTGATGTGGCCTTATTACAGGAACGGAATGTTCGCTCAGGTGTGGTCACAGGTTACCCTGCATCCTACAAAATGGTCTACTGTAAAACCGAAACCCCATGGGCAGCAATAATCATCAGAAACCCAGAAATCAACACAACAAAGATTACACCACTCTGCACTGCAAACAGTGCCTGTGCAAACATCATAACTCAGTTAGGGTCCTTGTTCCTGTTAACAATATATACTTACCCTGGTGAAGACATCACCCCAGCGATTTCAACCATTCAGACGGCTCTTGAAACTCTCCCGGAGGAACGACTACTAATAGCCATGGATGCAAACTCCAGATCTTTGCTCTGGCACAGTCGCACTCCTGACAGATCTGCTCAAAGAAATGGTGCAAAACTAGAAGAATTCTTTCTAGCCACAGGCCTCAATTTAATAAACCTTCAGATCAATTGCCAAATTACAGTGGCCCCCTTTGGGAGAGCACCATAGATGTTACAGCAGCTACCCCAGACATTGCCAACAAACTAGCCAAATGGACTGTAAAAGAAGCCTGGACCAAGTCGGATCACAGAGAGATATCATTTTCTCTGTGTAACGGGCGCCCCCCCCCCCCCGATAGCACGAGATGTGATACGGTACAATTCAAAAAAGGCAGACTGGCACCGCTTTCGGACTGAGATAACAAGAAGACGCCCTAAAAACACTCCACTCCCTGAAGCAATCCCTTCAGACGATTGCGTAAGGATAATTTCCTCTGCCATAAGATCTGCATGTGATCTCTCCATCCCAGCGGAAGGCCCTACCGGTATGCAGTTCCCTGTTGAATCCCCAACTACAGGATCTCAGAAGAAGAGTCCACCATGCAAGACAAATGTTCCACCAGGCTCGATCAAGGCTACTTCCCCATGAGGTAGATGCCGCCAGGGAGGTTGACCGCATTGTCAGAAAAGATACACAAAGCTAATACGTAAAAGTAAAAAGCAAACGTGGCAAACCCTGGTATCCTCTTCTGGGAATAAGGATCCCTGGGGCATCGTTTTCAAGATCGTAACAAACAAGCTGCTGCGAGGAAATGTACTCGATACGACACTAAAGATGGATGGCTCCTCTACTTACACCTGGAAGGATAGCATTAACAATATTCTAGACACCATTTATCCCATTGAAGCTGCAGCTATGACTCAACAACAACAACAAATAGTAGATGAAAATCACAACTATCATCCTGCCTCTGTGGAATCCACCTTGAGTAACATTGAGATGGACTTGGCAATAAACAAAATGAAAGTAGAAAAAACACCTGGTGCGGATCTGCTGGAAGTGGATTTCGTTAAAAATTTGCGGAATTCTATCCTGTTACACTCCTTAGCCTTCTAAATAGGTGCTTGACAGAAGGAAACTTTCCAACAATCTGAAAAACGGCAACCATGAAATTTATATTGAAAAATCCCGACAAGCCCCCGCAAATTCCGACCTCCTACCGCCCGATTGCATTGCTCTCTGTAATGGCCAAGTTACAAGAACGCCTGCTCCAATTCGGTTTAACCGCCAGATATGAAGAACAAAAACTTCCAAATGACAAGCAATTTGGATTCAAAGCAGGTAGAAGCACAGAAGATGCCATTAACAGGTTAATCACTCAAGCAAATCACACAGCTTTTAAGTACGCCCTTGCCATCATGGTAGACTTCGCTGGGGCCTTTGATCGACAATGGTGGCCCAGTGTTCTTCGGAGGCTTCGGCAATCAAATGTTTCCAACAACCTATACAACAGTTTAAGGTCATATTTAGCTGGTAGAAAAGTACAAGTTACCAACAGATTCCAGTCAATGGCTAGGTACATCGATGGAGGCTCTCCGCAGGGCTCTGTGCTTGGCCCTTTCCTCTGGTCTATTGTCCTGGATGAGTTCCTGGGCATGGATCTGGTAGGTGTTGAACCCTTGGCCTTCGCGGATGATCTTGTCCTTTGGGTATGCGCTAACACCAAGACGAACCTGGAGAAAATGGCAAATGGAGCACTGGTAAAACATCAGAACTGGGCAGCCCTGCATAACCTTACCATTTCAGGAGAGAAAACAAAATCCATACTCCTTAAAGGCAGGCTACAAATCACAAGACCACTTACAATAAAATTAAACTTTACCCCCATACAGCTGCATACTGAAGTCAACCTCCTAGTTATCTTCTTAGACTCGGGTCTTACCTTCCACCACCACCTAAAGTATCTAGGCAGCAAAATTCAAAGGTACAGTGCTATGATAAGGCGGATCAGCAGGGCAGACTGGGGGCTGAAGCACAAAGCTCTTACTCTTATATACCAAGCGGTATACATGCCAATCGTGTGTTATGGTGCCTCCACCTGGTACCGAAGAGCCATCCTAACAAGAAATAAACGTAAGCTGGAT